>NC_136063.1:308098721-308498342 GCF_964261635.1 Lissotriton helveticus | reverse complement strand
AAAAGCCATAACTTGAGTTGCATTCTAAAGATGACTTCCGGTTCAATTAATCTCATATACCTAGTGAGAAGGTTCCAAGCCTTTGTATCCAAGACTATGTTTTAAGTCAGGATGTAGGAGGTTTAAGTAGGTTGGCTTGTGAGGGTCTAGAGTCTTAGGGTCGTATGGTGAGTGACTCTGGAGGTAATGTATTTTGACCTCAGTGCTCTATAAACTCTTAAGGCGAATAAAAGGATTTAAAAAAAACCTTTTGTGCACTGGCAGCCAGGGTAAACTTTAAGGCTGCTGATGCAGAGGAACTACGGAGGAGGTTTAGTACCAGTCTGCCCACAGAGTGTTGTACCACCTGTACTTTCTGAATAGTTTGCGTAGATGAGCCTGCATACAAACTATTACAGTAGTCCACTCTAGATTATATCAATGTAAAGGCTACTACTGTTCTTGCTGCTAGTGGGAGGCACTCGAAGAACTTTTTCAATGATTTTATGAGACTAAATCACATTCCTGCTACTGCTATCTTCTGTGCGCGGTATGACAGAGGTGTCACATTTTGCATATGTATATTCTGAGTAGTGTGCTATAAATATAAATGGTCCTATAGTCTTATAGTGTATGGTATTTTAATATTGGACCAGACAAATTTTATTTGTAATGTTATAGAATAATTCCCACAAGTTGCTTATTACACCTCATCACTAATCACAACGACAATGTCTCTTGATAGCTCAGAGAATTACTATAAAAACAATGTATTCAGCTCTGTAGGGGAAGGAGAAGAGCATTATTCGACTCCTATGGAGCTTGTTGTTTTACTTTCAAGGATGCTGAATGAGAATACACAAGATTTTCTTAGACAGATCTCACATCTTGGGGGCTCCAGGCTGTCAGCTTGGGCAGTCGGGTATGCAACAAATGTACTGCACCATTCAAGAAGGCAGAACTTGTGATGCTAATTACAATTAGCCAAGAACTGTTCCCATTGGAGCAGAATCAAGACTGATTTGCATATGGCTGGGTCCGAAGTAGCATGTTTCCCAAAATAACGATGGACTGGGATAAGGCATGAGTGATTTAGTGGCTGAGATTAATTCAAGCATTCCATTCAATACTTTATTACATACTTCAATGCAATGCTTTCAGTGGGACAGGCCTATCTAGACGTGGGTCCAGTGCACACTATGCCACTGGAAGCAAGCTGAACATGACTGATGAGTCCTAATAAAGATTTACAAAAAACAGTGGTCCCTACATGTGGACAAGATAACATACAAAAAACAATAATCATACACCTGATAAGTAGTATGTCTTTTGTCCAGCCGGACAAGAAATTTTATTTTAAATGTTCTTACTTAATCTTTATTTCGGCCATACGGCCATCAAAGATACACAACACATAAAACATGTACACCATAAAACATCATCAATAACAATAAAACATGTTTATACATTATAAAATCATTCAAATCATTAAATTAAAACTATCAAGGTTATATTTAAAAAGACTTGGAGCTATCTCAGGCCTGTGCCTTCAGCAAACTGGTACGAATATGCCAAACATTAGTAAGAAATTTATCCAGTGCAAACACAGTTGGACTCGAAAGATCAGTTTTTAAAATTCTAAACATTGGGAGATACTCTCTACCACCAAGGTTTCTAATAAGTGGGAGGAGCCAGTATTTCCTCACTTTCGAGTACGTGGGGCAGAACAGAACTACATGCAGATCACTTTCCTCAGCATAGGAGCATGTTGGACACTGCTTGGAGGAGGGCGGATTTGTCCAGGAGCTCGTAAAAGCCCGCAAGGGCAAGATGCCGTATCTCCATTGCAGGAACAGCTTCCTGGCCAGTACGGGGGACATGGCGTCCAGCACCCTTTCCATCCTATATATATCTTTACCTAAGGTAAACATAGAGGTCAGTGATCCCTCTCGCTGATTTTCCATAGCCGAGGATAGTTTTTGGGCGTGATAAGCATTAACCAAATCTCTGCGTGAGATGTTTAATGAGGCCTCAGCAGGATCGGACCAGAGATCAGGAAACCCCAATACCATACATAGATTCTGAATATGTTTTAACCAGGGGATCTGAAATGCTTTTGGGTGGGATAACAGCTCCCCTAGTTCAGCCCTGTAGGCATAGAGTGCTTCACTGCTCCACAGTCTTCGCCAGAAGACTATGGGCCTGAGTCCTATTTCGTCGGCTATTGGTCTCAATCCCAGATCTAACCTCAGGGGAAGGAGCGGGGTGCTTGGCGGGAGTGCAGTTATCTGCCTGATAAAGTTATTCTCAGTTACCGACAGACTGCGAGTTGGTGTATGTCCCCACAATTCCGCCCCGTACATTGTAGCGCCCCTGGCCTGCGCCTTGTAAATCTGGATGAGTGGACCCAGAGGCCGATAAGTCGAATTTTTCAGCATCCGCGCAATGCCCCCAGTGGTCTGTACCGGTTTGAGATTGGCCTTGGTCCGGTGTGCCCCCCACGACATGGACTCATTCAGGGTTACACCTAGGTAGTCGAAGGTGGAGACTCTCTCCAACCGTGCCTCTCCCAGTAGGGGATTCGGGCGCAATTTTTTACTTGGATTCAGGACCATGAACTTTGTTTTTCCAACATTAATTTCTAGGCCCCTATCCATACAAAAGGCCACGAAAGAATCAAGAATCCGCTGGATCCCCATTGGGGTTTTGGACAGCAACAGGGTGTCATCTGCAAACATGATTGCAGGCACCCTGCTGCCGTTCAATTTAGGAGCGTCAGTGTGTTCAATGCCATTCAAGTGGGCGATTACCCCGTTGACAAAGAGGCAGAACAGGGTCGGTGCAAGCACACAGCCCTGCCTAACCCCCCTGTCAACGGGGAATCTGTCCGTCAGTTCCCCCGACTTTCCACACCGCACCCTGGCATAGTTGTTGTGGTGTAACCTCTGTAAGATTGTTAAAATGTCCGCAGGTACGCCCATCTCTGCCAGGACCCTCCAGAGTTTGCCTCTGGGCACCAGATCAAAGGCGGCTCTTAAATCCACAAATATTGTGTATAAGCTGCCACCATCGTAGACCACTGTCCTCCAGTAAATGATGTTCAGTCGGAAGACCTGGTCCACCGTTGATACTCCCTTCCTAAATCCAGCCTGGTAGGGACTAAGGACTCCCGTTTCTTCTGCCCAGTCCTGGAGTCGATTGAGCAGAACCCTCCCAAGAAGCTTCTGGGATACGTCAATCAGACTAATTGGTCTGTAATTGGCTGGAAGCAGGGGCGAGCCCTTCTTGTATATGGGAACCACCTCTGCCCCCAGCCAAGTACTTGGGACTTCCATGCCGCTTAAGACTCCATTAAACAAAACGGCTAGATATGGGGCCCACACATCTGGTTCCTGCTTAAAAAGGTCTCCAGGCAGGCCGTCGAGTCCTGGCGCCTTACCCGAGGCCAAACCAGCTATTGCTGCCCTAACCTCTCCCACTGTTACTGGTTGCCCCTCATATGCCACCTGGGCACTGCAAGTGTCACCCATGCTATCTCCCCCCATCGAGCTATAAAGGGTTTGAAAATGAGCCTGCCAAACTCCAGCTGCGATGTTGGGCTCGATAGCTGAAAAGAGATTCCCCGACCCCCCATTCACTATTCTCCAGAACATTCTATGGTCTCCCAGTACAAGGGATTTGTTGAGCTCCTACCCTTGGCTCTCCTCCCATTCCGTTTTAGCATGGGCGAGTAGTTTTTTATATGCCCGTCTGCTTTCTCTTACCGTCTCCCCGCCTGAGCCCTCCTTGATGTTTCTTAGAAGTTCTTGTTTTGCTTTTTTACAGGCTGTATTATACCACATGGTTTTTGGCGCTTGCCCCCTCCTTGCATTGTGTGCGTTACTATACAGGAAGGGAGTCGTACCCTTTATAAGATCTTCATGAGCCTGGTATAATCTACCAAGTATTTCAGTATTGCCCCTCTCGATGTCCATGCCCCCTACACTCTCTAAGATAGGGATTAGCCCAGCATAAAGCTTCGGGAGTTTCTCCTGGCTTGCAACTATTTTTTCCCACCTGATCCTTTTTTTGTTGTTGGCCAGTAGCAACTCAGGTAAGTTTCCCTCACTCGTTATTGGGGATTGTTGGAAGCCAGGGTGTATGAAATCCAGTTCTAATGCGTTGTGATCACTTTCCAACCGTTCGGTAACCCTAAAATCTCTAATGATAGGCCAGTTTGTTATCTGTACCAGAACATAGTCCAAGCGGGATTTTCTTCCCGCTCTGTTAAAAGTTGTTCTACTGGGTACATCTGACTTAATTCGCCCATTACAGGCTCTAATTCCAAACTTTAGGGTTTGCGCTGTGATCTGTAACGCTACGGGTGTCCAAGCCTTCGGGGGAGGAGCTTCTACCAGTGGTACTGACCACCTGGCCTCTTCTTCCATCTGGAAGCCTTCTAGGAGGCCAGGCAGGGGCTCAAATTGGGAATTTAAGTCCCCCCCTACTATATAGGATAAGTCTCCGGGTATTTCAGCCAGGTAGGCTGCGAGCTCATCAATCGTAGGTGACTCCCTGGCTACTCCCACTGGCCTAGAGTAGATGTTGATGAGGGCAAGTTTTACTTGATTCGGCCAGGATAGTAGGACCACAAGGATGTCGTCAGATGGTATCACTAAGCGTGAAGCCTCACAGCCTCGGTGGGAAGCTACCCATGTTTTTAATCCACCAGAAGGGCGGCCTTTGCCCTCCCACCTGGCCGGAATAGAAAAAGACTGGTATCCATGGTGGGTATGTTCCTCCCTGGCCCAAGTCTCCTGAAACATGCAAACGTCCCCTGTCTCAATGTATGCAACCCAGTCTGGGGTAGACAACTTATTAACAATTCCGGCCACATTCCAACAGATAAGTCTCAGATACTCCGTGTCAGAAGTCACGGGAAGGGGAATATCGGATTGGGCCGGCTCAGTTGGATCATAGTTTGTTACATCGAGTACAATTTCTGTAATGGGTCCAACTGGCTCGGGAGAATCACTGGTGCCATTTTCTATAGGCAGTAGGTCCGGAGCTATGTTTGTAGACAGTCAATCAACCCCTTCCAGCCCCCCCAGACAGTTAAACCGATTATAATGGAAGAAAGGAGTATCCGGCATTTGGTTAACTGGACGTACGGGATGTTCCCGATATCTGGATCTCCGCTCTACCCTTGTCCAGTTGCCTTGTACTGGCTCTTGGTACATACGGGTGGGGGGGAAGAAGAAGGAGACTGGCAAAGACTGTATAGTGGAGTCCAGTGATCTATTCATTCCTGCACAAATATGTAGAACTGTGCCTGGGTCGCGGAAGGACACCATGATGCAATCCCCCATGATTGTTTTCCTCGTCCTCCCCAGCCAGGGTACCCTTCTAACCATGGTGATCTCATTATTAAAATGAGGAGGTAAGGGCCTATTCCAGTTAAGCCACTTGATGACTTTCCTCTTGAGTGTTATAACATTTTCTTTTTCACCACTTTCCAGGGAAGGGGCTCCCGCCAGTACTACCATAAAGCTGTTGGCTTCCGGGGGCAAATCCGGTCTCCGGGTTCTTGGTGCAAGCCTCCCTTCCTGAAGGGGGGAAGAACTAACGTTTAGTTGGGATCTATGGATTGTGTCAAGGGATGGACCATGTAAGGCTGCTGGGGGTAGCTCAAGAGGGACAGTGTTAGGGCTGCTCATCGGGGGTGGTAGTTGAATAGACATAAGTGGTTGCAGGGGGGCAACTACGGGAGTGCCCTGCGTGGGGCCCACGTTAAGATGGGATGTTATTGAACGTGGGGGGAACCCTGCAGAGGGATTTGGCCCAGCAGCTTTATTCTGTTTACTAGTCGCAGCATTCAGACTGACTAGGGTAGCTTCTAAGGTAGTGAGCCTGGTCTCTATTTTTTTTAGACTCTCACTGATAGGCGTTAGAAGTGATTTTAGTAAGAAATCTATGCTCCCAAGAGTTACAACAGAAGATGGTGAATTAGATAGGGTAATCCCTAGGTCACTGTTGACAGTGGCAGTAAGTATATTGTCACTCTTGGGGGGAGCGACCACTTGTACATTCACTCCGGGCCTATCAGGGGGTTGCACCGGCTTATGATTTTTCCCAAAGTCAGAGTGGGGAGTTTTATTTTGACTTTTCCCCTGCCCACCCCTTGTCTTTCTTCTACGTTTGTTGGGTGGGTGGCCATGTATCTCCACTACCACAGACTGCTTAGGCTTGGTTTTCTTAGTTTTAGCTACTGGAGATGTTAGAGTAATCAAATCTACCATTGTGTTACTGTCAGTTAGTGGTGGGGTAGCTTCCATGAGCTGATCAAGAGGTGTGTCGGGGTTAGGAACAATATCCCGTAAGAGTATGGGAACATCCTCTTGGTTTGATATAACCGGAGTGCCCTGACGGGGACTTTCCTCTTGGGAGAAAGGGTAGGGGATTATTTCGCTACTAGGTCGATTTTTCATGGACTCAATGGAGCGACGGCGCTCGCCCCTACGCTTCTCTAGGGAACTATCTTTTCCCCCTTCCCCCTTCGCTGGTTTGAAAAAAATGTCCAGGGGCCCATTAATACTGCCCCCTGCCCTTGAAGGAGTTCCTCCTTGGACTGCTGTGGACATAGCAGAGTCCTCTAGCACAGTTCAGTTCAGCTAGAATCGGGGAATGAAGGCGAAAGAGGGTGGGCCCAGCCCGGCCTCCTTCGGCCCCGGACGGCCAGAGACGGTCCCGCCCTTGTCCCGGGCTTCTCCCGGCACGCTCCCGCGAAGCGGAGGTACTGGATAGCTTTGTACAGGTTTACTGCAAGCTCATAGGTTGATAGGCGGGGGGGCGTGGCCAGCGGGGAGAGCAGCCCAGGTGTAGCGGATTGGGCGCGCAGGGACTCCTGGACACTGGAGTCCCTGCCTGTGCTCGCAGCCCCGCCTGGCCTTCCGCCTACCCCGCGCTCCTCACAGGCAGAGTTCCTGGAAAACAAGGGCTGGTCAAGTCACGGAGTGCTGCGGGACCCGCGGAGCGGGTCCGGCGAGGCGCTGACAAAATCCACAAAATCCACAAGCAGCACTGGCAGAGAGACTGCTGACAAGCCAAGGAGCAGGTATGGGGCAAAAAAACTTCTCCTGAGGGGTCCCGGTGAGCTGGTTGCAAAATCCGGTTTTGTCTCCGTCGGCGGGGGGCGTGGCCAGCGGGGAGAGCAGCCCAGGTGTAGCGGATTGGGCGCGCAGGGACTCCTGGACACTGGAGTCCCTGCCTGTGCTCGCAGCCCCGCCTGGCCTTCCGCCTACCCCGCGCTCCTCACAGGCAGAGTTCCCGGAAAACAAGGGCTGGTCAAGTCACGGAGCGCTGCGGGACCCGCGGAGCGGGTCCGGCGAGGCGCTGACAAAATCCACAAGCAGCACTGGCAGAGAGACTGCTGACAAGCCAAGGAGCAGGTATGGGGCAAAAAACTTCTCCTGAGGGGTCCCGGTGAGCTGGTTGCAAAGTCCGGTTTTGTCTCCGTCGGCGGGGGGCGTGGCCAGCGGGGAGAGCAGCCCAGGTGTAGCGGATTGGGCGCGCAGGGACTCCTGGACACTGGAGTCCCTGCCTGTGCTCGCAGCCCCGCCTGGCCTTCCGCCTACCCCGCGCTCCTCACAGGCAGAGTTCCCGGAAAACAAGGGCTGGTCAAGTCACGGAGCGCTGCGGGACCCGCGGAGCGGGTCCGGCGAGGCGCTGACAAAATCCACAAAATCCACAAGCAGCACTGGCAGAGAGACTGCTGACAAGCCAAGGAGCAGGTATGGGGCAAAAAACTTCTCCTGTTCTGGTTGAGTGAATTTTAAGAACCAAAAGATAACAAGTGGGCACAGCCGTGACCCACAACAATCAAGACAAAACAACAAAGAAATGGCCAAAAGAGCAAAGCGAAAATCTGTCTGTATACTTGTGGTCAGTGCTACAGACTCAATCTCTTAAACATAACCATACCATTGCATCAAATAATATAGCATTATCATATTGCATATGGGGTTTTTTAGTCGACGACGTTTAGATGCCTTTTTACATTTGTGACATCATCATCAGGACAAGACTTATCAACATTATTGTTTTGTACAACAGTTATTAACACAATGCCTATTATCGCATTACTTTACATGAAGGAAATGGGAGGCAAGGGGGAAGGAAAAACAGGAAATATATATCAGTTTAGGCATGTTGGAGACAGTTTTTTTAAAAACCGAGTGACTTGAGAATTGCGGCGAGTGAAGAGGTGAAGATTGTGACCTAGGAGGTGTTCAAGCATGCGTGTGGTTGGACGGAGCGGGTAATCGGCGAGTGAAGGGGATAGTGATATAAACACGAGTTCAAGGTCTCTATTGAGATCAATGGGATGTGAGGTAGAAATAATTTAATCAATATTGGCTTGCTGGCTAAGCGGTCGTTCTGGTGATCGAATGGAAATAAGTCTAAGGCAATTGCATGGCTGGGTCGTGAATGACGTAAAGAAATAATGTGACTAGGTCTCTGGACGTGACAATATTCGCGGGCGGTGGCAGGAGAAAGAACCAAGTAACCTACATGTTGGTTTCCTCGTAGGTTCAGGAATACTGATGAGTAAACGCTGATAGATGTGCTTTCTGAGGAAAAAAAGGGGTGGGGTTAGTGATTCCGGTCGTCTGTCTTAGGCGGAGTGCCGGAGTGAGGGGGTAGGACATATTTACCTTTCACATCAAGTCCAGGGCTTCCATCAGGTTTTTATGGATTTGCCAGGAAAGGAGCATGATGGCTCAATCTAAACAAACGGAGCGGGGTAGGAGAGTTAGATACCTGCGATGCAGTGTATCAGATTGCTCCTTGCTTAATTACCAAAGGGCGAGAGTCACTTACTTGTGATGGCCGGAGAGCTATGGCGAATACGGCAGTCCGATGGGATTGATCTTCTGGTCAGCCAGAGAAACAGGCTTTTCAAGCCACATGGTCCGTGGAAACCGATGAGGGACTTACTGTGACTTGGTATCTGGTGGAGAATGTGCAGCAGTGAGGCGGCCATTTCAGAGTCCTAATAAAGGCCAAACCGGTCTTGGATTGCCTGTGTTCTGGTGCCGGGAAGACCTGTCCTTGAAGTTTGGGCGGAACTATTCCTATTTTAGCAGGGTAAAAACCGATTTGCATATATCTGGGTCTAAACTGAGGAGCTTTATGTTCAAAATCACGATGGACTGGGGTGCTGCCCCGAATGATTACAAGTCGCTGAGATGAATTCAAGCATTCTATTCATCACTATGTCAATACTTCAGTGCGTGAGATGTAAGTTGGACGGGTATTCCCTGACATGGGCCCTGTGCATACTCTGCGACTGGAAATAAGCAACGCTTGATTGATGAGTCCTAATAAGTTTGAAACTGGTCTTGGGTTGCTTGCGTTCCGGTACAAGAAGGACCAGGCCTGGCAGTTCAGACTGGACTGTTCTAATTGGAGTAGGGCCAAGACTGATTTGCATATGGGTGGGTCCAAATTGAGGTGGCTTGATGTGCAAAATACCAGTGGCTGAGAATATTTCAAGCATTCCATCCATCACTTTTTTGCTTACCTCTTTTCTACCAAATGCAGTCTTTGGAAACTTGAAAAGACCTTCCATTTCTCCTGACTCCACAGATCAAATGTCCCACAAACTTTCCAGAGCCTCCTGCAAACTTGTAATTTGTAAAGCCAAAGTTGCATATTACTCTAACACCATACGTGAGGCAAAGAACGTATGCAAGGCTTTATTCAAGAAAGTCAAACATTGCACCAACTCTCTTACTTCCCCGTCATTCAAATGAGAAAGTAGTAAATAGCAACTAATTCTTCCATAATTAAATCAAAATCAAAGTCACACCATTGACTTTTCAAGAGCTCACAATAAGCTGCAAATTTGCCACCCAGCACCACCTTCGAAAATCTCTATCTGTAGCTCCTTTCAATCCATTACCACTACTCAATTGATTAACATCCTTCAATTCCTCAAACCTACTCCCTATGACAAAGGCATTCTCCACGAATACGTACTTGTCTTCATTTTTGCCACCCTCATCTGAACATTATTACAATGCCCTTCATGCTTGAACCTTTTCAACCATGGGTAATTTCTTTATTCTAGACATATCATTTTCAACCTGTATGTGGAACTAAAAGGTACACTCAAAATTGCACTTTCTCAATAATTCAACATTACCTTAAAATGTAATGTGCAGTACATATGCATCTGCAATGCTTAAAAGAGTGCAAAGTGTCCAATTGTGTAAATCCTCAATCTATATCAAATTAAACCTATTAAAAACTAACCTTTGCATTGTAGTAATAAATATATGAATCTAAATGTACTACTACAGTGCAAAAGTCAAATTCTTTGTTATTATCACAGTCCATCAAATTTGAGATTAGAAAAACGTTGTTTTGTGTCTCACAAATTGCGTGTTACAATAACTGTGCACAGAGTAAAAGCTCTGCTAGTGCCCAGGAGGCCTCATTAATAGGATTAAGCTCACTGCAGGTGTCATGGCCCCACCCCACACTAAACAATAGTAAGAAAAAGCATTGTACACTCTGACATCTCCATATATACTGTTTGGTTCATGGCGTAGAAACTAAATGTTTCCCAATTACAAGTTACGTAGAACAACTGTACTAATAAACACACTTTCACAAGTTTATTAGTACAGTTTAAAGATCGAATTTGTTCTTATATCAGAGTACACCAAAACTGACATGAGAAAAACATGTTATACTGCATTGGTAATTGCTTTTCTTAATTACTTTGCCTAGGGAAGCAACTCTACTAATAGTCGCATGGCGGGGGGTCGGGAGGAGGGAGAAGGCGGTGATCATGGCTTCACCTCTCGTGAGTCATGACACCTGCCCACATACAATGATGGTAATATCATATTACACGCTTTGTATCGGCAAATGCAATGTATATATGGCTATGATTATGGTTCAGCCTCACTCTACACTGAAAAGATATCGTCTTGAATCTTTCATACAACTTAGTTGCAATCTGTCCTCACTCGCGTAGCATATGCAGCTGATGTAAGACCTTCAAACTGGGAACTGACCATCAGTGCTCTGTTAAATTTATAAATCAATGAAGTTTCCATTTCATCTAATATTTTGCTGGGAATAATCATTAATATACCTGTTCCTCTCGAAAATAGACTACAAACCCAACACCAAGAGACACTCAGCGATGGAGAAGAATTGGAAGTCCAGTTGAGGGGTAGCTTCAAGACAGCAAGGCAGTTTTATGTTGAATTCTGCGGAGATCACTGAGGAGAAAGAAAAATAAAGAGCACTTGTGGAGGGCCATCAGAAAACTAGGTAGTGTCTCCCAAGACAACTACAAATGGAAAATGGGTTAAAAGGACCAACAGAACCCCATAGGAGGTGCCCTTGTAGTAAACGGAACTATAAAAAAATAGAGAGTGGCGGTGGACAGTAGCCAGGAGGTGGCAGGATAAGAGTAATAGACAGGGCCTATTAACCCTACAGTAATTTACACATTAAGTCCACGAGGAACACAATTCCTATGATGGGAACAGTTAAATTAGAAATATTGATGTTTCTCTAAAGAGAAGGTGGACATGATCCAACAGAGATCCACTAAATCCATGACTCAGACTTGATGGAAGCAGCCGTTCATGAACGACGGGTGGCACACAGCACCATAGGTTTAACATGCCACATTGAAATTGAAAGTTGTTCCTTATAAGGTTAGGTGCTTGAATAACCTTCAAAAATGCTTAAGCATTTTTAGGTCGAGTGTAGATAGCACTGTCAGGATGATTTGTTTTATGTACTTTGTGGACTTGAACTCCTTACATCTCTTTTCAATTGTCTAATCGCTTCTCTTTCAAAGTTCCTTCTTTATTTAGTCTGCACCTACCCAAATCTTGTTTCGGCTATTACCATCTTGGGATATACCTGGGAGATACCAAGGCCCATGCACCGATTAACCATAATGGCCTTCCTCTTAGCCAAGCACGTGATCGCACACCACTAGGGCAGTAACAAGGTTCCTACTTTTTCAGCTTGGCTTAAAAGTATGACATATCGCAATAGCGTTAGCAAGGACTATACCCTTCTTCAACCCCCCACGTCTCACACTAGAGACATTTGCCACCCCCTACATGACTACCTGCGCACCCTTGAACACGACTATACAGATTGAATTGATATTCCGCCTTCACTCCCTTGTGGGATGTTCCCAACCCTAATATATCACCTATCCTAATATATCACATACCCATTCCACAAATATACACATTGATCACATGCATCTGTGAACTCCTTCCCTATCTTCAGTAATGATGGTGCTTTCTCTCTGTCTTTGTGTCTATGATGTGTTTTATTGCTGTCTGCTGTTGTAATTCTGACTGTTGCATTTGAAAAATCAGTATATTCATAAAAAAGAAAAATAAACTGAAGCGCTGGCTGCTTCATAGCATTTGATTTTTTTTCACTGACGGGTTGTGCTGGCGCGACGATGGAAGATGGCAGCAGCAACCTCTGCAGAGTAGAGTAGGAGAAAGCTCTACACACACTGGTCTCTCGTTCCAGCATCGCATTCCTGTTCATGGCTTGTTTTTGTGAGCTGTCATGGGCTGCCAGCTCATAGTCACATGGCGCCGCACTGGAGTGGGCATCTCGGGTCTGTGCGTTCAAATAATCAGAACCACTCTTCCCGACAGCCGGATCCCAGTGCACAGCCGACAGTGAGGAAAGAAAATCCAGGCAACTATGCAGCACTGCTGGGCCCACAGCAACTGGCGCAGGTCCACCAGAACCAATCTAACAAAATATGCAAAAAGAGAGAAAGACTGAGGTATTTTCATCGCTGTTTAATGTCTGTCAGAAGCTACAGTTGCAGAAACTTCCCTGGAATTTAAATGGTTCAGTTCTACTATCTGGTTCCACCACAGGCAGAGCGACTGTATCCTTCTGTTATTAATGTATTAAGCCGGCCAGGCCTTGAAGAGCACTGCCATGCTTAAAATTTATTTTTGTGTTCAATTTTTCAATGTGTGGCTGCCTGGCTCTAGAAGTAGTTAATTTGGGCGCTCGCAGATCCTGAGTGAATTTGTGAGTGGGTGCATGAGTCTCTGATTGGGTCTGTGAAGGGGAACATGAGTATCTGAGTTGGTGTATGATTGGGTGAATTAGTGTCTGAGTGGGTCTGTGACATTGTGTGTGAGAATCTGAGTGGGTCTGTGAGTGGATCTGTGAGTGGGTGTGTCAGTGGGTCTCTGAGTGGGTGTGTGAGTCTCCGAGTCGATCTGTAAGTGGCTGCATGAGTGTGTGAGTGGAATTCTCAGTGGGTCTGTGAGTGTGTGTGAGTAGCAGTGGGTCTGCGAGGGGGCAAAAGCATGCATGAATAGATCTGTCGGTGGGTTCATGAGTGTCTGAGTGTGTCTGTCAGTTGATGCGTATCTGAGTGGGTCTTTTAGTGGGTGCATGAGTGTGTGAGTGGGTCTGTGAATGGGTGCATGAGTATATGAGTGGGTCTGTCAGTTTGTGCGTATCTGAGTGGGTCTTTTAGTGGGTGCATGAGTGTGTGAGTGGGTCTGTGAATGGGTGCATGAGTATATGAGTGGGTCTGTCAGTTTGTGTACAGTAAACAAATAGGGGGACACATGGGAGCTGGTCCTCGTGTCAGCTCCCTCTGTGATGATCCTACAGTCTAGCTTGCCTGCAGTCCGATACCTTCTGCAGCCTTTGGTTTTGTGCCTCCCCGGCTCATTTTCTGCTCTCGTTCCTGCCTCTTCTCTCCTCACCTCTGCCCTCTATTTTGCCTCGTTCTGCCTATTTGTTTGCCGATTTTTGCTCACCCCTGCCCTTTATTGTGCCTCGTGCTGCTGGTTTCTGACCTCTATTTTACTCTTGCTGCTCATTTCTGACCTCTATTTTGCCTCATTCTGCTCGTTCTGCCCGTTATTTTGCCTTTCTGCTAATTTCTGACCTTAATTTTGCCTCTTGATGCTGGTTTCTGACCTCTAATCTGCATCTTTTTGCTTACTTCGGACCTTTGTTCTGCATCTTTCTGCTCGTTTCTGCCCTCTATTCTGCCTCTTTCTGCTAATTTCTGACCTTTATTCAGTCTCTTTCTGCTTGTTTCTGACCTTTTTTTGCCTCTTGCTGCTCATTTGTGATGTCTATTTTGCCTCTTTCTGCTGGTTTCTGACCTTTATTTTGCCTCATTCTGCTCGTTCTGCCCGTTATTTTGCCTTTCTGCTAATTTCTGACCTTAATTTTGCCTCTTGATGCTGGTTTCTGACCTCTAATCTGCATCTTTTTGCTTACTTCGGACCTTTGTTCTGCATCTTTCTGCTCGTTTCTGCCCTCTATTCTGCCTCTTTCTGCTAATTTCTGACCTTTATTCAGTCTCTTTCTGCTTGTTTCTGACCTTTTTTTGCCTCTTGCTGCTCACTTGTGATGTCTATTTTGCCTCTTTCTGCTGGTTTCTGACCTTTATTTTGCCTCTTTCAGCTCTCTGCTGAACTTTATTCTGCCTCTTTTTGCTCATTTGTGTCCTTTATTGTGCCTCTTTCTGCTCATTTCCCACCTTTATTATGCCTTTTTCTGCTCGTTCCTGACCTTTAGTTTGCCTATTTCTGCTCATTGCTGCCCTTTATTTTGCCTCTTTCTGCTAGTTTCTCATTTTATTTTGCCTCTTTCTGCTCATTTCTGACCTCGATTTTGCCTCATTTAGCCCGTTATTTTGCCTCTTTCTGCTCATTTCTGACCTTAATTTTGCCTCTTGATGCTGGTTTCTGACCTCTATTCTGCATCTTTTTTCTCTCTCCTGACCTTTGTTCTGCCTATTTCTGCTCCCTTCTGACCTTTGTTCATCCATTGCTGATGTTTATTTTGCCTTTTCTGCTCATTCCTCACCTTTATTTTGCCTTTTATTGCTGGATTCTGACCCCTATTTTGCCGATTTCTACTCGTTGATGACCTTTATTTTGCACTCTTTCTGCTCGTTTCTCACCTTTATTTTGCCTCTTGGTGCTGGATTCTGACCTCTATTTTGCCTCTTTCAGTTCGTTTTGCATGTTTATTTTGCCTCTTACTGCTCCTTTCTGACCTTTATTCTGCATCTTTCTACTCATTTCTAGCCTATATTTAGCACCTTTCAGCTCTTTTCTCACCTTTATTCTGCCTCTTTATGCTCGTTTGGGACCTTTATTCTGCCTCTTTCTGCTTCCTGCTGACCTTTATTCTGCCTCATTCCGCTAGTTTGTTAGCTTTAATTTACCTCTTTCTGCTGTTCCTAATCTTTATTTTGCCACTTTCTAACCTTTTCTCACCTTTATTTTGCCTGTTACTGCTCCCTTCTGACCTTTATTCTGCCTCTTTCTGCTTGTTTCTCACCTTTATTTTGCCTCTTTCTGCTCCTTGCTGACCTTTATTCTGCCTCTTTCTGCTAGTTTCTGACCTTTATTCTGTCTCTTTCTGCTCATTTCTCACCTTTAACTGTCCTCTTTCTGCTCGTTGCTAACCTTTATTCCACCTCTTTCTGCTAATTTCTGACCTTTATTTTCCCTCTTGCTGCTCTTTTCCCCAGGACCGCTGGGGGTGCCTTAAGGCCCTCATGGTCCCAGCTGGCTCCCTGCCTGCTGCGGGAGCCAGCAATGCTGCAGCACACATGGAGCTGCTGGAAATGCAGCTCCCTGCATGCATGAACAATTGTTTCATCTCTTTCCCAGCCTGCATGTCTGTGGCCAGGGAAAGAGTTGAAATCTCTGCTTACAGCAGAAGTCAGCGATTTGAAAGCTCCCGCCCGCTGGAAGCAGAGTGTTTGCTTAGGTAGGCAGGAGTTGTTAGCTCCCGTCCAGCTAAAGCAAACAGCTATGTCCCGAGACGTATCAGGAGCCACTCCTTGGGATTGGCGGTCCCCAGGGCCAAGTATGGCTACAGGAGGGGGGCTGTGCAGCCCCCCTCCTTTAATTTTCAATGTCCTACCCCGTGAAGGTGGTAGTCCCCGGTGCTGTATGTCCCCCCTCTTTTGAAAAAAAAGAATCCCCCGGGGATTTGGTGGTTCCATGCCCCTGCTCCATATTTAACTTAGCCCCGGGGAGACGGTGGCCCCCCATTATTTATAGCCCTTGGAGGTGGTGGTCCCCAGGGCTTGGGGAAGGTCTGTGATGTCCCCCGTTTCTTTATATTTAGCCCTGGAAAGATGGTGGTCCCCAGGGCTCAGTTATCCACATTGCTCCCCTCAGTCAATTTATTTATGACCCCAAAGGGTGTGGTGCCAAATGGTGATGCAGCGTGCTCAATGTAATTCGTTTTATTTATTTATTTATGTACTTTACTACCCCCCACTCTGCCATGCCACCGCCCGCCTCACCACCCCGCACCACTCCCTCCAGGAGCCGCTACTCTGTGTAGGCCCAAGCTTTGTTCTGGAAGGAGGAAGTAAGACTCATCATTTTATCTCCAACTTGGTGCGCTATCCTGAGCACTTGTCCCTTTCCCAACATCAATGATCAGCAGTTTATTACTGAGGAATAATGCACCAATAATTGATTTAACATATGTGGGATCTATATCAGGGCCACCGACTATTGATTTGAAAATCATCACCAGCCGTCAGCGGTTGCCCTGTGATTCGCCATCAGCAGTTGACCTCAGTTTTGTACAATTTAGGCCAATGACTCTGGGTATTGGTGGAAATACAATATACTCGTCCTTGTTAGTCCTGAAGGCCCTAACTTTATGAGCAAGATTTCTGAAAGACAACCAGGAGCACGTCAAACTGTTCGCCTCAAACCATAACTGCTGAATATCTATGATTTTGTGTGTTTAGAATCTGAACCTTACTATAACGTCCCCGTAACCTTCGTTTTTTTGTGAATTTATAATATATATTTCATGAATTTATAATATATGTATAGATAGATATATAGATTGATAGCTACACTGTATATATTTTTCACTGCTAATACTTAATTTAAATATTTGCAAGTATATATACTATTTGTTTTCGCAGTTAGCACGTATTACAAAAAAACTGCAATACGTGCTGCCACGTCATCGTCATCAAAAAGAGAAGGTCTGAAGAAAAGATACAACATCTGTGAAATAATTTCATGAACTTTCTGCTGCTATAAAATGAGGCATTGTAAAGACAATTTTATTACTTAAAAAAAATCCTGGTGCTACAGCACATGTCCAGATGTGGCGATGACTTCCCAGTGCGCATCTAGCGAAGGTAATATTCTTATTCTCTGTAACTACACTGCCACTTGATATAGCATTTTATAAATAATGTTTAGTTGTCTTTTCCAAGTTTTTGCATGGTGAAAGTCAAATAAGTTTTAAAGCAGCCAATTGGCGACCAACCAAAGATGTCTGAGGTTTGTCAACTAGATGCAATTCGCGAAAATAATTGCATGCTGTCCCTGAATTACTTTTCCCAGTATCTCCTAATAGCCATTTTCATATCCGGGCCCCACAATGAAAACCAAAATAAAGGTTCTTTGCCAAGATTCATGTCCTCGATGACCCTGAGAGCCTACAAGCTTTCGATACATTTGATGAAATACTAATTTGTGAACATAGCAAATTCAGATATTTGAGTATCTTCTGGATGCATGATTGGCAAGTAAGTAAATAGAAGTGTTCATTAATGTTTTTAATAGTGGTATTTATTAGTTTCTCTATACATGAGAAAGCCATATTTAGAAAACAGGTTAAGGTTTAAATAGGTGCTGTGGTGCTGTGCAGATGTGTGTCTGCAGGTCAAGGGTTCGAAACATGGCAAGACCTAATCACCAAGTCATGCTTTATAGATTGGATAACATGAGTAACCTTCATATGAGGATCACAATTTCATCGAAATTCATTATGATTTATGTCACTCATTCTGAGGTTTTATAAGAAAATACATGACGTGTTATGTACACATATGGAAGATATTATTTCCTTTATTTTACCCCCATCCTTTTTCTTTATCTTCCTATATGAATTTTGGTATGTTTTGATGATTCATTTATGAAACATATATTTATATTTTTAGATGACACATGTGATAGGATTGCTTTTTTATATGGATTGTCTTCATTTCTCTTTGTATCCAATTTCATTATTCAACAGTGATTTTTCTTATCAATAACCTGTGTAGCTTGGCCGTTATGCCTAGATATATGTAACATTTATTGTGATATTGAATTTGGATTGTTGTTTTCTACATTGAGGGTCACAATAATCATATATTATTTAGAGTAGTGTGGGATAGTCAGTAATGTGGTAGCAAGCAACGCATGAACGAACACTCTGTTATTATTAGATTAACGACTTGATTCATATTTTCAGGCACTTTAGGTATGAAAATAAAAAGTAGCCATCCAAGAGCTGAAAAAATGTAGGCCCTTCCGACAGCACATGCTTAGGAATTGGTTTATTTAATTAGTATCTGTCTTCACCGAATGTTAAATATTCGCTTCCTGAATGTGTTTCTTCTTGCAAGAGTTTGCATTGGGAGACTGCCTACGTGAATGTTTAGCAACAGAGTTAAGTATTGTGAATTCAGTTGCTTACCTCCAGTACTAACTATATACTATGTTATTGAATGAACTCTACCTCACTTATTGTTCTTTTCTAAAGGCTAAACCTATACAAAACAGAATACTGGCCTACATAAATAGAACAAAACTAAAACTAAAAATTAGCATGGATCTCATTTAAGCTACACTATTTTGCACGTCACGTAGAATAAAATGAATGGTTCATGAATATTGGTTTGGCTTGCATCTTTTCTGTAAACCTCACGATGATGCTAAACCACATCATGAGCTTCTTTGAAACAGGATTGAGTTAATACACTGTTATTACTGTCATTCTGATATATGGGGCCCATACGCATCCCCTAGAGCCGGGTTTTCAAAATCCGGGTATTGATTGTAATTACCTCACAGCAGCAACAATGAATGCTTGATTTCCACTACAGTGAGGGAACAATACTCACCTGTCAAGGTCCATTTAGAAACACAAAGCAAATTCAAAGCCCTTTCATAATTTAAAGGGAAAAATTACCCAAAAACAGAAAAACACACTTCACGAAATAAACATACCTTTCTTTGCTCACAAGTTTAGGAGCCAGATGTACAACCATTCAGTTTTGCAAGACGCAAATTGTGTTGAATTGCGACTCACAATTTGCGACTCGCATAAGTGAATGTACAACAGTGTCTCAGACACTGTTAGCGATTCGCAATGGGGGCGCAACATTGCATGCCTCATTAATATTCATGAGGCAAGCGCAATTTGGGACCCCATTAGGAATGGCTATCACTCCCAGGGATGGTGCCCTGCTGGGGTCCGCAGACCACCACGCCAGGGACTGCTTTTTCAATAAAGCAGTTTTTTTTTACATGCAGCCCATTTTCCTTACAGGGAAACGGGTTGCATTTAAAAAAGAAAAATGAAAGTTTAGTTTAATTTTTTAAGGGCAGGCAGTGGTCGAGCCAGCTCTTAAAAAAATATTTACACACCCATTCGCAAAGGGGAAGGGATCCCTTGGAGACCCATTCCCGTTTCTGAGTGGTTTACCACCTACTTGAATGATACTGTACAGTTATGGGACCCATAAATAACATATAACGATATTGTAAGTCCCATAGGAGTTCCATGACAATATAGATGAATGAGGCCAAAGGCTAAGTTCCTTGATAGGCTCATGGAACTTCGAGATGGCTTGATATAACTTTGGAATGTACAACAACTGGTACTTTATTCTTTAAAATACGTGTCAATGCCATCAGCCTTCCCACAAAACTCTCAAATCCTTGGTGTCTTGCTCCTTCATGTAAGATCGCATGTTTGCAAACATGAACAACACAATAAGAATATGTTGTGCAAAATTGAACACACCAAAAAGCAGCTAGATATTTTTTGCAAAAAGATGTTAGAATCAATTTAGTACAAATCAGATTGAAAAAGAAATAAGAAAAAAAGCTGTAGTTCATAATGCGTAGAAACAGGCAGAGATATTCTATTTTTTTATAAGCACATAAAGCAAAGGAAAAATAAACCTTTTGCCATAAATATCTCCTTATCATTGTTCATCTAGAAAAACAGAGCACAAGGAGGAGAAGCAACATTTTGTTTTTGTTTTTAAAGTGTAGCTTTAATTATGCCATGTGTTATGCCCTTACACTTTGCTGCTGGCTCCATCAGCAGCCATTATGGCATCAGAAACCAACTGTAAAATGGTATTACAATAGAGCAGCTTTTCCATTTCTATATTACCTGTGACCAGGTTCATCACAAGTCACCTGTAATAAGGCGGATAGGCGAGGAGGGGATGTTTTTCACTGTAACATTCTGAGTAACATCATAGGCATCCCAAACTTTTCTCTCATTGTCTATCAATCAGTGCTTAATTTGAGCTGGTGGTTTCTGCTGCTCAGCACCGGCCCTTAATTCTCAACACTGGCACTTATGACAGTCAGATGGTGGTGCTGTCAGTTTAATTAAGAGAAAAGCACAGCTACGGTTGTTTATTAATTCAATGTACATTAGAAATGAATAATACATGGTGCACAAACCATTCTTATAGCTTTGAGGGTCTGGACATGTCTTAATTGTCACACTTGAAGGAGTGTGATAGTTAGTAGTTGCATTGGTACTGTTACTTGCAGTGCTGGCAGTGGCAATGGGTGGTGGAATATGCTGGAGCCCCGGTACTTATTATATTTTACAAATTAAGCACTGCTGTCTGTTATTTTCTTGTTTTCCACTCTTTAATGTTAAGTGCTATTCCTTTCTGGCTCCATGTCTATTGTGGTTGTGTATTTTAGTTCTACATCTCTGTGGTTACAGCCTTGTGTGTTCTGTTGCGAGTGCCAAGATTTGTGGGTACAGCTGACAACTTAGGTGGTGTTTCTTGTCTGCAGTGTACATTTTCTTTATGTTACTTTTATAACGTCATCTTGTCTCTGCAGGCACGTCCTACATGTGGATCTGTGCCATCAGAATCTACTACAACAATAATGTATTCGAGAAGGTGGCTGACAGGGCTTCAGTCTTCACTAAGAAGCTTGGAGTGCCTGAGTGCATTACCCTGCATCCTCTTTACTATTAATGTTGTTATATTTATGTTTAGCTTGCCCTCTGTGGCAGTTTTGCAGAAAGAGAAATTGCCCTTTGAGTGTCTCTTTACTCTGAGCTTTAACTTTATTGTTGCCGTGTTCTAAACTTCCCCAAAAGATCCATGTTCTCCTCTGACTCCCTCTGTGATCTTGGGCAGCTCGGTTGCTAATGTTCTTTTTACCTTGTCTACCATGCCACAAGTCCCTGCCATCCCCTCCCTTCTACTTTGGAATGGCACAAGTCAGTCGCAGTCATTCACTAAAGACAATATGGAAATCACATTGGCAACAATACAAGTTGAGGGTATGTTGCAGTTGGAAAATTGCATTGCACTGTGGATTACATATCTGCTTCCCACCACGGAGTTCTGAAATATAACAGCTCATGTAATGAACCTCCTGGATCCCATCTTGTCGAACTTAGAAACTATTACGTGCAGGCCGCCCCTACCTATCCTATGGTCAGATCATTTTATGGTAACTTTCTCCCTTACTATTGGTTGTTTGCCCAACACCCCCTCTACCTCCACTGAATTAAGGACAACCAGAAACTGGAAAAATCTGGACTCCAAAAAGAAACTCAATTCCTGTCTCGAGAACTCAAGGCCCCTCACCGAAGTCACCAGTATTAAAGCAGCGGCTGTTATTCATACCTGGCTCACCCTTGCTGCCAATGCATGCGTACCTCAGCGTAAGCAAAAGCACAATTTACACCATCCGCCTGCGCCCTGGTTCACAGACGCATTGAAAAAAGAAAAAACTATCTGCAAAAACCTCGAGCGCAAGTGGCGCATACAGTATGATCTGTGCTCCAAGCAAACTTATAAGACCGCCCTAACCAAATATCATTTACTTTGTAAAACTGCAAAAATGGAATATGTCAATTTAACTATTCTTGAGGCACAAAATCGCCCAAAGGCGCTTTTTAAGGTTGTACAGAACTTTCGGGCGCATTATGTCAGCCCAATACGCCTTGTCTAGACGCCACACATTGCAATTCTCTGGTGGAATTTTTTATTTCCAAAATTGACGCCATTTACACTGACTTTGAAAAATCTATTTCCCCCCAACTCCCCTCCAAACTACCTGCTCCAGTTACTCTTTGTGATCCTGAGAATTTAGAGGATAGGCACTCCACACCCTCACAGCAGATCTGCCCCCCTAATGCACCTAACCCTGTTATCTCCGACGAACCTGTGGTCCCAGATGAGACTAATCTTCCATCTTCACAGCAGATCTGTACTTGGGATCCTCTTAATATCACCACACTTCATGATATTATCAGTAATATCAAATCTGGTTCCCCACTGGATCCACTTCCCCCTCAAATTCTAAAAACTCTGGACAATTCCTCCCTTAAACTTATTCTGGACTTACTTAACACCTCCCTTAGAGAAGCCAAGGTACCTTCTGCATGGAAACATGCAATGATAGTGCCTCTGCTAAAAAAGGCAAATGCTGATCCGAATAACCCATCTAATTTCCGCCCCATTTCACTCCTCCCGGTTTTTTCCAAAATTCTGGAAAAACACATTATTACACAACTCACCCTACATGTTGAATCTAGGAACATCCTACATCCATCTCAATCAGATTTCATGTCCGGCTTCTCGAAGGAAACTACTCTGTTGGGGGTCTCAAAAACCATCCGATGCCGAGTGGACAGGGGGGAAACCGTGGCGCTCATTTTGCTTGACTTGAGCGCCGCATTTGACACGGTTTCCCACCCCATACTCATTAATGCCCTTAAATCATCTGGCATTACAGGCTCAGCCCTCAACTGGCTTGCTAGTTTTCTCTCAGACCGCACTTTTCAAGTCTTCTCCTCTTCATCAGCTTCTCAAATCTATAAATCGGCTTATGGTGTCCCTCAGGGCTCCATTTTGAGCCCCTTACTTTTTAACTTGTATGTTAGATCTTTGGCTACTATTTCGGAGCAAGCTGGGCTCACCATTTACTCATATGCCGATGATACCCAGATCATCTACTCTCTCTCGATGGGACCTCACTCTTCCCCCTCTTCCCTCTGCGTAGGGCTTAGTAACATCGCCGCATGGATGCACGAAAATAAATTGAAATTGAACGGGGGAAAACAGAGCTCCTTCTGTTTGGCCATAATGTTACTCGTTGGGGGCCCCAACATTGGCCTTCGCAAATGGGCACCCTCCCCATTCCCTCTAAAACAGCACGTTACCTTGGCATCATTTTTGATGACCAGTTATCTATGAAGCACCATGTGGTCAAAACTTCCTCTACCTGCATCACCATCATCAAATGGCTTAGAAAGATCATTTGGATGCTCCCTCAGGAGACACAGAAAACCGTAGTCCAGGCCTTAATCACCTCTAGACTGGACTACGGCAATATTCTTCTCCTGGGGGCCTGCAAAGAGGTGACCCGTAAACTACAGACAGTCCAGAGCATGGCGGTTCGGCTGCTCTGTAAACTTCCTAATAAATCCTCCACTTCTAATTTTTTACGTAACCTGCACTGGCTCCGTATTGAAAGCCGCACGAAATTCAAGGTCCTCTGCTTTATGCACAGAATTATTGCAGGCCGGGCCCCACCCTACCTTTATACCTTGGTTCAGCAGTACTGTCCACCCCGTACTCGTCGCTCATCCAATCAGCATAGGTTCCTGGTTCCCAGAGTCAAAAGAGCCAGAATGGGTGGTTGTTCCTTCTCCTGTCTCGCTCCCTCCCTCTGGAACTCTCTTCCCCTATCGCTGCGCACTGAACCTTGTTATCTCAAGTTCCGCAGAGAGGTTAAAACTTGGTTATTTAACCAGTAACTGCCTTCCTTATCCTTTAGTTTGCTCTCTCCCTCATTTGGTCTTTGGCGCCGGGAAACCACCGGGTAGCTGCGCGCTTTATAAACTTAAATATAATAAAAATAATAATAATAATAATAAAAGCATGTACTTTCAATGGTGATATGGTCATATAGACCACTGTTACTCTTAAAAATCAATCAATCAATCAATCATAAAGCGTGCTACTCACCCATGAGGGTCTCAAAGCGCTGGGGGAGGGGGTGGGTGCAGCTCCGAGTCAACCGAAAACCCAGGTTTCCTGAAGATGTGCATAGAGGGGGAGTGTCTGATGTTGATCAGGACCTTGTTCCAGGTCTTTGCTCTAATGTGGGAGAAAGCTCTTCCACCTGCTCTGGCTCTGCAGATGCGTGGGTTTTCGGTGAGGTGGGTGGATCATAGGTTTCTCTTGGGTACTTGGAATGAGGCTCTATCGTTGAGGTATTGGGGTCTAGTGTTGTGGAGGGGTTTGTAGGTGTGGGTGAGAAGTTTGAAGGTTACTGTCTTCTTGACAGGGAGCCAGTGGAGGTCTCTCAGGTGTTGGTTGGTGCGTTCATGTCTTGGGACACCGAGGACGAATCTGGCCACGGTGTTCTGTATGGTCTGGAGCTTTAGGAGCAGGGAGTTGTTGATTTTGGCATAGAGGGCGTTTCCGTAGTCCAGTCTGCTTGTTATTAGTATGCTGATGACAGTCTTCCTGGATTCGGGGGAGATCCATTTGAAGTTCTAGCAAAGAATGCGAAGGGTGTTCAAGCAGGTGGAGGCAACTGGATTGATCTGTTGGGTCATGGTGAGGAGTCGAACATGATGCTGAGGTTCAGGATGTGGTCCATGGGAGTGGGGTGGGGTTGCCGAGAGCGGTGGGCCACTAGGTGTTGTCCCACGCCGAGGGGGAGGGTCCAAGGATGAGGATTTCTGTCTTCTCCGAGTTAAGCCTCAGGCAGCTGTTGCTTATCCAGGATGCAATGTCTGTCATTCCTTCCTGCAAGCTGAGTCTGGTGGTGTGGGGGTGCTTAGTGAGGGAGAGGATGAGCTAGTGTCGTCGGCATAGGATTCTATGCTGAGTCCATGCTGTCTGACGATGGCGGCAAGGGGTTGCCATGTAGACGTTGAAGAGCTTGGGGCTAAGCTATGATCCTTGGGGTACTCCACAGTTAATTTCTGTGGGTTCTTAGAGGAAGGTCGGGAGTCTGATTCTTTGGGTTCTGCCGATGAGGAAGGAGCAGAGTCAGTCGAGGGTGGTTCTCTGTATGCTGGCATTGTGGAGTCTGATGGTGAGAGTGCGGTGGGAGATGGTGTCAAGGCTGCAGAGAGATCCTGTAGGATGAGGGCCCCAGTGTGGCTTTGGTCGAGGAGAGTGTGGATGTTGTCTGTGGTGGTGAGGAGGGCGGTCTCAGTGCAGTGGTTGCTGGAGAATCCATATTGGGAAGGGTTGAGGATGGAGTTCTCTTCGATTAAGTTTGTTAGCTGGACGTTGGCGATCTTCTCTGTGACTTTGGCTGCGAAAGGGAAAAGAGAGATGGGTCGGTAGTTTTTTAGGTCCATCGTGTCTGCAGAGGGCCTCTTGAGGAGAGGCTTGACTTCTGGGCGTTCCCAGTCATTGGTAAAAGTGCTGGATTCGAAGGTGGCGTTGATGGTGTGTTGTAGCGTGGGTGCTATGCAGCGGTGGCACTGTGGAAGATTTGCGGAGGGCAGGGGTCCATGGTGGCTCCTGAGTGAATGCTTTTCATGGTCGTGGTGGTGTCTTCAGAGGTCCAGGTGGAGATGGCAGATTAGCTGCTGTTGCTGAGGGAAGGAGTGGGTTGAGTGTCTGATGTCTGTTCTTTGAAGTTGTCGAGGAGGGTCTTGATTTTCAGATGGAAGTAGGAACTGTGTTTGTTGCGAAGGTCCTGGGAGGGTGTGACATCTGTGGCTTCGCTGGGGGCTTGGTGAACTCCTGAATGATGCTGAAGAGTTCCGTTGAGTTGATGGAGTTAGCAGGAATTTTGTTATGGATGATGGACCTCTTGGTGGATCTGATAAGTTGGTGGTATTCTGTCATGGTGTTTTGTAGGTGGTTCAATCTTCCATGGTTTTGCTGTTTCCACATAGCTGTTTGAGAGGTCGCCAGGTGCGTCTGTATTCTTGGAGGTCAGTGGTGAACCAGGTGGCCTTCATGGGGCACTGTCTGTTGGAGTTGCAGAGGGGGGCAAGCTTGTCTACGCAGTTGGTGATGCATCTGTGAAGTTCTTTAGCTGCAGAGTTGGCGATGGTCGAGGTGGAATGGGGATCGTGGCTGAGGGTGGATTTGAGGTGCTCCTCAGTGATGTGACTCCAATTCCTTAGCAGAGGGTGTGGAGTAGGTTTGTGAGCGGTGGATTTGTCGAAAGAGAAGTGTATGCAGTGGTGGTCCATCCAGGGTGGTTGTGTGGTGTGGCTGAAGTGGATGTTGTTACCTCCTGCGAAGATGGGGTCGAGGATGTGTCCTGCCTTGTGGGTGTGGGTTGGGGTGGTGATGAGCTGTTTCAGTCTGATGTTGGTGAGGTTGGTCAGGAGGGTGGTAGAGTTGGCGTCGCTGAGGTCGTCGAGATGGAAGTTGAGATCCAGAGCAGTATGTAGTCTATGTGGGGAGCGATGAGGTCGATGATGGTAGTGGTGAACGTAGTTCAAGGTCTGGTACGTCTGTAAGTGAGGGTGCCGCATAGGGTCATTCTGGGTCTGGTCTGGATCTGGAAATAGAGGTGGTCCATGGGGACAAGGAGTTGTTTGTGCTGGAGGTGGTGAGTTGGAGGGAGTTCTTGTGTGCAATGGCCAATCCTCCTCCTGGGTGGATGGGCCGGTCCTTCCTCTGGATATTGTATCCGTCTGGGATGGCGGTGGTGATGTCGGCGCAGAGGTGGGGTTGTTACAGGTTACCGTGAAGATGGTGACGTCAGGCAAGAGTGTGTTGAGTAGGTCCCAGATTTCGACTGCGTGTCTGTGCAGGGAGCGCACGTTGAGGAGGATGCACCTCAGGGCTTCAGGACTGCTCGTGTCCAGCGAGAGGTTGGCATCCTTGGAAGTGCGGACGTTGGTGAAGGATTGTCAGCAGTGTCGGCAGGAGAAGAGAACTAGCCATGGGTGGCGTCGACAGCTGGCAGTTGTTGTTCCTTCCAGGGCTGAGTGCGTGGAGGGCAGCTGAGTCGTAGCGGAGCATGGTGGGATAACCATGGTCCCTGGTGCTCGTCGCAGTAGGGTCACGGGCGGGCACAAACTGGCTTGCCTTTGGCGCCCCTTCAGTAATGAAACTTGCACTTTTTTAATACTTTCCATTTTCCTTTGAGGAAAATAGTTTGCATTTTAAAAAGATTGCTTTATTTAAAAGCAATCACAGACTTGATGGTCTGCTAACCACAACAGTCCGCCATTCCTGTGATGGCTGTCATTCCGAATGGGTCGCAAATTGTGACCTACCTCATTAGTATTCATGAGGTAGGTCGATGTGCAACTGTAAAATATCGAAAGACTCCAAAGGTAAGTAGAGAAGACTTTAGTGAGCATTCATGTACTTGAAGAGTGGCAAGAGCGCATGCAACAATCAAATATGTACAACTCATGCGTGCATAACAACAGGAGCTTGAAATGTAAGCAGGGCTATAAATTCAAATGAAGCACATGTGAAGCAAAGAATACATTGCTACACTTCTTCCCACTTATCAAAAATAACAAGAAATGACATCAAAAATGATGATGGCAATTAATACATCACATCATTTTCAAACCTCTTTGGTTAGAACTCTGTTTCTTTTCAAGTTTAAATAATTGGATATCACACACAGCCCATTTGAAGATCATAACACACCCTTCTCTTTAATTTCAACAGTGGCATCACCAAAATCTTGATCAGCAAAATTAACTTTGCTTTGAGGAAGAGAATGGTTATCTTAGGCTAACTTGGAAATATTTCACCAAGAACCATTATTTAACAAAGCAGATGTCTTTACCACTTTCAAAATGTTTGACCGCACGAAAATTTAGAATGTCCTTTTTTTACATCATTTGACTTTGACCTTGTCACCAATCTTCAATGAGACAACATCAGTGGTATATTACAATTGTTCTTTGCCATACTATGATTTTTTTTCATATCAAAGAATTTTATTATTAGAGTCATGTCAGGGCTTCTTGCCTTTTATCAATATAAAAGGTGAGAATTTCGTAGAACAATGTGGTGTGCAGAGATAAGATCATATTAAATCTGCAACATGTTTTTTACCATTAACTCTGGCTTAAACAGCCAATTGTATGCCCTCAACCAAAGTTCTGTTGAATCTCTCCACTAATCCACACATTTTAGGAGAATAGAGCGCAGTTTTTATATGGAACACTTTGATACTTTTAAGGTAAGAAGTGAACATACTAGAGGTAAACTGTGTTTCATTGTCAGATACAGTGCTTTGGGGAAATCCTTCTCACCTAAATAGTTCTTGTAAAAAATCGACCTCAGAATCAATTTGAGACATCTACTTCACCCCTACCCATCTACAGAAATAGTCAATAACAACGATAATACACACTTTCCATTAAATTCCTTCATATGGACCTAACACATCAATTGCCAGTTTCTCCCATGGTATGTCAGACATGGAAGAATGGCTAGAACCAGTATGCTGCATTTTATGCACCTTATCTGAACTGGCACAAAGATAACACTTAATAACAAATTTCACTGCGTCATTGTCTAAATAGGGCCAAAAAAATAAATCTCTTACTTTTTTCCTAGTGACAGTCTGATCTAAATGCCCCAAATGAGCAATTCAAATATGTTTATTATGAATCCCTACTAGTGGTATTATCAACTCATCTCTCAAAATAAGATCATTATAGAGGGTTAGGTCATCCTTCACTTTCCACGACACTGCAAATTCCGTACACAGTTGTCTCTCTAAGGGCCAACCATTGACAGTGTACTCTCCTAAGACATTCATGGATTCATCCTCCAAATTAGCCTTTAACCAATCTTCTTTAGTTACAACTTGTGCAACAGAAAGCATGTCTTCTATAGATGCCACAACAATACCTCCCTCATATCTTTTGGCCTTGGTAGGTAAATAGTATCACAACTATATTTATGTAACTTGGCACAACCCTGGAGGATGCTTTACTAACCCATTTTTTAATAATAAGGATAACAAAGATTTGTGGTCCGTTCTCAGCTGAAAAGGCTTGCCCCACAAATAAGTCTTAAAATGATCAACAGCCCATTAGCATCCAAGTGCTTCTCTTTCTATGGTATAATATGTGGTCTCAGTTAAAGTAAGTGGCCTAGAGGTAAAGCAATTGTGTATTCAATTCCCCTTATAATTTGACCAAAAACTGCTCTGGCACTGGCATCTAGAGTGACAACATTTTCAGCAACAAATCAAAATGGGGATAACAGTTTGCATTCTACAATAGAATTTTTAGTCATATGCACTGCTTGAGAATGTTCACTGGACCATTCAAATTTGGCACACAATATCTGAAAACTTTGACACAAACCTAGAATAATATTCACAGTGACTGAAAACTGATTTGAGCTGGTCCTTGTTCTGTGGTTCCTTCATATTCTTCATAGAATACAGAAGATCTCTCTTAGGATAGATACCAGAACCATTGAACTGATGGCCCAAGTATTCCACTTCAGTAGAAAAAAACTTACATTTATCTAAGTAGATGGTCATACCTTCGTTTTCCAATACAGACAGTACTTTTTCTAAAGTTTTATAATGTTGTTCAGTTGTTTTCAAGTAAATTAAAATATCATCTTGAAATGTTAATACATCCACAGTGTTCCCAAACAGACACTGCATGCGTCTTTGAAACACTGATGCAGCAGATGACAAACCAAATAGCATCCTAACACACCTGAAAGTACCTTCAGTGGCTATCAACTTGGTGATGTTTCTGGAATCCTCCATCAATTCTATTTGAGAGTAAGCTGCCTTTAAATCATTGGTGGTGGAAAAACGTAGCTCCGTCTAATTTTGCTAGTAATTCTTGTACTTTGGGTAACAGTTGGCACTCAATGACAATTTGTTTATTGACAGACTCAAGTTAAATCACATTCTAACCTCCCCATTTTTTTACCTAAAACAATGGGAGAAACCAATTCAGGTGCATTAACTGGCTCACCATTACCCTCAATATAAAGATTCCTAATGGTTTCTGCCAATTTCTGTCTCACAGATAGATGTATACCCAGCCACGGCCGGTGGTAGGTGTAACTGCAGGGCGGTGACGTAGGGAGGGGGAGGGGCAGGGTTGGGGGTTGTAATGTATGGATTACGGACTTTAACAGGTAAGTAAACATATAAATAAATAAAACGAATTTCGTTGCACGCGCTGCATCGCATTTGGTGATGCAGTGCACACATATTCAATCAGAATGATGACCTTCCTTTTCATGTGATTTGGGACTCCTTTAAGGCAGCGGCTAGGGACTTTATTATTGGTTATGTCTCCAAAAAATGTAAAAAGTCAAAAGAGCTTACCACATCTCTCCTAGCTAAGATAAAGAGACTTGAACGTTCTTTTTACTCGTCTAGATCAAAACATTGTTTGATAGAACTTATTAATGTTAAATTTCAATTCAATAAGGCATCAACAAATAATGCTTCCACTTACCTATTAAGGTCCAGTGAAAAGTTTTTATGGTGGACAGAACAAGGCCAGCAAGGTTCTAGCCAATTACTTAAAAGTTAAGCATACCAAACTTAGTATATAATCCATTATGAATGCCCAGCAGGAATTAAAATAATAAAGACGACAAAATCTTAAATTAATTTTTTAATTTCTATCAAATGATTTACACTTCAGAAGCCTCTCCTACAGAGCAGCACATCTCTCGTTTTTGTCTGACATTCACCGTTCACCTTCGGCTCAAAATGACCTCTCTAATTTTGAATTTAACCTCTCATAAATAGAACTTCATGCTGCACTTTTGGCACTTAAAAAACACAAAGCCCCTCGCCTGGATGTCTTTACAGTCAAATTTCTTTTACCCATTTCGTCTCCTTTTAATTACATGCTTTGCTAAATTCCTTTTTGTCCTCGGGTAAATCCTCGGGCTCTTTTTCTGAAGCCCTCATTTGCCATATCACCAAGGAGGGTAAAGACTTGAGATATTGTAAAAACTTTAGGCCCATATATTTAGTTAATGTTGATTATAACATTTTCTCTAAATCTTTAGACTTTTGACTAGACTCCCACCTTCCTGACTTGTTGGGCTTGGAACAATTGGGTTTAGTTAAAGTGCGTTTTATCACAGATAACACCCGTTTGTGTTTTGATATTTTATCTAAATCCTCACATATTACGCATCCTTTGGCAGCCATAGCACTGGATGCTGAAAAAGCATTTGATAGAGTGGAGTGGTCGTACCTCTTCCAAACCCTTAAATGGTTTGGCTTTGGACCTAAGATGATCTCCTTAATCTCACTTTTATACTCTAACCCAAAAGCAGCATTGTGTGCTAATGACGCGCTATCTTCTTTTTTTACCTTGGGAAGGGGTGTATGTCAAGGTTGTCCACTGTCCCCGTTTCTTTTTAACCTAGCCTTAGAACCATTTCTTTTGTGGATATGTCAAAATAAGGACATTCAGGGCTTTAATTTTAATGATACTCACATTAAATTGGCAGCATATGCTGATGATATATTGTTATTTATATCCCAACCCCATTTCTCTATTCCTGCATTTCTAAATTTCTAAAGACAGGAACCTGGAACTACTCGACAACATGTTCCCCACTTTCAAAAAGCACCTCTCCAATCCTCGGACCTCCACTCATACGCCACTCCAACTGAACCAGAACACCACACTTCCAACTAGCGTCTCAGAACAACCCACCGCTTCTGACCCTCACAACACGACTCTCTCCCATCCCATCTCCCCCCCCCACTTTCCCCACACCCGCCACTCCCTGCACTCCCGCCACTCCTAGCCCCCACTCCCCCGTCGGCCTCTCCCCCCCACTCTCTGCACTCACGCCACTCCTGGCCCCCACTCCTCCCTCAACATCTCCCCCCCACTCTTTGCACTCAAGCCACTCCTGACCCACACCCCTCCCTCAACATCTCCCCCCCACTCCCTGCACTCCTGCCACTCCTAGCCCTCACTCCTCCCTCAACATCTCCCCCCCCACTCCCTGCACTCCAGCCACTCCTAGCCCTCACTCCTCCCTCAACCGTCCCCCCCCACTCTTTGCACTCCCGCCACTCCTGGCCCCCACTCCTCCCTCAACCTCTCCCCCCCCACTCTCACTCCCTTTTACTACACTTGCACCCCCGCAACAACCAGCCTCCACACGTCTCGCAATTGCCTCACCCCTCCTTTCATTGATTCCCTATCCAATAACACCAACACCGTCACTTATCTTCTCACTTCTCCCCCCCACATCGCTACTACCTACGCGAACTCCAACACACTCACTAACACCCCCAACTCCAAAACCATTTCCAATCACCTCAATAACACCCCACCCCTTTCCCCCCATACTCCAGTCGCTTAGACACGTGCTCTCCCTCAGTGCCCCCCCCAACTCCTTACCCAACTGCACGCTGGACACAATCATGACCACCCTCCTCCAAGTGAAAGAAGAACTCCACACCCTCAAAGAGTCACTCCTCACGCACCCCAGACACACCCCCCTAACCACCACTTCTCAACGAAACAACAACTCCCCCTCACATCCTATTCACCCCTTACATTGGACCTCTATCCCCTCTCGCAATACCTCCAACCGCCCCCAGCGCACTATCAAGACACATCCTACTCACCCCTTACATTGGACCTCTATCCCCTCTCGCAATAGCTCCAACTGCCCCCAGCGCACTATCAAGACTCTCTCGGACCTCGACATACATACCCTACTCCGCACATATGTCCCGGCAACCCAAAACGTCTTAGCCACCACACACCTGTCCATTCCTACGATTCTTTCCAACCATCTCAGACACCCCACGCATAACAACAGAGGCTCCGTGCCCAACAACCTCACTAAAGTCCCTCTCACTATAGACCCCTCCTCCTCCCCTTGCACCCCCAGACTCAAATGCACACTTCTCAACTGTAGATCGGCCCAAAAACACTCGTCGGAGGTCGCTGACCTCATCATGTATCTGAACCTTGACCTAGCCATTCTAACTGAAACATGGCTAACTGAATCCTCTACTCCTATCATGGATATCCTAGTCCCCCCCAACTACTGCATCATTAGACTTGACAGGTCCAACAAGACAGGCGGCGGAATCGCATGCATTTACAAGAGCAACCTCTCAATTAATAAAGTCACCGCCCCTTCTCTTACCTCCTGTGAATACTTCTGCCTTGATGTCATCAGTGAAAACAAACCTGTATGCTCACTACACATCATATACCACCCTCCTGGGGACAACCTCATCTTCTCCCAACAACTCATGGACACAATGTCAATCAACTCAGGACGGCAAAACACATAAATCTACCTTGGCGATTACAATCTTCACTGGAATGACTGCAGTGACGCAGTGGTTAATAGCCTCAAAAATGTACTTAACGCTTCTGACCTCACACAAATCTGCAACAGCCCAACACATGACAAAGGCTCTATCCTCGACCTTGTCATCTCCAAAGAAGGCACTACTCAACTTGATTCAATCCAACCTTGTGACTGGTCAGACCACCATATTGTCACATTCTTCGTCAAGGAAAAAGTTAAACGTATCCCGGTCCAATACTCCATGCCCAAAGTTTGGAAAAGAGACCTGAGGAAACTCAATCCAAACTCTCTACCCCCTAACAGCTGCAATCTCCTACTCCCCCCTACCGACGTTACTGACGTTCAGTACTTAACGGACCACTATCTCAACACCATGGCCTCAATAATCAATGAGGCTGCACCGATGCAACTGAAAAGAGTCTCCACCAAGATCTCCAACCCCTGGTACAACGGGAGTCTCAATGAAGACAGACGGGCTATGCGAATGGCAGAGCGCACCTGGAGATCTGTTCCCTCGACACTGCACCTAAAAACTCTGAGGAAAAAGAGAAACGCATACTTCAGGAAAATAAAACGCTCAAAATCAGAATTCTTCAGACTCCAGCTCGACCAAGCAAAAAAACGTCCAAGTAAACTGTTCGAGCTAATCCGATCACAATCTAAGGAACAACCCCCAGCTGCTGACATTATGGGCACTGCTCCTTCCTGTGAAGATTTCTCTGCTTTCTTTAACAAAAAAACTGACAACATAAGGAGCGATATCCTCATTGACGCAAGCCTTTACTCAAAGCCCCACTGCATAACACCCAATGAACTAAAAAACTGTTATCTGCAAAGATCTTGTTCGCGCTATATAAAACTTTCAAAATAAAATAAAATAAAATAAATGAAGTTGACTCTTTTGCAGCTGTTTCTGGGTATAAACTAGATAAAGATAAAATGAAATGTGAATAAAATGTGAAATATTACCCCTAACGAAATACACCTTTAAAGATGATTTTGCTCTTTCAACTTTTGCATTGTGTACCCAATATAGTAAGTACCTAGGTCTCCATTTCACTTCCTCCATCTCCAATACAATTTCAAGATGTATGGATAATTGTATACAGAGATTATCGTCTTTAACTGCTAAATGGCATCCTCTGTACCTATTCTGGTGGGGCCATCTCGATACCATAAAAATGATGCTGTCCCACCTAGTCCTTTATATGATTTCTAATATCCAATTATCCATTCCTTTAAAAAAAAAAATTTTTAAACAAACTCCTTGTTATCTCTTGTCCTTTGGTGCAACAAAAAATCTTGTATGTCCTTATCAAAATTGACCCACCCAAAATCGGAGTGTGGTGTTAATTTTCCTAATTTTCCTATATATCAAAAATCTTTTTTGCTTCAGCAATCATCAAGATGGCTCTCACACTCCTCTGCAAATCACCCTTTGTGGACTAAACTTGAGCTCTCCCTTTTCCTTTCAAGAGTATCTTTCGTTCTCGCGAAAACCACAACACCTTTCGACCCACATAATTAAATATACATCTAAGATTCTGAAACCTGCACACTCAACCGATCCTATAAGTGGGACTCTCCGCTCTAACTCTACGATATGGCACAACAATATGATATTGATACATGATACATTGATACACTCTGTCACTCCCGAGGCGGAAAGCCAGGAGTTAGGCTTCGTGTGTTTGTTTTAATTTTAAACTTTGTAATCTTTCATTTCTGAGACCTTGCCTTGCAATTTTAAACTTACTTGCACATTAGAAGTGCTGAATCCACAGGCTCCGCCGATTAGGCGCGATGTCCACACCTTTCCCTACCGCTGCGAACACACTCCACGCCCACCTCACGGGGGGGGCGGTGGGGGTGCGGCACAGGCAGCTGACGCCAACGGCGTCACTACATGAGGACCTATCAGGCTCAGATCGCCCTACTCTGTCACTCCTGAGGCGGAAAGCCGGGAGTTAGGCTTCGTGTGTTTGTTTTAATTTTAAACTTTGTAATCTTTCATTTCTGAGACCTTGCCTTGCAATTTTAAACTTACTTGCAGATTAGAAGTGCTGAATCCACAGGCTCTGCCGATTAGGCGTGGTGTCCACACCTTTCCCTACCGCTGCGAACACACTCTATGCTCACCTCGCAGGCAGGGCGGTAGGGGTGCGGCACAGGCAGCTGACGCGAACGGCGTCACTACATAAGAACAGGGTGATGCCTCCGCGCAGCGGGCGCGCCTTTTGCATGCCGAAGGTGCGCCAAAGGTAAGCCCGTCTGCGCCCGTCCGCGGCCAGACAGGGCTAAGGGCTAAATCCCCTGTTACATCCTCGATAGTCGCGACCCCGGTGAACGCATTAGTCTACACCTCAGCTGAACTTACAGAAATCCGGAGGACGACACTGGGTTCAGGGGGGGTGATGCTAATTTGCCCAACTAAGTTTCCGGCACAGCTAGAAGGTCCAGTAGCATGTCGCTGCTGTGCCTTTCAAGGCGATAAACTCTTAAGTCATACTGTATTCAGACATACTCTTGGGTCCACCACGGAGGAGGCGCACACTTTTATTTTATGTAATGTGAGGTCCCTCGCCAAACACCAGTTTCTCCCCTGAGATTTGCTTTATGACCAAAACGTGGCTGAACTCCACGAATCATCCGACAATTAAAATAGCTATCCCCGACAAATACAAATTTCTTCATCTAGACAGGACGGGTAAAATGGGGGGGGGCATAGCCATTGCCTGCAAACATCATATTAATATCTCATGGTTAAATGTACAGATGGATGAGGAGTTGGAAATCGGCATTTTTAAATTATTGTTCCCAGCCTCAGAGAGCTGGTCGGGAGCATTAGTTTATCGGCCTCCTGGGCCAAAAACAGATTTTACGGACACACTTATAGATCTGATAGCCACGCACGCCCTGGCAGCAACTAAGTTTTTGGTACTCGGGGACTTTAATTTCCATGGGGAACTCAAGGCCCTGCCAGAAGTAAACAAACTCCTCACAGACATGGAGCAGTTGGGCCTCCACCAAAGAATACAAGGGCCTACACATAACGGTGGCCACACTCTTGACCTCGTCTTTACCAACCTTGAGGCTCTCAAATACGATCTCTCACAGTCCCTTGTCTGGTCGGATCATTTCATGATCAAGTTTTCGTCCCTCTTGCCTGTTCAGGGTCTCTGCGGCCAGTCCGCGGGAAGATGCCCCATTGTACAGAGGCAGTGGGACAAGCTTACCCCTCAAGCCTTTGAGGAAGCTTACCGGACCACCACACAACCAGAAGATCAAGATGTAGACAATATGCTGATAGAATTCAACGAAGGGTTGAAGAAAGTGTTGGACACTATTATCCCTATGAAACATAAACCCAGATCCACCCCCAGCCGAATTTCAGCTAAATGGTTTACCCAAGAACTTAGTCAGGAAAAGTCCGCTTGTAAAAAACTGGAAAGACAATGGCGACGCAATAAAACGGGCCAATCTAAACAACTATATAAATGTGCTCTGGGAACATACCACCGAAACCTTAAGGTTGCACCTTGCGTGTTCATTGCAAACCAAATTGAGCATTCTAATAATTTTGCCAAGGCCCTATTTGACGTCGTAAAAGACTTTGTGGAACCTACGGTGTGTAAACAGCCGGCTATTGAGTCAAAGGATCTCTGTGACTCATTGGCCGAGTTCTTTCATGAGAAGATCGAAAAAATATATGCTAACTTTCCCATAGACAATCTGGATAGTCTACCGGTCATCGTTAATCCGGACGATGATACTTTAGGGTCCGAGTGCTCTCTGGAACACTTTAGTCCTATTACTCTTCTCGAGACCAAGGAGGCATTAATTTCTGCCAAATCGGGGTCACCAGCGGACCTCTGCCCTCCTAAAATTATCAGCGTATATAGATCCTGTTAGAAAAATCGGGAATCATAAAAACTGCTCTTTGGAAAGTAGCTGTGATGATTTTAGACAAATTGTCACATAAGATCTATATATACAATGTTACCACACTAACACCGTAAATAAATGCAAGAAACCAGGATTTTGTATTGTCAGAAGATTATTATTTGTTTTCAAGACAAAATGTATAGATTTTTGTAAAAAAACATTTTCATAAAATAGGGTACATACAAAAGTATTAATTAGATATACAAGGTGTAAATTATTTCTTCCTTTGATATATCTAAAGAAGCAGTCCAGACTGTTAGACACAAAGTAAAATGATGATTTCAACTGAAAAGAAGAAAATCAAAAATTGTACAATGGGTTACACACAGAAATGGACTAGTAAGTCGACGTTTCGGTCTTGTAGGGATTTTTCATAAGACCATCATCAGGACAATAGATTTCTACATACAGTAGATGACCCTCTGTGAAAAAAACAAGATTATATTTTAATATATTTAGACCTGGTTAAAAAAGCTTTTTCTTTTTACAATTTCTTACAAAACAGTATTTTGACATTGATAGGAAAGCATCTCATATCTATGTTGTATACTTATGCAGTCGGTGTGGCGGCTGCACTAGATTTGAAAAACACTTATTTGTCATGTTTTCATCCCGAAATATAAAAGTCAGAACGTTGCTTTTTGCACGCATCAGAACACTCACTTTTTAATCAAAGAGATACCTCCTTTATCTATTCGTATAAGGGTATCAGCAAATCCACAGAATTTTCGTTGATTTTGACGGCACGAAACAAAGAAATTAATTTCTTGTAACAGGATTGCTATAGAGTAGAAAAAGTGAGAAAATACTGAAATCAGATCTCAGCTAGTTACAATCTTCAGACACGAACGTTGCCATTAATTATCAGCACAAAGCAGGGGGATTTCATTTACCTCGTGTTTTTAGTTGAAGTTATTTTGTTTATTCAACACAGTATCAAGTTCTTGGAGTTCGTTGAGGGAACATCCATTCGATTCTAATTAAAAAGATAGACGTATCATCGTTTAAAATGTAATTTCTTATCTACATAGTCATGGAGATATTTAATATACATGACTGTATTTATCTAGTTATCGATCAAAAAAGGAGATTGCTTTATGACTGTTGATTTCTATGCCCATACGTTATAGAATGAAATAACCATTAAACATCGCATAACGTGTAGGTTTGATTTGGCAACATCATTTTAGACGATTATGAAACCAAATTTTTTGGACAAGGGAAGTTACTTAGTCTATGGCATACTAAATATTGAAATCGAGATTCATTTTACTTGGTCTACAACACGTTAAATCCTTGAAATGAGACACACAGCCTCCCAGCGTTGTATCTATTAGAAAGACAAAACAGCTGACTAAAAAGTTTTAGCTTCTATGTTTTAATAGAGCTAAGTTGTATTTTAATCTGACTGAAAACATTTATAGTAGTCACAGTTTATAAAAGCGGGGTCACGTATCTAAACTAGTGACAAGCTATTCAAAAAATGGGTCTCATTAAATCGGTTTGGCATATTACTTACTTCGCATAGATGAAGGGAGAGGCGTCTCGGTGTAGCACGCGTCGGACCGTAAACAAATTAGGTTCAGGCTTGCAACATTGTTGTCGGCAAATGAGTTTGCTTTTAAACGTACTAGTGCACGTCATGTTAATCTAAAATATCGCGAGATTGCGTGTTTTAGAGAGTTTGCCGTGTATACTAGGGTAAATCGGCGGCCATCTTAGTCTATGCAAGTTATCGATTCTGTTATAGGTTAGTTAAGGTATGGAAGTCGTCCAGATAATATTAGCACGTGTTGGCGGTAATAATACATTATGCATTGATTATTAGGGTTTACGAAAATGTAAAAAAATAAAAAATAAAAAATAAATTTGATTTACAATCGGGTTAGATTGTGGTGCTACTTTTTCGATTAAATTGAACGGCTACTGCAAATAGGGATTTCTAATATCCAATTATCCATTCCTTTAAAAAAAAATTTTTTAAAACAAACTCCTTGTTATCTCTTGTCCTTTGGTGCAACAAAAAATCTTGTATGTCCTTATCAAAATTGACCCACCCAAAATTGGAGTGTGGTGTTAATTTTCCTAATTTTCCTATATATCAAAAATCTTTTTTGCTTCAGCAATCATCAAGATGGCTCTCACACTCCTCTGCAAATCTGTGGATTTGCTGATACCCTTATACGAATAGATAAAGGAGGTATCTCTTTGATTAAAAAGTGAGTGTTCTGATGCGTGCAAAAAGCAACGTTCTGACTTTTATATTTCGGGATGAAAACATGACAAATAAGTGTTTTTCAAATCTAGTGCAGCCGCCACACCGACTGCATAAGTATACAACATAGATATGAGATGCTTTCCTATCAATGTCAAAATACTGTTTTGTAAGAAATTGTAAAAAGAAAAAGCTTTTTTAACCAGGTCTAAATATATTAAAATATAATCTTGTTTTTTTCACAGAGGGTCATCTACTGTATGTAGAAATCTATTGTCCTGATGATGGTCTTATGAAAAATCCCTACAAGACCGAAACGTCGACTTACTAGTCCATTTCTGTGTGTAACCCATTGTACAATATTTGATTTTCTTCTTTTCAGTTGAAATCATCATTTTACTTTGTGTCTAACAGTCTGGACTGCTTCTTTAGATATATCAAAGGAAGAAATAATTTACACCTTGTATATCTAATTAATACTTTTGTATGTACCCTATTTTATGAAAATGTTTTTTTACAAAAATCTATACATTTTGTCTTGAAAACAAATAATAATCTTCTGACAATACAAAATCCTGGTTTCTTGCATTTATTTACGGTGTTAGTGTGGTAACATTGTATATATAGATCTTATGTGACAATTTGTCTAAAATCATCACAGCTACTGTCCAAAGAGCAGTTTTTATGATTCCTGATTTTTCTAACAGGATCTATATACGCTGATAATTAACTATAGAATAAAATCCCTTGCTGGGCCATTCTCATATAACAAGTATTGCCCGAGCCCGCGAGGGTATATTGGGTTGCTCACCCTCAAACTTTATCTACTTTGCGCAGACAATCTCTGCTGTGAGCCATTTCTAAGTGGTAAAACTGTGAAGTAACAGTTCATTTATACTGTACATTTTTTGATAAAGTCTAAATTTCTTCAAGCTTTTATGTCTGAAGCAGAGACTCTGTCATATACGGATGATTACATCCTAAAAATAGCATCTGGACCATCTTTGCTAAGTAATAGAAGTACAACTGTGAATCTACCAGTAGAATCGGATTTAAATCAATTAGAACGCCTACGAAAAAAACTTGTCAGGACTGAACTTCACGATAAGTTTCTGACAGACTGTCTTAGTGCTAATATTATCCCTACTGGGTTACAAATCCCCATTATTTTCACTGAAGATAGTGAATTTAAGGCGGGTTTTAGTCACGCAGCTAACAAATGCTCACGCACCTGGATGGTGCTGAGCATAGAGACTGCTGCTAAACAAATTAAGCTGTTACTAAAAGAGATTGAGGCACTAGAAAACAAAATCAATAGTGACTCGAGAATTACCAATGCAAAAACTCTTCTAGAGAAAATAGCACAGACAATCAAAGAATTTGAAGAATTCAACTCTTTAAAAAAAACGGATAAACTGCAGAAAGATATCCGTAAGTATAATAAAGAGATAACATACCCATATTTGCATAAAGACTTTTATCAAGCCCAAAACAACTCTAGAGGTTCCAACTCTAACCAACAACAATATAAACGAACAACATTTTCAGAAACAGGCTCTGAATCTGACGGTGAACAATCATCAACAGGCCATTTTACATCGTCCTTTAACCAACAACCATCTACCTCTCACCAGGCTTTTTTAGGGCAGGACAACAGGAGAGGGAGAGGCCCCCCACGGAGATCCAGGGGAGGGAGACGCGGTTGGTACAGAAATCAGTACACCCCAGGCCAACGGCAAACCCGCAATCAGTTTTACCAATGGTAAACAATATGGCCACTATTCCAATCTTTAATCTGTCCAATCACATCCTGAGCCAAACAGAAATATCTATTCTGACATCTGGGTTATCATTTGTTCCAACTTATAGGAACAATCAATTTCAAACCAAATGGGAATTATACAAATTCTTTCGATCAATAAGGCTTAAAAAATTTTTTGCCTCCAAAATGGATAAACAAGAAAGAAACTTGACAGGTCTCCATCCACCCTCTACTTTCTTTCCCCTAAATAACATGGTGTCTAAAAATATTCTAACTTTTGAAAATGCGGTTCTTATTGAAACCGAAACACTGTTCAAACAGCAGATTTTCTGTACGAACAATCTGAGTAAAGAAGAACACCTTGCGCTAAAAAACTTGGAATCCTTGAAAGACACGGTTATTAAACCTGCCGATAAAGGCGGAGGCCTCGTACTATGGGATCGTGAGGCTTATAGACAAGAAATGATGAAACAGCTATCCATAGTGGATAACTACAGATTACTAAGAACAAATCCAACGTCGAAGCTAGAATTAGAAATAAAGACTTTAAGTGACTATGGGCTCAAGGAAGGCTGGTTAAGTGCGAAAGAGGCTGATTTTCTAATTAATAAATCTCCAACTGTACCAGCTATATACATCCTCCCGAAAATTCATAAACATGCCACTGAGCCACCTGGGAGACCCATAGTCGCCGGCTGTAACTCAATTCTTAAGCCACTGGCACAATATTCTGATTTCTTCATTAGACCATTTGTAACTGAAACAGATACTTACATCAGAGATACCACCTCTGTGATAAATAGACTGGAAAATCATGACTTTAACCCAGATGAGGAATATTTAGTAACTATGGACATCACCAGTCTGTACACTAATATTCCACAGGACGAAGTGCTCTTGCTTATTAAAGATCTTTTAGATAGCCGTGAAAGACCACACTCTGTCCCTAGTGAATTCATAGTCAAATGCATTGAAATATCCATGTGTCAAAACTTTTTTCTCTTTGAAAATAAATTTTACCAGCAACTAAAAGGCGTCGCAATGGGGGCAGTTTATGCCCCCAACATAGCTAATATCTATGTTAACAACTTTGAAAAACAATTCATCTATGACAGTCTGAATCCATTCTTAGCCAACATATCATGTTGGTTAAGATATATAGATGACGTCTTCCTTATATGGAAGGGAAACAAGGAATTACTGACGCAATTTCATAAATGGGTGAACAAAAGAAACCCACATCTACAATTCACTCTGGATTATAATGCACATGAAATGAATTTCCTGGATCTAACAATTAAAGTGAATGATGACAATACTATCTATACAACCTTGTATACAAAACCAACTACACGCAATACTCTGTTGAAATATAACAGTCATCACCCTAAATCGCTACGTGATGGGCTACCCTTTGGACAGTTTCTAAGATTGCGCAGAAACTGTTTCAAAAAGACTGATTACTTTCATGAGGCAAGAATTCTAAAATCTAAGCTACATGATAGAGGTTACCCAAATAAGCTCCTAAAAACCTCCATGAAACGAGCCTGGTACAATAATAGAGAGGCACTGCTTCAGACTAAACAAAAGAATAACCAGACGCCACTGGTTTGTGTGACAACATTTGGCACATTTAGTCAACAGCTAAAAAGAATTGTGACAAAAAATTGGGTTTTGTTGGAAGAACTACCAGAACTAAAAGAGAGACCAATGTTTACATTCAAACGAGGTCCCAACCTGAGAGATCGTTTAGTACATGCTTATGACTATCAGGTCCCTAACACAGTAGACAACATGAAACAGCTATGCCCAGTACACGGTCACTACAAATGTAACAACTGTACTGCCTGCACCACTACTATCAACATAAAAAGTTTCAACATCAATGGGCGTAACATTACCATCAGACATTTTTCTAACTGCAGAACAAGTAATGTTGTCTATTGTATTAAATGTCCATGTGGACAACTTTACATCGGTAAAACCACCCAAATGATTAAGCAAAGAATTCTCCAACATCAATCTCGTATCCGATGTACTGTTGAAAATGCTCCACTTGTTGAACACTACTCTCGTGCCAAGCATTCTGAAAAAGAAATGACCTGGTGGGTCATTGATGTTGTCAAACCATCAATCAGACAAAAAAATGGGGATAAAATCTTAACCATTAAAGAGAATCGCTGGATTGAAATCGCAGACAGCGTAAAAAATGGAATGAATTCATGCACAGAATGGCATACTTTAGCATGTCTAACCTAAATATCTATGCTGTATCCATATAAGTCTTTTGCTGACCTGTCAGCAATCAGTGTTTAAACTATGTTGATACACATCGTACCTTAGGAGGTAGAACAGCCTGTATGATGCAACAAATGTTACTAATGTATCTGTAATGATGGTTGAGATTGTGAGCGCCCGGTGTATGCGACAGTTAATCTCTTTATGATATGTAAACAAAACCTGCTGTTGTATGTATCTATAATCTTCCATCTGTATAATACATCTTAGTTTACATTTATCAGGTTTCGAAATAGACATCCCTATTTGCAGTAGCCGTTCAATTTAATCGAAAAAGTAGCACCACAATCTAACCCGATTGTAAATCAAATTTATTTTTTATTTTTTATTTTTTTACATTTTCGTAAACCCTAATAATCAATGCATAATGTATTATTACCGCCAACACGTGCTAATATTATCTGGACGACTTCCATACCTTAACTAACCTATAACAGAATCGATAACTTGCATAGACTAAGATGGCCGCCGATTTACCCTAGTATACACGGCGAACTCTCTAAAACACGCAATCTCGCGATATTTTAGATTAACATGACGTGCACTAGTACGTTTAAAAGCAAACTCATTTGCCGACAACAATGTTGCAAGCCTGAACCTAATTTGTTTACAGTCCGACGCGTGCTTCACCGAGACGCCTCTCCCTTCATCTATGCGAAGTAAGTAATATGCCAAACCGATTTAATGAGACCCATTTTTTGAATAGCTTGTCACTAGTTTAGATACGTGACCCCGCTTTTATAAACTGTGACTACTATAAATGTTTTCAGTCAGATTAAAATACAACTTAGCTCTATTAAAACATAGAAGCTAAAACTTTTTAGTCAGCTGTTTTGTCTTTCTAATAGATACAACGCTGGGAGGCTGTGTGTCTCATTTCAAGGATTTAACGTGTTGTAGACCAAGTAAAATGAATCTCGATTTCAATATTTAGTATGCCATAGACTAAGTAACTTCCCTTGTCCAAAAAATTTGGTTTCATAATCGTCTAAAATTATGTTGCCAAATCAAACCTACACGTTATGCGATGTTTAATGGTTATTTCATTCTATAACGTATGGGCATAGAAATCAACAGTCATAAAGCAATCTCCTTTTTTGATCGATAACTAGATAAATACAGTCATGTATATTAAATATCTCCATGACTATGTAGATAAGAAATTACATTTTAAACGATGATACGTCTATCTTTTTAATTAGAATCGAATGGATGTTCCCTCAACGAACTCCAAGAACTTGATACTGTGTTGAATAAACGAAATAACTTCAACTAAAAACACGAGGTAAATGAAATCCCCCTGCTTTGTGCTGATAATTAATGGCAACGTTCGTGTCTGAAGATTGTAACTAGCTGAGATCTGATTTCAGTATTTTCTCACTTTTTCTACTCTATAGCAATCCTGTTACAAGAAATTAATTTCTTTGTTTCGTGCCGTCAAAATCAACGAAAATTCTGTGGATTTGCTGATACCCTTATACGAATAGATAAAGGAGGTATCTCTTTGATTAAAAAGTGAGTGTTCTGATGCGTGCAAAAAGCAACGTTCTGACTTTTATATTTCGGGATGAAAACATGACAAATAAGTGTTTTTCAAATCTAGTGCAGCCGCCACACCGACTGCATAAGTATACAACATAGATATGAGATGCTTTCCTATCAATGTCAAAATACTGTTTTGTAAGAAATTGTAAAAAGAAAAAGCTTTTTTAACCAGGTCTAAATATATTAAAATATAATCTTGTTTTTTTCACAGAGGGTCATCTACTGTATGTAGAAATCTATTGTCCTGATGATGGTCTTATGAAAAATCCCTACAAGACCGAAACGTCGACTTACTAGTCCATTTCTGTGTGTAACCCATTGTACAATTTTTGATTTTCTTCTTTTCAGTTGAAATCATCATTTTACTTTGTGTCTAACAGTCTGGACTGCTTGTTTAGATATATCAAAGGAAGAAATAATTTACACCTTGTATATCTAATTAATACTTTTGTATGTACCCTATTTTATGAAAATGTTTTTTTACAAAAATCTATACATTTTGTCTTGAAAACAAACAATAATCTTCTGACAATACAAAATCTTGGTTTCTTGCATTTATTTACGGTGTTAGTGTGGTAACATTGTATATATAGATCTTATGTGACAATTTGTCTAAAATCATCACAGCTACTGTCCAAAGAGCAGTTTTTATGATTCCTGATTTTTCTAACAGGATCTATATACGCTGATAATTAACTATAGAATAAAATCCCTTGCTGGCCCATTCTCATATAACAAGTATTGCCCGAGCCCGCGAGGGTATATTGGGTTGCTCACCCTCAAACTTTATCTCCTAAAATTATGGCACTTTTATCTCATACTTTGGCCCCCACAGTACAGAAGATTTTTAATTGCTCCATCAGGGAAGGGACAATTCCAGCACCTTGGAAGGAAGCTTCTGTGCGCCCCATCTTAAAAAAACCTACGGCCAACACGTTTGAGTTGTCCAATTTCCGCCCCATTTCCCTACTCCCTCTTTTGGGTAAAATATTGGAAAGCCTGATTAACAAGCAATTAAATAGCTATTTGGAATCTAACAATATTCTGGACTCCTCACAGTCCGGCTTCCGTCGAGGCTTCAGTACAGAAACGGCCTAGTTATCGGTGACTGACTCCTTGAGAACAATAGTGGACGCGGGGGGTTCAGGGGTCTTGATTCTGCTTGACCTCTCCGCGGCCTTTGATACTATATCTCACTTCAGGCTTGCGGAGAGGCTAAGCTCCTGCGGTATCCAGGGACTGGCTCATAAATGGCTACGGAATTTTTTGGCAGATCGCTCCCAAACGGTCATACTGGGACCCCAGCAATCAGAGAAAACATCACTAGACAAGGGTGTCCACCAGGGCTCCTGCCTTAGCCCCACTCTTTTTAATCTTTATATGGCTCCTTTGGCTAAGGTGGTGGAAGCCCTGGGGTTTGAAATAATATTGTATGCAGACGATACCCAGCTGCTATTTAACATCAGCCAACACCCTGAAGCTGACAGACTCCGCTTTGCTACGGGAATTTCGGCAATCTCCGACTGGATGACCAACAACTGTTTACAGTTAAATCCAAGCAAGACGGAAGTCATGCTTCTTGGGAAGGCCTCAGCAGTATGGTCGAATGATTGGTGGCCGCTACAACTAGGTCCCCCCAACGCCGAAACCATGTGTCAACAATCTGGGCATAAAATTAAATCAGTCTTTGTCCATGCAAGACTATGTGACCACAATATCAGGGGCATGCTATTACAGATTAAGATTACTGCGAAAGATCTTGCCGTTCATCCCCATGGAACATCGTAGAACCGTAACACAGGCCCTAGTTATGAGCCGCATGGACTACGGGAACGCCCTGCTGGCCGAAGTGGGAACCATATCTCTGAAAAAACGACAGGTTATTCAGAATACGGCAGCCAGGCTGGTTTTGAATATGCCAGCCGGCACCCCCTCTCAACCACCACTGAGAAAATTACACTGGCTTACGATTAAACAGAGATCCTTCTTTAAAATATGCTGCCTTACCTTCTGTGTGCTTCAGGGTCAGGGGCCACTGTATCTCCAGAATAAACTGAAAAGATATGCTCCTACTCGCCCCCTAAGATCTTGCACGCAGCAGTTGCTTCAGGTGCCCCGCATTAGACTCCTTAGATCCGGAGGCATGGCATTCTCGTATATTGCCCCCAAATATTGGAACAGCCTTCCACTATCTTTATGAGAAACCCCCTCCTACCTTATTTTTAGAAAACATTTAAAAGCTTTCCTGTACTAAACCCGTACCTGTTCCTTGTGCGGTCCTCCCTTGGAGTTGATTTAGAGTGAAGCGCCGAGATGCCCCCAGGTGATTCGAGCGCTATATAAAAGCGAATAACATAACATAACATAAACCTTTCTACTGGAGATCATGGAGGCAAAAGTGTCTAATAAGGGTCCACCAATTATACATACAAAACCAATTCATGTCCTTTACGCGGGTTAAAAGTTTGTTTGGTCAATCATCCTCCTTCCAATCTAAATATACACTTTTAAAACAAGCTATTCTTAATGCGTACATCCGTTACACACTTGCCAACTCCTTCATTACCTCGGTCTATTCTCCGGTTGACAAATAGCATTCCCTATTACAATTTACCCCCAAAGCTTCTGCCATTTATAATTTTTTACAATTTATTTGCACTCCACAGGACAAATCTAAGACATAATTCTCTTGGAAGCAAGATATGGGTGTTCACTGGTCAACTACTTTTTGGAACAACATATGGGGTAAAATTAGGAAATCCTTTAGAGCTGCCAACACCACGCAGACACTCTTTTTAAATTTATAATAGCCTTTTACTCTCTCCAGTTGTTCTGCATAAAAGACACGCTTGTGCTTTGGATGACTGTTGGACATGCTCTTCCCCTCATGCGGACCATCACCACTTACTTTTTAGATGCCCACCTGTTCATGATTTTTGGAAAAAGGTTTGGGCCCAAATCAATTACATTTTTTATTCTAACTTCCCTTTTTTTGTTTCCAATGTATTCTTGGGTAGTTTATCCCCGGTGTGGTCAGACCATACTTCTAATACAAAGATTGTAGTCCTTTTATTGGCGGTTGCCTTTCAGCAGATTACTAAAAATTGGAAAGACTTCACCAAATGGCCCTACCAAGCTTGGTGGTATGCTATTTGTTATAATCACAGATTAGATACAACTTTTGTGTACCCCATAGCTATGGCCATGAAACGTCTGTGTTTATGGCTACCTGTTACAACATTCATCGAAGCTAGTGCTAGCCGTTCATCTTCTCTAACTCCTGTACATCAAGAAGTTTCCAAACCTCCATGACTTGCTTTTTTTGCAACTTTACTGTAATTTTTATTTGCATAATTACTCCCCTTTTGCATTATAGTTTACGCATTTTGTGACTTTTTATTAATCCTTCCTTTTTAGATAGACCAGGTTTAATTGTATGTATAGTAACAAAAAGGAAGTACAAAGTTCCCCGGTTGGACTAGGTAAAGAAGGGTGTGTGTGTATGTAAAGAGTGGAAAGAAAGAATTCCAAGAGGGAAGAAAGGAAAGGGGAATTTCCCTCTTGGGAACTAGAACCCTCACACACCCAGCAAGCTAGGTGTCATGCTTCATCATATGGGTCCTGCTCCTCGTCAGACTGGCGCTGCAATGTCTGACGGGCACCCTCAAGGGGGCTCTTTAGCGGAGATCTTTTGTTCCAGCCATATGGTGCATGCGTGTGAGAGGGCAGGAAAATGTGTAGTCGTGGTGAAGTGAATTAAAAAAGGTGAGTAAGTCCACAACGAACTTTATTAGTGTAGCTCAATCCCTTGTTTAAAATGGTGGGAGGGGAGATAGAAACCACAATGTTTGTGGCAAAATACCTACATCCCTCTAGTCAGGTCGACATGTTTCTTGCTTATCTAGCAATTCCTCAGGACCTTGGTGGCAGGTACTACACAGTGAAAACAATTATTAAGAGAAATTTAATAATACAACCTCGAGTCTTAAGGTCTGTGGTGGGGCAGGCCAACTGGTCCTGCTATGGATAGCGCAACCTATGGAAAGGGAGAACATATATGGAGAAGGATCAAAATAGGTCTCCTGTGGAAGCTGGGTGCGCTCTTCCACATTCTACAAACACACACTGGGAGATTAAAAACACGATCTCTTATGAAGAAAGGATATTCAAACTGCTTACCCTAAGTGATTCCCTAGGGGGCTCCCTCAGTCTGCTCCTGTGGGACCTGCACAGAGGGTCAGGCACCTAAGAGAAGACAAGGTGGGGTTTTGGAGAGAGGTTGAGGGACACTCGAGAAATGAGCGGGTTTCAAGTAGAGAGAGCCGCCACTAGCAACCGGGCTGGTACAGCCTATTACACTCACTGGTGTCTGTGGTTCACTGTTTTCGACCGACAGCAGTGGCCGGAGAAGCAGGCCAGGTTATTAACGGGTGGGCGTCACCGGGTGAAGGGTAACGACCGTGGAGACACCGGGCTTCATCAGCCGCATCGAGAACTCAGCCCTCTCTGTCCAAGAGAGCGCACGAGTTCGAGGGCAGACTAAACCAATGCCTTTCCTGGGTTCTGTCACCCGTCACAGGAGTACCATCACCGCCGTCAGCCTGGGTCTGTCAGCGTGCCCCGTGGTTGCCGGTAACAGTGGTTACAGGCAGGCCAGGGTGGAATGGCACAAACAACCACGACTGTTATCATGGTGATTAACCGTTAAAATTTGGCGCAGATCTGGAGTGAAACACTTACCCAAGCGGTGTGCGGTCTCTGCCTGCAACCTACCCCCACGCGTAATCCGTAAGGGATCCGGAGCGACTGGTCACATCTCGCCGTTCAATGAAGCGCTTTTGTACCAAGCACTTCCATGGTCCGGCGAGTTCAGCGGGGGGCGTGGTCACACGGTTTGTGTCCGCGCATGCGCGAAGGCGGGTGAATGTCGCCGGCAACCACGGGGCACGCTGACAGACCCAGGCTGATGGCGGTGATGGTACTCCTGTGACGGGTGACAGAACCCAGGAAAGGCCTTGGTTTAGTCTGCCCTCAAACTCGTGCACTCTCTTGGACAGAGAGGGCTGAGTTCTCGATGCGGCTGATGAAGCCCGGTGTCTCCACAGTCGTTACCCTTCACCCGGTGACGCCCACCCGTTAATAACCTGGCCTGCTTCTCCGGCCACTGCTGTCGGTCGAAAACAGTGAACCACAGACACCAGTGAGTGTAATAGGCTGTACCAGCCCGGTTGCTAGTGGCGGCTCTCTCTACTTGAAACCGGCTCATTTCTCGAGTGTCCCTCAACCTCTCTCCAAAACCCCACCTTGTCTTCTCTTAGGTGCCTGACCCTCTGTGCAGGTCCCACAGGAGCAGACTGAGGGAGCCCCCTAGGGAATCACTTAGGGTAAGCAGTTTGAATATCCTTTCTTCATAAGAGATCGTGTTTTTAATCTCCCAGTGTGTGTTTGTAGAATGTGGAAGAGCGCACCCAGCTTCCACAGGAGACCTATTTTGATCCTTCTCCATATATGTTCTCCCTTTCCATAGGTTGCGCTATCCATAGCAGGACCAGTTGGCCTGCCCCACCACAGACCTTAAGACTCGAGGTTGTATTATTAAATTTCTCTTAATAATTGTTTTCACTGTGTAGTACCTGCCACCAAGGTCCTGAGGAATTGCTAGATAAGCAAGAAACATGTCGACCTAACCAGAGGGATGTAGGTATTTTGCCACAAACATTGTGGTTTCTATCTCCCCTCCCACCATTTTAAACAAGGGATTGAGCCACACTAATAAAGTTCGTTGTGGACTTACTCACCTTTTTTAATTCACTTCACCATGACTACACATTTTCCTGCCCTCTCACACGCATGCACCATATGGCTGGAACAAAAGATCTCCGCTAAAGAGCCCCCTTGAGGGTGCCCATCAGACATTGCAGCGCCAGTCTGACGAGGAGCAGGACCCATATGATGAAGCATGACACCTAGCTTGCTGGGTGTGTGAGGGTTCTAGTTCCCAAGAGGGAAATTCCCCTTTCCTTTCTTCCCTCTTGGAATTCTTTCTTTCCACTCCTTATATACACACGCGCCCTTCTTTACCTAGTCCAACCGGGGAACTTTGTACTTGCTTTTTGTTACTAGTGATTTGGACACGTACACTGGACCCCGTTAAATATCGTCCACCCCAGGTTCCCCCCTTTGTTACTACCTTAATTGTATGTATGCCTACCTTTTCCTACCTTTTCCTTGTTTCATGTGATTATGTACTGTTTTCTTGCGTTTTGTATTCAGATGTGCATTTCCCTTAATAAACGCATTTCTGAACTTAAGGAATCCGGAACCTCTGAAAGTAAGGATTAGCAAAACATTGGAAACGGAGGGTGAGCCATACAGACACACAACTAAAATGACCAAACCTGGACTGAAGGAAAGAGTAAAATAAAATACCATACTAGTGATTACATGCCTCAGATGTGATCAAGCAAACACATACAAATCACACATGTGATGACTCCTTCACTCATCCTTGGACTGCAAGGCTGAGGATAAAGCAGCGATTTCTTGGAATTGGAGGGTTGTGCAGGAAAAACATATATAGTATTTGGGAATTTCAGAATGTAATCCAATATCCTGGAAATCCAGATATGGCTAACAGAAAATCAGAAATCTTGATTGAACACTGGAAAGTCTGACAGCTAGACCCCTTAGTAGGGGCATGAGAGAGCAGGGAGTGAATATTTATGGGATTTCAGTTAGAATTTATCATTGTAATTTCTGAAAAATGATTTTCAGTTTTTATTAAGTACAGAAACGTATTTACTGCAAATTGAATTTTCGTAATTGGTGGCTTCATAGTCATTCTCCTTTTTTAAATTGTGCCAGACTTTGCCTACAATGTGGTTTTATTGTATTTACTACAGCAGACATTCAGGCAAACAGAGCCCTTTAAAATCTCTTATGAGTGCAGCTGACAGAAGCACTTTGCTTCATTCACAGATTTGTTTAATAGAGGTTTTACTGCTGGTCGAACTGCCAACCAACCTTTCATAGGAGAAGAACACCTCTCATTATTTTAGTTGAACCTTAAAGAAGTTGTAGTGACTCTTGTCTGCTTTTAATTACGTAAAAACATGTCTTCGACAAAAAGTATGTAAGTCCAGAGTGTGTGGAAAATAAGCGTTATCCAATGCTGGACGTGTATGTTTAGTTACCTGCATCCTTTGCATGTCTTTTGGTTACTTGTAGACATTATCCATCTTATATGTGATATATAGGTCCCTATTGGATGCAACTGATGTCACCACATTTATTTGCATTTAAAAACATTTGAAATCATACGCGTAAGGGGGGCAGTTTTCCGCCTCACAGAGGATACTCTTTGTGTGGCTGAAACCTGGAAAAAACGACAGAAGGTATTAATCTTCAGAAATATTTTCCAGAGGCAGAAACCATAAATCAAAACTCATGAATTCTCTGTAGTCACAAATTTTATCACAACAACAAACTCTACAGTTAGCACCTCGTTATGGCTCCCTTGACAACAATGGTGTTAAACGTCTCAGCCTAAGTGCCTATATACAGAACTTGGGCATTCTCTTTTGGTAAAGGAATTAACACAACCTAGCACAAAATAGTTACCAGCACATTATTGCTGACTAGGACACTTATTTTATTAGATATATTACCTCGGTAGCAGAGAAATGTTCTGTCTTACCAATGATGGAATATATGGAAATTCATATCCACCAAAGTAGCCAATTATTGCAAATGGGTCATAAGTACGTACAACATAAATTTGCAAACAATTATTTCGTAGACAGAGAATCTTTATCTAGCTCATTACTTTTATTTTTTTATAGAGAACATGTGCCCAAGCAAATATATTTTCTTGAGTGACATCACAATCATACATCTTGACAGGATACAGTAGTTAATCATCATCATTCTACTTTATTCAGCAAATATAACCATAAAAGGTACCACAATAAAAACATACAATTATAAATACGAATAATGCAAAAAGTGCGACTATAAAACCATGCAAACATGGTAAAAAGCCTAATAAAGCTTACAATAGAAGTAGTGCCACTCTTTAACAAACAGCTCTCAATTCATAGGCAATTATGGGCGGAATCACATATCTAATACATACTGGAATTCTAGAGCGTCCTCGACGGCTACGTTCCTACCCCCTCCACCCATTGTAAATTACGTTACTAATTCTTTCATAGACTCCTTTATTGCAGTTAATAATCATCCTATTGTACATCCAATATTTAGAAATCTCATATTTATCAACAGATTAAAAGCTTGATCATTATTAATAATTTTATACATAATAAAAAGAGGTTTTAAAACTTCTTCAGTTTTTCTCGGAACCACAAACAGTCCAACACGATGTGTGGGCTACTGCATTTTACATTTAGCCCACATGTACACAAACCTAATTTAATTTCTCACTGCAGTTTTTATCTTCCTATCTACATCACATGGGTTCAAGTCAACTCTAAATTTCAATATCACAATTCTCAGCTTAGGACTTGGCAAGGCCTCAATGTAGGGAACATATGATTATTGCCCCATCCTTTTACCAGGAACTTAAGCGACGATTTGGTCTCCAGATAAAATAGATTTTCTGTTTGAGCCTTTTTGGTAATGATGGCCCCTAGCTCCTGTTTCGGGATCTGCGCCTTAGTTTCCATTGATCTGGTTCTAGTGATGGCACAAATCTTACCTAGCGTATTTAATTGCCTTTTTTGTCATTTCCCATGAGCTAAGACAGTCATTCGCTGTTGAGTGGCCCTCTTTAAAACCACCCTGCTCTATCGGGATCAAGTTATTCTGCTCTACCCAGGCCTTTATTACGCCTAGCAATATCTTAGTAAAAACTTTCTTCCCCACGACCAGCAGGCTGATTAGGTGATAATTCTGCGATGATGTGTCATCCTCCTTTTTATATATTGGTCTATCTATTGCCCCTTTCCAACTTTCCGGGAAAATCCTGGAGATTAAGACATTTTGAAAGGTGAGCTTTGAAAGACTCGCCCACCAATCCATATTATTTTTTAATGTGATTGCTGGTAAATTAGCTAGCCCTGCTGCTTTAGTTAATTTTAGGGTGGTTTCCTTTATTATTGGAAAGAGAAATACAGCTCTAGTTCTTTCCCTGCCTTAATAGTTTAATCCAGATTCTCGTCCAACCTCATGCTATCATACAGATTGCTCAAATGGTTAGCCCAATCATCTTCTCCAACTAAGCGGCACATTTCCCTCCTGTACCAATTGCTAGAATAATCTTATATTATTCATGCCTATCACTTCAATCATTGTTTTCCAATTTTTTGTTATATAGTCCGATATCTTTTCTTTCAATTTATTTTTATACTCCAGTTTTGCCCAGCGGAGAGGCTCCATTGTTTTCTTATCCTGTCTTTTTCTGAGCTGTCTTTCCCATTTCCATACCCTCCATTTTAGGCTCCTACACTCGTTATTAAACCAACCTTTTCCTTTCCCCACCTTCTCGTGATCTCCTTTCTTAGATGCAGATCCTGACTTTTCAAGTACCCTTAAACAGTTTACCACCTGCTCAATCACCTGTTCATACAGTGTTAGAACATTCTGTCTTTCCTCTAGTTTACCGAGGGTCATATAGTCAATCATCAGCTCGTTAACCAATTTCAGACTATCTAGGTTATATGGGTAGATACTCGTTTAGGGTGTTTCATCTGCAAAGATACCACTCTATCTCTTTCTGATCCTTGTTCTATCCTGAGTAATAATAGTAGAGGCCAATTATCACTGCCTTTACTTTGCAGCACAAAGCCTTCTACTTCAGTAAGGTGCCAAACATTTATGAAGGCATGGTCAATTGGGCAGTTCTGGGTACCTATGCAAAAAGTCTTTCTCGCTGGGCAGTCTGAATCTACACGTCCATTGGCATAGAATAAACCTATAGATCCAAGGAACTTTACTAAAGATTTATATTATGCAAAACCATCTACTCCATTAAAAAAAGCCCAGGGCACCTGTGCCATGGTTAATAGATCTTTAAACAATTTTGCACTAAAAGAGGTATCTTTTATGATTAAAATCCTCAAGGATCATTATCAACTGTGACGCATTTTCTGTAAAGATGAGCTCCAGGTCTTCCTCTAACAGTCTCAGCTGTACTTTATAATCAGTTGTTGCCCCTGGCTGAATGTATACATTAATCACAGTGATTTGCCTTCTGACCCGGGGGCCACTATAGAGCTTGACAGGGGGCAAGTATACAGCTCTACCTGGCTGGCTAAAAGCCACCTCATTTGTGCTACTTTGATAATACTAAGGTTATCAACCCCCCTAAAGGGCATCCTGGGTTCATGTGCACTGCCTCTTTGGTGAGAATAAGAGAGCCACCTATTGGTACAGGCGCCTCGCACAGCCAAGACTCGCTGGAAGCACATAATTTCATTGTTTACCAGGATCTCTCTGAAGGTATCTTGATTTAGCTGTCTCTTATATCCCGCTAAATTCCACGTCAATATCTGTAGGCTGTGCGAGTACATCAATTTCAAGTCTAGATCACTCATCAATACCACCACCACCAAAACCATACCATTAATACTGCTAAAAAACCCAATATCTCCAATAAATTTCTCTTAGACCAATACAACCACTGCCAATATAATCAGCAGTACCACAATACCACCATCAATATTCACCATCAATAACACCACAAGTAATAATTCCACCATCACTAGAACCCACGAATGCCACTACAAGTACATGAAAAAGCCCACCACAAATTCTACCTTCAAAACACGACCACTGATACCAACACCAATACAGCCTCCATCATTACCAACTTTACCATCAATATCAACATCAATATTGCCAACAATGTCATCAACCACATCAATACTACAATCACTAGTATCACCACCACTAATTCCAGCGTTAATACCCTTACCAGTAACAGAACCATCCATACCAATTCCACCACCAAACACCAGCAGTAACACCACATTCCCAAAAATTTCACTAACGATACCACATTAGCAGAGATATAACCGTCAGCAAAACCACTGTTGATACCAAACCATCTCAATCAATACCAACAACACTAATACGACCATCACCAATACCACTACCACCCATACTGCCACCAAGGACACCACTACCACCACCATCTCTAACAAGCACTGGCAAACTCAAAGGTCTGGATTTAGTATGCTACCTCATGGAAACATCATTTCAGTGTGCCTGTGTGTGCATGTGTTGTCACATTAACCCCAGATCTAGTGATTTTGTCAGTGCTTAATTTACTCCTTACTCATAAAATACAATGGAAGTCATTCTTTATAAAGTATAATGGAAATATAATGAGAGTCAACAGGAAACTCAAATGCTTCCATTTTCTAGTGTAAAACATCTTTTTGAGTGTTGCAAACGTTGCCATGTATAGAGACAATAACTGAACATAGAGAGAAACGCCCTCCCCTTGTGTGCATTGCAGGAAGAAGGATACCTTCTCAGAATTTTTGAGCAATTGCTCTCCACTGAATTTTATCTACAGTACTTTACTCTCCATAGGTAAAAAGTAATGAAAAATGTTGAATCATCACTTTTCTGGTAGTCGAATTTGTACCAATAATAAATCTCAGAATATAATACAATTTGAGGTCAGACAGTACTTGAGGCCATGTGACCCCCCCATATTTATTAGCTGAAATAGGTGTGGGTGCCTCTATATAACTAGCAGTTAAATCTCCACTGAGAGAACCCATTCAAAAGAAAATATTCAGGAAATTATGATCACTATCCACACGACTGACAATTTTTTATGTCATCAATCAATAGCTTCTATCTTAAATCAGCAAGCACGTAACCAATAGAACTCTTGTGTGAATCCCTTTTAAAAGTAGGTGCCAGGCGTGGCCAAGATGGCAGATGGATAAGATGCATATACCAGTCCCTCCATTCTCACCATTGCATGGGCATCCTGTCCACTGACACTACAGCTTGCCCAGTTCCTTGTAATGGACACCAAGTGCCCAGGAACTGAATGACATCCCCAGAGCCCACATATCGCTCAACCTGCATAGTGGCTGACCGCACTAGCCAAAATGGAGGTGACCGTGAGGCGAAGTTGATTATGGAGCCTCAGGGCTGGCGGATCCACCAGCAGTACGGCGCCATCTAGCAATCTGGCCAGGAGGGGAGAGGTACAACCTGGGGGCTTTCCCCTATGCCAAAGTGACGACTACCTGATTGAACTGCGACTCCCATTCCTCCCAAGGAGCTAGCCATTGCGGGACTGCCATACCGGCATCACCTTGAGCCACGACTGTTGATCAGGTGGTTGGCAGCAACTTGGCTAGTGGTGCCTTTGTCCTCTCTGGGCTTCCACTCCATGGCTCAGATGAGGACACCAGCATTCTGCTCAAGTGAAGGGGAGCCAGCACTGTGGGCTGCCCAGTGCTTGCTGACAAGTGCCTTGGGTCCCAAATTTCACCGAATGCTGGGGGAGGTACCACAGACGACAAGGTGCTCTCCAGAGGTCTGCATACAGACGGCAGTATCAGACCGCACTAGCTATAATGGCGGAAGCCATGAAGCCGGAGTAAGGGCCAGGCCAGAACTGGGCTTAGCACCCCTCCCTCTAGGTCCCATGTATTAATTCATTTACTACAAGGTCCGGGGCTGAGGAAGGCCCCCCAAGATAAAGTAACCCCGACCACTAGAATTGCAGCTCGCCTGTCTCTTCCAAGGTACCAGCTGCTGCAAGATCTTCATACTTGTTTTATTTTTGGCACCTGGCGACCACGTACTCAAGAGGGTGACAGCTGCACAACCAACAGACACATAGCCCTTTTGGGGCTTTTGGCACACAATCCAAACGAGAAGGTCCCACCATTTTTTGATGCTTTCCATCGATAGAAGAGAGATGCGTGGAGCATCATATGAAAATATTAGAAGCCAAAAGCATTGAATAAATGATGTGGCAAAATTGGGCGCTTAAGAGAGTAGCTTTACACATGTCACGGTAAGTGTGGTGTGATTACGTTTTGGTAAATAACAGTGATTATGTGTTATGCAGTGATTATGCATTCTGTACGCATGTTTATATGCAGGACACACAATCCCTAGTACAGCCGTGTCAAGTAGACGAGGAAAAGAGGCTTCTTTAATGTATTTCATCCTGGGTAAGAAAAACACTCAATGTCTATCGGAATTGTTTCACATTTGCGAGGTAATCATGTCATTTTCCCAATGGTGTTATCTTCACGGTTGTTTCTTGGTTGCTTTCGTTTTTCAGTAACGCCCAGGACTGATCTTTTTTGAGGGTAAGAATTCCTATGTTTGAAATAGTTTTTTCTTACACACTTTTTTCATGCTGAGCACATTTGCGTAGTGATGTGGAGCTGGATTACACAAGAAGGACTTTTTGTGGACATCTTAAATGGATGTCCGTTCAACACTGACACAAGGGTCTTTTTCTCTTTTAGAGCGATACTTTTGGGTACACATCTGCACATTTCAGCACAACTCCTTTTCCTCTTTTTATTCTCTTAGAGTGCAAATTCTATGACTTTCTCAGTGTAACTCATATCATGTTCGTAATATTGAAAATATTGTGTTGTAGATTCCTGCGGAGGACAAAATAGTTTTTGATGCTTGACACTACGAGTTCATCCCATCTATCCCCTGACGAAGGGTTCAGATTCGAAACCGAAATGCATTGGGAGTGTCTTTTTATGAATCATTGATTATATTGAAGTGTTTATGTGGGATTGCTTATCATATATGTAATGAAATTGCAAAGTTACAATATGCGTTGTTATTAAGTATATAGCTTCTGCATATGCTGAATTTTCTTTTGAAATGTGTAAATACGTGAAATGACACTGTGATAAAAATTTCCATGCCTTAGCGCACATGAGTACTATTGGATTAATTTCTTCAAATGTATTGAGACATTCTTGTCTAAAGCTGTGCTCCACTTAGGCTGTGGTTACCCCATAGTCCTCTTTGGTATTACGGGTTAGTAAGAGCATAAAATTGTAAAAAAATGCTTTGAACTGCTGAAGCACAAGAGGATAGGTTCGTATCTAGTTAGCATGGAGTATTGGAAGATGTTCACGTTGGTTTTAATTGAACGGCGTAATAACGTGAATACGTATTTTGGGTTAGATGCATGCAGAGTGTTATAGTTTATATGCATTGAGCTTGTATGAATAAAATAGATGCATAGAGTTTGTATACGTTATTAGGAATGTTAACTATGTTGTTGGTGGCATACACTCTATTTCATTCTAACTAAATGCCTTTTAAATATATATGTATTATAGATACCCCTGACGAATGGAAGTGTCCTGAAATGCATTGTTTTTTTTTATAATTATCATGACATGTGGAACCAACATGTGCCTTGGAGCTTGTTTTAACATCTTTACAGAAGCATGGTATGGATAAAAACGAATTGAATACATAGTTAAAAAAGGATAAAGAATATTCAGTTAAAAACATGGATAAAAGGAAGTTAAAAATATGGTTGAATTTAATTTATTGGATTCATACAGCGACAGAGTTGTGCAACTTGGTGGAACGAGGGACGGTTCCCTCTTGATTTGTACACAATCCACAAGAGCGCACCACCGCCTGGTGGTGATGAGGGGAGACAATACTGAGATGGGACCCCAGCAGCTGGTTTTGTGACATACTGACTACCCCAGATGCAATTGAGCTCACTGAGGGGCTGGGAGCCCAGTAAGCACCAATCCTTGCAGTAACTGGTTTGGTCATGCTGACGGGCGGGTGGGGGGAATAGTGATAGAGATGAGGGTATAATGATGAGACTGCTCTGCTGCCCTACAAGAAGATGTGTAAATCTGTTAAGGGGGACCTATTTCAAGACCTGAAAGAGACCCGTTGAGAGCTGGCGGAGGTGGGGGGTAGGATCTCCACACTGGAAGAACACGAATCTAGCCATGACGAGTAGATCGAGCAACTGCAGCAAGAAATGATTTGGCTCTAGAAACAGTACATTAACTAGCAAGCACACACAGAAGACCTCACAAATCTGTCACGGTGCAATAGTATATGGATCTGGGGGACCCAACCAACACTGAGAAAGCTGATATCAGGATGTATGTGCAGGCCCTCTTCGCCCAGATCCTGGAAACCCCTCTCGACAAATGGATACAGCTTGGCACAGAACTTCGGGTGGGCCCCCCTTGACAGGAGGTTAACCAGCCTGCTGACAGTCTTTTCTGTGTCCACAATTTTCAGCTTAAGGAACAGATCCTCCACAAAGCTAGAGAGTTACAGCCTTTGCAGTTCCATGGTCACACACTGATGCTCTATCAAGATTGTCTGCCATCCCTTTGCAGAAAAGGCACACCTTCCGGCCTTTCACTGTCTTACTCTGGGAGAAAGGCGTTACCCACTCCTGGGGACATCCCTTCTGCATGATCTTCCATTCGGAAGTGCGGCTTTTCCAGATCCGTTCCCTGACAGAAGCGTGGAAGCTCCTACAGTTTAATGGGTTTTTACGAAAGCAAACAAATGTCCACTTCTCAAACACAGTGGCCCCGGAAGTGCCTTCGTTGGCAGAGGGTGTCGGCCTTCACAAAAGATCACCAACCAGGTCCAGCGACGATTGCCATGGAACGAAGGGTAGTGCTGGATACGCTGTCCGGAGACCCCGAAAAAATGGAAGTCATCTGTAAAGGCCTTGGACTCTTGTCTTGTGGACATTGATGGTATGATGGGTATTGGTAGGGTGCGGGAGGAGGGACACAACACTGGGAGAGCACAGTATGAACTTCCACAGGCCCTCTCACCCAGGTACTCCATAGGACACTGGCAGACAAGTTAATTGACTATACTTAGTTGTTTTCTTATTTAACACGCAGCCTATTGCTATATTAGGTTGGGAAGTGACACTTGCAACTTCAGCTTGTGAACTACAAATACACTACAGGCATTTATTACAGCAGGATTTACCACGTATAGTTAGGGCCTGCACAGCTAATCTCTTAAATGGGGTAAGCACATTGTTTATGTTTTGTACTTTCGATATTACGCAACAGCCTTAGAGTTCTTACTCTTAATGTGAAGGGGCTTAACATCGCAGTCAGGCGCTGGGATATTCACTCACTCCTCAAGCAGTGAGGGGCAGACCTATGTCTGTTACAGGAGACCGACTTGGTTGCTGTGGACTGCCATAGGCTCAAATCCATGGCCTTTATGTGAGAAGCTGGGTTTCTGTTGCAGTAACCCCCCCCACACTTTTTGCCAGACTACTGATGCACTTTTGACTTGATGTGCCCTGGGTCCCTGCCAATCAGGTACCCAGGGCCTGTGTTCTTTCCCCAAAATTAAACAAAACCCAATTGGCAACTCTGGCCACAGGTCAGCACCTGGTAAATGGTACCCCAGATACCCAGGGCACTGTGACCAGGGAAGACTTCTATGGGCTGCAGCACTTATTGTGCCAACCTTAGAGGCCCTGTACCATTACACTCACACACAAACGACCTACCACTAGTGTCCAGGCTGAGTGGCTGCTTTCAGCTGCAACCACCAGAGATGTTTCTGGACCCCTGGGTTGTGAGCCTGCTGCTCTTGGGGGCCTGAAGCAATGCACATCCTGGGACCAGGTGCCAAGCTTCCTCCCCCAGGATGGGCAGGATTCACGATGGGGAAGCTTCAAAGGCTTGTTGTCTTTGTGAGCTTCCCCAGGCCACTTGCTGCTTTCAGCAACTGGTCCCCACTGGTTCTGACCCCTACTTTGGGTGGGAGAACAGGCGGGAAAAACAAGTGAGGAAGAGAGGTGTGCCCACCTCTGTCAACTCCACTGCTCAGGTGGGGGAGGCGAGGTGAAGCACAACTCTCAGTCCCCGCCATTTTGCAGATGGGGGGACCCAGCCAACCAGGGAAAGGCTTATGCCCCCCTCCCACCAGAGGGTGGCATAATAGGGGGTATCCCCACCCAAGGGAAGGGACCCATTAGTCCCAGCCTTTTTACCTACCTGTAACGCCCCTAAATCAAGTATTTAGGGACACCCCTTAACCTAGCTTCCTCAGAAAAGAATCTGCAAGAAGAAAAGAAGAAGAAGGACTGAACAGCCGTGCCAAAGCTAACGAGAGGAGGATGCCCACTGACATGGCCCCAGCCCTACCAGCCTGTCCCCACCTCGAACCTGCTATAGCGAAATCCCGGTGTGTCCTGCCGCCAGCAACCTTGAGAAACACAGAGCAGACCCCCCAGGATATAGCGGCATGGAATAGCAAATTTAGCGGCACAAAAATGGAAATTTAGCGGCACAAATATGGAAATTTAGCGGCAATTTTGCGGCATTTTATGTGGCCATTTTTCCTACAACAAACACAGATATCTTAGTTTTTTTAGTTATTTAACAACATGAAGCTATGTATATTTGGTTTCTTTACAATGTAGACACTTTGGGGCAGATTTACAAGCCCCTTGCGCTGCTTTTTTGAGCTTGGTGCCACTGTACCTGCTGCACTAATGATGGCTATACCTATCGCCCCTTTTATTAGTAAGCACGTTAAATAGTACAGTGTATTTTGAACACAACCTGATATCCCACCGGATGCCCGTTCGACAGACCTAACCACTAGAGAAAGAGCAGTCAAAACCGCCAAGTGGTCACTTGTTACACAGTAGCGAACTGCATGTTGGTACTTGTAGTTTCGTTGCAAAATGTCAGCCTGCAAATCGTCTCCGCTTTAAAAGCGGGGACTGGTTGAAGTTGACACCCATGACATGGGGCCACTTGACGCCCGTGTTAAATTTCTCGCCTCTAGGATTTTTCCCATGGCTCACTCCCAGGGGGAAATGGTCTGCAATAGGTGAGCTCAACCCTCAGACTTCATCCCTTGTCCAGCGCGCCTCTGCAGATACCCCGTCCCGTGTGCGCCTCAGCTCTCTCGGCTGAGTGGTTCTGTCTGTTTATCTTGAGGGACAAACATCTCTGCACGGCGCTCCGTCTCCAAGCCAGCGAATAGGGTGACCAACTGGCATTGGTGCAAATTCAGGACGATGAGTGTAAAAATTCAGGACAAAGGGTCAAAATTCATGACACAAATTCAGGACAGGAGCTCAAAATTCAGGACAAAACTTCAGGACAATAGGTACGTTTTACAGACACATCAGAGGTCGCACAATAGTATATAAGTAAGCCCAGCCATTTCCAAACATATTCAACCGTTTGCAAACCTATCCATCATGTATCCTTCCATCTATCATTTCACTCATCCATCCCTTCATCCATCCCCTCATCCATCCTTTCACTCGTCTCCATTATCCATCCACCCTTTCACCCTATCCATCTGTACACTTATCCATCCACTCTTCATCCCATCCATCCATTCACTCATCCATTCAGCCATTTACCCTTTCACCAATCCAGCCATCCTTTCACTTACTAATCCTTCCACCCATCCACTATTTTAGTCATCCATCCATCCTCCCTTTCTCTCTCCATCGACCCTTTCACTTAGCCATCCTTCCTTCCATCCATCCTTTCACCCACCCATCATCCATCCATCCATCCATCTGTCCTTCCCCTCATCATCCATCCTTCCCCTCATCACCCATCCATCCTTTTCCCTCATCATCCATCCATCCTTTGCCCTCATCATCCATCCATCCTTTGCCCTCATCATCCATCCATCCATCTACCCACCCACTCTTCATCCATCCATCCTTCCCCTCATCATCCATCCATCCTTCCCCTCATCATCCATCCATCCTTTCACCCACCCCCTCATCATCCATCCATTCCCTCATCATCCATCCATCCATCCACCCTTCCCCTCATCATCCATCCTTTCACCCACCCCCTCATCAAACATCCATTCATCCATCCCCTCATCATCCATCCATCCATCCTTCCCCTCATCATCCATCCATCCTTTCACCCACCCATCCATCCATCCATCCTTCCCCTCTATCCATCCCCTCATCCATCCATCCTTCCTCTCATCCATCCATCCTTCCTCTCATCCATCCTTCCCTTCATCCATCCATCCTTCCCCTCATCCATCCTTCCTTTCATCCATCATTCATCCTTCCCCTCATCCATCTTTCCCCTCATCCATCATCCAGCTACCCTTCCACCCATACATCCAGCTATTTAAATTTTCTCTCCATCCTTCCCCTCTCATCAATCCATCCATCCTCTCTCATAATCCATTTATTCAATCTTTCATTCATCCATTCACCCCATATCCTGGAGTACTGAAAGGTGCCATTGCTTGTTTGCCTTCTATGGCCTGTAGTCCTTTTTTTAAATCGGAAAATTGATACTCTGCTAATTCTTTAATCAATAGAATAAAACCATGATTTCATAGTATGCTCATAGAGAGCCCAGCGTTTTTGCACTAAACTTCAGCTTTAAGGAGAAGCTTGCTACGATCCAATGCTAAAAATCGTACATGGATGGAGCACTTAGTGCAACATCTTTAAAGCAAGGTCAGACATTTTGCTAATACAATTCACATTAGAGTAGAAGTGCAAGCACATAGACAGTTCCGGGTGTGCATGCTGCAGATAATCTGTCAGCAATGCAAGATTGGAGTAAAAAAAAATATATTAACAGATTTAAGGTAGCGTGTCTTGTGTTTTCAATTTAAATTGTTCTCCGTTTCTTTCCAAAATTGACTTGCTGACTGTGTTTAAAAACAATTTGCCAGGTCAGTAAATGAGCCTTCTCACAGGCCTAAGACTCGAAGTTCCTATTCCTGTCACTGCAAACCCTTTCACATTACACTCGAAGGAGAACTGCTCTGTCCGATTCCTGCTCCATCCTCTGTGACAACAACCCATCCCCCCCTCCCCTCCTGTTGATGTGCAAGGTGAGGGCTCCCATTGTCATTCTTGTGGGCCAGGAAGAGGTGCGAACGAGCGCAGTCCCGGGCAGCTCTGAATGACAAAGAGCCTAGACCTTCACACTGCCAGCTGCAGCCGAGCTGCTTTAACCCTCTGACCCCAGTGTCTGTAGATCATCTACAGGTGTGGGGCAACCGGTGCATGTCTTTGGATAAAGCAGACCCCCCAGGATATAGCGAAAAATGCCGCGATTTCTACAAAAATGCCGATTTCGCGGGCATTTTTGTAAAAATCGCGGCATTTTTTAAAAAGTGCCGATTTTGCGGCAAATCGCGAAATCGCGATATCCTGGAGAGTCTGACAGAGGACCTGCCTGCCTTCAATCCCAAAGACTCTGTCTTCCGTGAACACCGGATTTGTTCAAACAACAGACTCCAGTTCCGCAAGAATCCACAGGTCAGCACTACTCTGCACCCGACGCCCATGGCCCGAATTCGAGAGGCCCAACACCAAGAGGAGGTCCCCCCGGCGACCCTGATCCAAGATCCGGTGACCCCAGACCTGCATCAAGCCAGATGCCTGCAGCCTCGAACTGGAAGGTTCCCCCAACTGTGACCAGGAGCTGGTAAGAAGATCCGATCCTAAAAATTTACCCCTGCACACAACGCCCCACAGAGGCCACCTACCCACCTTCAGATAAGATTGGGCCTCGGCACTCTGCACCCGGCCACCCTAGTGCCGCTGAGGGTGTAACAAGAGTGCAACCTTGACCCTGGGGGACTCCTGAGTCTAATCCCAGAACAGCAACTCACACAAGAAAGTACTTACCTTTAAACTGATAACACAATTTTCCTCCATAGGATAACTTTGGCAATTTTTCTATGAAAAGTTTCTAAGGGTGGAGTTGGAAAGCCTAAAGAAATTCTTTAAAATTGTACTAACTAACAAAACGATTATACTTACCTGTTTACAGGAAATGTCCCAGTGTAGTCAGATATACTACCCTGTGTAAGAAAAGTAATCTGAAAGTAATGTTCTGGTCATTTTACTAAAAAGCCTATTCGAAGTATATGTGCTGTATTTACAAAGCATTGCATTTCTCAGTAACAATACTGTAAGTCAAAACAAAGTGCATATACAATTACAATCCAAACTTCATTACAACTGTATATTTACTGCAAAGTATTTATCACATACCTGTGCCAGGTCTGTTTGGTTCTAGGAAATAAAATAACTAAAAGACTCTTTTTATACAAAAACCATTGGTCTGAAGTTGAGTTTTAGAGTGTGTGAATTCGTATGCTGACTGAGTGTGTACCATAAATGCTCAACACTGTCCTCTGATAAAGCCTTACTCCTCAACCACTCTACCCCAAATAGAGAGTGAGGTGCTATCTACTTTACCTCTGCCTGCATTTTGGGTTTCACTGGACTCTGTGCACCCTATACCTCACTTTGGTATAGCATATACAGAGCCAGCTTCCTACATTTTCCGTAACAGTATTTCTCCTCAGCATTCACTAAAACAGCGGGAGTTGCTCTCCTGGTCTCATGCTCATTTCCGGGGAAGGTGGGCAATAAGCTGGTGGAAACTGAAGGGAGGGTGCTGGCATACAGATGAGTGTTGGAGACCACACCTTTGTGGGGGGCTCCCTCTATGCCCCTAATGATGGCCAGGAGTGCTTCCTTAGGAGGGAGGTGGCTGAGGTTATGTCCTCCCAGGACAAGGCGGTGCTGATAAGGGGAGACCTGAATCTGGTGTTTGACAGCGACCTTGATAGATCTGCACCCTGATATTAAGGCTTTGGAATACTATCACAGGAGGGGACACATTGGTTAGGTGAGATGTGGCCAAGGGACCTTTTGAGGGAACGACCCCCCAAGAGAAGGGCTTATACTTTTTATTCACACCCCCACAAGACCTATGACTGCCTTGACCTTTTCCTGGGGACCAGGGAGCTGCAGAGCCTTCTGACGGTGGTTGAGATAGAGCGCCGATCCTTCACAGATCACGCAGTGGTCTCCCTCACATTGACACTCCCACCCTCGCCTCAATCACTTCGTGTGTGGAAACTGATGGAAACTCTCCTGCAACACCCAGAAGTAGTTGAAGAGATCATAAAGGCTTCTAGTAATTATCTTGCCATCAACGACACAGCTATCACCTCAATTTCTCTTTTATGGGAGACCCTAAAACTGTAATTCGGGGGGAGTTCATCACCATCTCTGCGGTGGATAACAAAATATGACGCAAAAAGAGAGCCCTCCTGACTCAACAGGTGTAAGATCTTGAGCATATCCATAAGCACACTAGCACTCCACGAGCATGGCAGCAGTTGGGAGCCGCTAGGGCCCAACTGGCGGAACTCGATCTGGAAGGGCTGAATATGCACGGATTCACCTTCAACATTCTTTCTATGTTGTGGGAACAAATGTGGGTGTTTGCTTGCCAACTGACTAAGTGTGCAGCAGAGAGCTGCTGAAGTAGAGTCCCTCCAAACTCGTGACGGGACAGAAATCGGGTGAGATGCAGACATTGAATTAGCCGTCCACAATGTTTATGCAGAACTTTATTTTTGGCAATCTCTCCCCAGTGACGGCCCAGACCTTTATTTGAGGGGAGCACATATATTGCATTTGAAGGTGCCAATTCGCTAGACAGCATGATGAGTATCAAGGATGTGATCTCCACCATTGCAGGACAGAAACTCCTTAAGCCGCTTGGGCCCAATGGAATTCCGGCACTGTTTTACAAAACCTTCTGTACCACTTTGGCTCCGATTCTATCTCGCTTTTTAACAAAATGATGGACACCTGTATAGTCGTCATTCCCAAACCATGAAAGGACTCCCAACAGTGTTGATCGTATTGCCCCATACCCCTCTTGAAAGTAGATATTGAAATTGTTTACCAGTATTTTGGCAGCATACCTAAACGCACTTTTGGCAGGGCTTATGGATCCCAATGATGCAGGATTCCTCCCACATAGACACTGCAATGACAATACCAAGCAAATTCTTAATCTGCTTAATAAGGCCAGACACTCCAACCCGGAGATCATGCTTTTGGCTGTAGATGCCTAAAAGGCGTTTGACGGGGTGCACTGGCCATATCTGGTAGGAATACTTGAACACTTCGGTTTTGGGCCCCAGTTTCACATATGGTTATTCTTCAACTATAGCCAACCCCAAGCGACGATCAGAGTAGACGGTCAGAACTCATCTTCATTTCCTATTTGTAGGGGGGACAAGACAGGGACATCTACTTTCATCCCTGCTCTTTGCCCTGTACATGGACACCTTTGCCCAATGGGTGCGCGACAACCCCCGCATCACTGGGGTCATTTTTGGAGGGGAGAAACATATGATCGGCCTATAAGCCGAGGATGTCATAGTGGCATTAGATCACCCCTGGGATCAAATGCCACTATAGCCTCCCCTATTACATTGCTGAGAAAGAGGTCTTCAGTGAGGTGACTGAATTTCAGGTAATCATACAGAAATCACAGGCTCTGAACCTCTCAGTCCTCAGGGAGACAACGGCTCTCCTAGCCCGTCATTTTCCAATACAGTGGCAGTCCACCTCCGTGCCCTACTTGGGTATCCAAGTAGCCCCAACTGTCAAGGAGACGGTGAACATGAACAATTGCCTTCTCTGTCAACAAATTAGAAGAGATCCGGTGCAATGGAGGCTGTCTCAGCTCTCCTGGCTTGGCCGGCTAGCCAGGCTGAACATGACGGACCTCCCAAGAATCCTCTTTCTCTTCCAGGCGCTCCCACTCAAGCCACCTTTCGGAATGATACAAGCTGTACAGTGCGAAATGCATTGTTTTGTTTGGGCGGAGGGTCATCCCTGTATGAGCAGAGATAAAAACTATCCCCCCTCCCCAGGGAAGGGTGATCTGGGAATCCCCAATCTCATGCAATATTATCAAGCAGCGCAGCTTTACTATATGGCCAGAGCTTTTGCATGACTTTTAAAAAATAGCAGGAGTTTTGTTTATTTCATCAGCTTTTCGTTTCCCCATTTTTAGAGTTATGGAAGAGGAAGAAAACTAAACGTAGATGTGCACAAAATAAAACCATTCAGGTAATGGTGGAAAATGTCAATACAAGCAGGCCATTCCCATAATTGAAAAAAAAGATAAAGCAAGTCAACTAACTTACAGAAAACCAGTCAAAAGATCCCAGAATATGTATTTTGATGCAGATTAAAGAGAGTGGGCCCAGTCCAGCCTCTTCCAGTCGATGACGGGTGAAGAAAGTCTAGTCTTGGCCTGGGCACGTGGCCGGGCAAGTCCCATGGGTCCTCCTTCGCTTTTAGCGCTATTTGTTGTGCAGCCATTCCTGCTGGGGTAGATGGCTTTTGGGGGATGGAGTCCCCGATCGTGGGACCACAGCAACAAACAATCAGTGCATCCCCTGTATGTGTCACAAGTTGCTGATTATAAAGAAATTGGAGACCTGGGTTATGCATGGATTACTCAATCCCTCGTATTATCAATTTTATGTATTGCAATTGCTTGGAAATAAGATTACTTGGGTAAGTGCCAAGGATTTAGGATCAGCACTACTTGTTCGGGCTTCTTCATTGTAGGACACATATTTTGGAACGCACTTGAGGAGATCACGGAAACTGTGTTTCTTCCAACTTTCGGGCATCTTTTTAAGAACTGTGTGTCTCTCTTGATTTTTTCATGATTTAATTTAAATACACTATAACTGTGTTTTTAACCTCATTAATGGCACAGTCTTATGTTTCTACATAGTCAATATGTATTATTATGATGTCTGTTTGTCGACAAATGTGATTCACAAAAGATGAAATCATAAATTTATTTGCATATTAAAACACTAATTATGTCAAAATTCATGTGTTCCCCTGCAGAGCTGTCAGCACTTGACATGCTGCTGTACTACCAGCTCTGCGCGTCCTGAAGGAGTAGACTTCCCACATTTCCAGCACCTCTGCCCTCCTTGCCGGCCCTTGAGAACCTGCTGGTGGTGGAGTCTGGACGGAAACTCATATCACGCATTTACAGACACACTCAAAAGACCTCTCCAGTAATAGTACCCCCCCCTCATGTGCGGCTTGGGATGAGGAGTTAGGTACACCCCTTACAGACGTACAATGGAGGCTGAGCTGTCAACAGCTGGAGCGCCTGTCGCCCAATTACCGCCTCCGGCTCATACACTTCAAATACCTGCATCGCCTCTATCATACTCCCATACACCTGCACAAAATGGGGCTAAGGGAGGATGACTGTTGCTGGAAGTGGGGCTCCCCACTTGCAACCTTCACACAAATAGCCTGGAGCTGCATGCCTATAACAAATTTCTGGCTTGAGGTCTATAAACACATTAAAGACATAACTGGCTTGGCTCTCCCCCTCACGCCCCTTACATCCCTGCTTGGAGTGCTAGAAATGGTGCCCACTAAATCGCGCAAACTACCCGCACCGCTCCTACTGATAGCTAAACAGCAGATAGCTCTACACTGGGGGGCAGCGAGACCCCCGTTAACTAAAGCCTGGGTCACGCAAGTCACTTATTGTAAGACACAGCTCTCCACCTATTGGGAACTCCAGCCAACCAAATCCCGACCTAAGGATATCTGGGAACCATTTGTAACCTGGTTAAATTCCAAAATTGTGGATGTTTAATGTATTGATATCATGCTCTGTGCTCCCGATGAGGCATCCCTTAGATTGTGTTGTATGGATTTGCCATGGGAGAGCATTGCTGAAATGCTCCATTGTGGATTTGTATTTATTGGTGTTTCATACTGTAAATAACACTTTGCAGACCCCACAACGGGCGAGAATATGTGTAATGTAGATATGTCGGATCAAACTATTACAGTACAGGACTGTAAGTAAGTAATTCTTTATTGTTTTAGGTTAATAAAAACCGTTACAAAAAGAGCAATAAAACAATCTCATAAGAAATTTAAAAGACCTTAAAAGCAGAAATTCATGATTAATCGAATAGTAAAGATAAAAAACAGTAAAGCCCCACGGGAAAAAATGTTCAAGGCACTTGGTCCTGTCCCGGGTTTCCACTCAGCCAAGTGCCTGGGTTATTTGTTTCCGTTCCGCTAGTTTCAGGAATTTCACTTGCTTCCCGTTTAGTGGCGGGAGGCCAGGATCACAACAAGCGAGGACAGCTTGTCTGCGTGAGTGGACTCCTAGTTCGTTGAAAGCTGTTTTCAACAGAGCTACTCTTTCCTCGTTCAGCCTCGGGCAAGTGCACAATAGATGTTCCAAATCTTCAATTCCTGTTCCGCAGAGCCGGCATTTGGTCCCATAGTTCCGCCTCAACCATGGTGGTAGGTGAGGAATGGTGGGTAGAATCCCCAGCCTGTGTTTGAAAAAGGCCTCTTTTGTTTTCCAGCCATACCCCAGACCAAAATATGCTTGGAGCCCCGGTGTTCTGTATGTGCACAAGGTCATCCAGGCATGGCGCCTATGAGAGAGCAAAGCTTTGTCCTCCACATGCGATTGTCTCTTTAGACTCTTGTTCACTATGCGCTTAAATTGCGCATGTGATACAGGGGTCTCCCAAAGGTCTTTCAGTCCTGTGATGGACAAGGACTCCTCTAGGTATTTTTTCGCCGGCATTCGCGGTGTGGTAAGCATGTCTTGCCAGAGCTGTCGGTTCAGAGTGTTTTCTTGAGAATTCTTTAATTTGTGCCAGCACTTGATGTATGAGCCTCTTCGAGCAAGCGTTTGGCACGTCAGCCCGAATTCCAACCAAATCTGGGCCTGGGAAGTATAGGATGGTAGATTAAAAAGAAGTCTGTAGGCCTTTGAGATGGTTGTGTCCAGAAGTTTAGCATCAATTCCTCTTAGAGCCTCACTGCCATACGTGATTGATGACTCTATTTTGATTTTGGCTACTCGTAATAGTGAAGTAGAGTCTCACCGGTCAGATTGGTCTTTAGCTGTTTCAATGTCACGGCTATTAGCATGCCTTTCCTCTTGATGGCCTCTAATTGGTTTTGGTAGCGGCCACCTTTATCGACTTGGATCCCAAGATATTTGTATTCAGAGCAGTTTGAGATTGCATCCGAACCAAGCGTCCAAGTGTGCGACTTTTTGCTTCTAGTTATAGAAAGAACTTTTGTTTTACTAATGTTCACTTCTAGTAGGTTTTCGACTGCATAATCATGAAGCGTGTTAATAAGGTTTTGAAGGCCAACTTTCATGTGACTGACCAGGACCACGTCGTCTGCGTAGGAGATGCTGGACAGCCCTTTGCCTCCTAACCGCGGAGCATGCGAATTGCAGGCATCTAAGGCGGGTGGCAGGTCGGCTGTAAAAAGATTGAAAAGAGTTGGAGCTAACACGCACCCCTGTTTTAGTCCCTTTGTGGTCGGAATGCGCCTAAAGAGGTGCGAGCCGTTCACAAGCTTTACCTGGACCCATGTGTTTGTATGCAACTCAATCAAAAGGTTTAGTAGAGGCAAGGGAATCCCCCAGGAGGCCAGTTTTTGCCATAGGATTTCTCGTTTGACATTGTCAAAGACCGCTTTAAAGTCCACAAAGCAGAGGTGGAGAGCCTGCTTGGTCGCTCTTGCCTTGTCAATGAGCAACGAGATGGCGATCAAGTTTGTTGTTGTCCCCACGTCTTTGCAGAACCCCGTTTGGCTGGATGGTATTAAGCTTTGGTTTGCAGCCCATTCTCGCAGATGGATCAATAGGAGTCCTGCAAAGTATTTGGCCTCAACGTCGAGGAGTGCAATCAATCGGTAGTTTTTTGGAAGAAGTCTGTCCCCAGCCTTATAGATCGGTGAGATGATCGAGCCTCTCCATGAGACGGGAAGGCACCCAGAGTTGGTGACAGATGAATAGAGGGGGATCAATGTGTCGGCCCAGTAATCAGGTTCAAGTTTGAAGAGGGAATACCGTTTGGTCCAGCTGCCCCGTCTTTTCTACCTTTGGAGATTAATTTCCTGATTTGAGCCGCAGAGGATACTAGAGTGGCGTCTTCACTTGGTGAGCGAATTTGCGGTTGTCTGCCACCCAGAAGATTGAGAGGCCCCCTTGTTTTCCTGTCCTGGCAATTAAAATGTTCATCAAGAAATAATACCCAAGATGATTTCGATATGTGTGATGTTACACCGCTGATTTTTGGATTTAGCAGTTTGTTTATTATCGACCAGAACTGGGCGCTGTTGTTGCCCATGGATGCATGATGAAGTTTGGCCCAGAAGTCGACGTTGTTAGCCCTTTTGATTGCCCATTTCAGTTTTTTGATATCCGCTCGGTGCTTGCGGATCCGTGCTAGCAGCATTACATCCCCCGGGCTTTTCTTTAACAATCTTAAAGCTTTATTAATCGCTTTTTTGTATGATTTCATAGCCAGTTTCTGGGTGACTGAGATCTTCCTTGTAGCACCCTGTGCTGGTCGTGGAAAATGCCGTACAGTTGTCGAGTAATTGTTCGCAAACTCCATCGTAAATTGTTCCCAGCCTGCTACTATATTGCCGGAAGGATAGTTTGAGGCGGTCAGTTGAGTTTTTGCCGCTCGAAGTACCTCCGCAGTATTTGCTACTGACGTTTTAATACGTTTGAGGTTGATGGTGTAACGGTCCTGCGGCCCAGTTGCGTTTGGAAGAATATCGTCTGGAGAGGCTCCTAAACTGACCTCTTAAAGGCGATGGTCGCTTTCACCCTTGTCTCCTAAGTTGTAGCCCAAAACGTGATGAAATAGCGTGAGGGAGACTAACGTATAATCAATAAGAGAGGTAGTAGTGCCTGAGATGAATGAGGCCACAGATGGTGAATCCTTTACGAATCTTCCGTTTAAGACCCTCAGGCCCATGTGTTCTAGGTCTTCCAGTAGTGCCTTTGCTGCCTTTGAAGCCTTGCACTGACTGCTAAATAATTGGTTCGGGATATCCCAATGATAAGACTGTGCCCGAATATCATTGTTTGCTGAAGTCCCCAAGATGCACTGATTGAAGTCCCCAGACAAAATTAAATTTGGGGATGTTCGGGTGTTCATAACGTTGTATAAGTGGTCTGTTAGGATTTTCCCTTCCTTTCCCTTGTTTTTAGGGTTGATGTAGGTGTTAGTCAGCTGTACCACTTTCTTCTTGCCCCCGAAGTTAAGTAGTACTTCCACTGTGTTTATGGCCAAGGAAGTTGTGCTGAGTGCCCGAGCGTAACCAATCATTGATGTTTTGAGATAGGTTGCTAGGCCTCCTGACAGACGACCAAACTTGCTTTTCCTTGTGGCTGGGGAATGATGACAAGTATAACCCTCTAAATGAAAAGGCTCTTCCAGCCATGTTTCCTGGAGGAGGATAATGTCAAATGATTTGACATATTGCAGGAAATCAGTATCTGCTGCTTTGTTATAGAGCCCATTGATGTTCCAAGAGCATAGGTCCATGTGCGGTGCCTCCATACACGGATCTCTCTCTGTTCGATAACCTTGTCATAGAGAATTTCCTTGTGATTGAAAATGTCCTTGTGAATTACATATCCTGATGAGCCGGTGTTCAATTGTGCGATATGCGTTAGTAGGCCTTGAGATATTTTGCGTGGGTATCGCCTGTGGTACTATAGTTGTGCGTGGGTATCGCCTGTGGTACTATAGTACAGGACTGCAATGTCTGTTCTTTTTTGCTGTTTTTGTTATGAAAATAAAAAAAAACTATTATCTTAAAATTACTGTATTGCAGAAAGAGCCCAGCTCAGTGTATGTGTATGGATATCTGTCAGTACATTAGGACTCCGTCAAAGATTTTAAATCACATAAAACCGTGCACAATTGCAAAATGAATCTACAGGCTTGAGAAAAATAATGCTCAAAAGAAAAAGAAAGAACAAAACATCATCAATTGGAAACAAAAGCAAAAATACGATTGTCTCATTAAATGTTTGATGCATTGTGGCATGTGTATAAGGTTTTGAAATAGGACCAAAACAAAGAGCGACATTCTCTAATAGCACAACATCCCATGGATTATGCTCCGCACCACAAAAATCTGTTTTTCATTTCTTTGTTTATTCTCTGCATACCTTTGACCTACTATTGATAGTCTTTAGCTTCCATAGAAATAAATTGATATTGAGCATGTGAACGAATGTGTCAACCTATAGGGGCCGATTCACAGAACTAATCTGAGACAAAATCCTAAATTTACTACTTTTGGTATTCACAGAAGGCATTTAGAAGTAGTAAAGTTAGGATTTTGTCTTAAATTAGGATTTTGTCTAATATTAGGATTTTGTTTTAAGTTAAATTTAAGTTAAACTTAAGGTTGTCTTAAGTTTTGGTCTTAAGACAAAATCCTAACTTGACTACTACTAAATGCCTTCTGTGAATACCAAAAGTAGTAAGTTTAGGATTTTGTCTCAGATTAGTTCTGTGAATCAGCCCCATTGTATTTAAATACACAAAGCTGCCCCTAGTGCTCTTTCCCATGGCCATTAGAAGGATATTGACAGAACTATGAATTAGTAAACAAGACTGGTATTTAAAGTATTGGTAGGTTAATGTGGTGACACCAAAGGACAACAAAGCAGTATTTTACAGAGTCTGGGCAAAAATCAAGAAAGCTCTTCAGCGTTATCACTAAAAAAAGGATGTATTGAGAGGGCAAGTCAGGGAGCGAAAGAAGGCTTTCTGCAAGTCAGAGGTGTAAAAGTTTAAACAAATATCACAAATGCTTCTTTAGCACTTGCAATTGGTTTCATGACGACTGCGCGGAGCTTGGCTAGTGGAGTTTGTGATGCTGTACTTCTGTCTTGACATGAAAAATGTTCACTAGGTAGGCTACACATCCGAGGAGGGCAAATAATTAATACAACAGTGCAGAATATCACTACTATGCCGGACTACATGTCCCAGAAGCCCCACACATGTGTAAAGTGATAATTGCTGGAGTTTTAAAAAGGGATAACTATGTGTTGCTCCCATTGTGCTGCACTCCAGCATCATTTTGATTAGGAGCCTAAACTCGTGGCTGACCTCTAACATTTCAGAGTTATTTTTAGGCTGGGATGAGACCCTAAACTGTAGGGTCTCATCCCAGCCTCATCAGTTACAGATGATAGGAGTTTCCATCTGGTCAGATCTGGGGGATACCAATGGGGTGTATTGGTGGGAAATACTGAAAGCTAAGATAGGCCCTGGGTTCTCCAAATTTAAGTTTTTACAACTGAAATCGTGGTTCAAGGCAGAGAGCGGGGGTATAATGGGAGATTGGAAAATTGAAAACCTATTTATGTCAGACTATCAGATTAAGAGAGAGGTATCAACTTGGTACAAAAATTGGTTGAAGCAGACGACAAAGACATTCCATCCCAGGCTTTGGTGTGGAGACAATCTCCCTTTGAACCTATAATAGAGGAGTTATTAGAACCTTCCTTAAATCTTCTATACAAATATATCCGCCAGCCTAAAGAAAAACCATTTCTTTGTAACTAATCGTATCTATTATACTCCTGCTAAAATAGCAAAGTTCGCCCCAACCCCCGAGCCGAAATGTTATAGATGCATGGCCCCCAAAGCAAATGACATCCATGTTTTTTTTAATGTACAAAATTGGTAACATTTTGGGAAGGGATTGGAGGCTACCTGCGCAGGATTTTTGGTACAAACATCACGGTTAATGGGACTTTAGTCTTTTTTGCTGAAGATCGCCTATCAACAAAAGATCTGGTAGCAAGGGATAGAGGACTCTTATTGTGTTTATTCTTATTAGCGCGCAGGGAAATTTGCCTGAAATGGAAAGACCCTTACCCCCCAAGAACGGAAGAATGGCTGAACTCTGCATTTGCGATGGCTCGCCTTGATATGGGCAGCGTTGGTAACACCTTAAATAGCCTCTGGCAACCACTTATCATCATGGGCAGAGATCTGAGACTGTGTAGATACTGAAGTGCAACTCCCAGTCCCATGATTACACCTTAAAACTCCAGTACAAGGAGTTGGTCTGGGGACCTAAGCATCCGCAGTCGGCCGGAGGGAGCCCAGGTTCATAACAACGGCTGTAACTTTCTGCAAAATGCTTAAAGGTGAGATGAGGACAAAAAAAAAAAAACGAATGGAAATAAAAACTGATGATAGGACTTTTGCACCTCCTGTCCTCGTATGCAGTTCCTTGCATTACCCCTTGCAGAATGTCACCAACCTCTACTACATAATATTGCAAACACACAACTGGACGGCCAGGCGCGGCTCAAAGGTATAAATAAAAGCAGAGTGAATGATTGTGGTTCACTCAGCAACCCTTGTAGTATATTGTGCATGTGCAGTTATTTATCAGCGTGGTGGGTGTACACTGCGAGGAGAAGCAGACCACGTGTCAGTGCTTTTCCATCTTTTGCAGGGCCTGCAGGCATTTGTACACTGCTGCACTGCAGGCTGGTTCACCGCTCCCCGTCGGGAGTAGAAGAGTGCCAACCTGTGTTTGCATAGCCTGTCTGTCCCTGCGAGGTAGGAGGGCACCATTGCTTCTCCTCCTACGCTTTCCTCCACCTGAAACACTGCCCCTCTGCTACCTCCGGAGCTCCCGTTTCCCTCGCTGTGCTGTGCATTTGCTGGCCACGAAGTCGCAGCACTACCTTGTAGATGCACATCGGAGCCCTGCTGTGAGCACGTGAGTACTCGTCCAGCAGTGGTGAAGGGAAGGGGCCTAGCATTCTGGGTATTCCTGTGGGTGCCCATTCAGTGTGGGTCCTTGTGTATGGGCCTCCTTGCCTCATCTTCCTCCCCAGCGATCTCCTGCATCCCTCATTGCTGTCCTGCCTAGGAGAGGTGTAACCAATTACTGCTCCTGCCTGTTGACTGGGGCATCTGCGGCTGGATGAGGCCATGTTGCTGTCCACACCAGACAGAGGGTTCTTCTCTGCAGACCGCACCAGTGAGTGCGCTCACATGCTTCACAAGAGGACTACATCTGCAACTGCATGCCACCTACGTGAGTTGCACATAAGAAGCTTTGGAACTCACGCCCCTGTTTGCCCCTGCGATGACTTATACAAGGTGATCTGGAAGGGGACATGTCTGTAGAGCTGCAAAACGCACTGCCGCCACCCCCCCAGTGAGGCACTCATGCCTCTGCTGCCCCTCTGTCACCATTCAGCCTACTGGTGGATCCACTGGTGCCATTGTGGTGCTGCACCACAATGGTACCAGTAAACTGGACAGCTTCAACACTACTTTTGCACAACTTGTAAATCTGATGGCGCTGTGAAACAGTCCATGATGTTCTATGTGGGTGGTGTTGAGCTGTGTGAACTGTTTTAGCACTTAACCTAACACTAGAGGGGACAATGGTTTCAATGCAGCACAGTCAGCCCTCAACAGACACTTTGACCCACAAGGAGAAGCAAGTTGAGAAGCAAGCTGACTCTATTCAGCAGTGCATCATGCGCCAGCACAACACTGACCTCTTACTTGTACCCACTGGTAGAAAAAGAACTGGACCACAGTCAACAGCTAGGAGTCTTCGAGAAAGAGACCAGAGCCACCCCGTGGCTGTCACCCTGGCCATAACACTCAAACTCAAGCAACCAGGGGCCATCCATTTGTGCGTAGACATGAGGCTCTTTCTGGGTGCAGGTGGGAGGGGCTTGCATGATAAATTTTTGTATTCCTAAACAGTAAAATCAGTTGTGCAGCATTTTCAAAACAGCAGATAGGCACAGCCTATCACGGGTTAGAAATAAAAGACAGAGTCTGTTACAGTGGTATGATGGGGTTTGTAAAATTGAAAGAAGGTAAGTCAGCAAGATCAATTGTGAATTAAGGAGAGATCAAAGCCTATCTGAGGCCACTGTGGGGTTATCTTCATGTGTCGGATGCACAGACTTTGGAGGTAGGTCTGAAAATCTTGGCTTTGAAAGGGGTGCTTTATTATTGTATGCCTTGCTCAAGAGGGCAAAGCAGGCTAGGGTGATGACTAAATCCATAGATCATCTATCAAATACAAATCTTTTAATGAATTCCCTACCTTTCGATGCCTACCTATTGAGATAAAACTCCTGATAAGAATCTCACCATGTTCTGCCTCCTCTACCCCCCCACTGGCAACAATGCAGTGTCTACTGAATAGCTGATGGAGCTCTTAGTAGAAAGGGCCAATTCTGCTGTAAATAACATCCTCCTAGCTAGGGAGACCAGAAATATGCAGAAGTCATTCTACGGTCCCATTTTATGAAAGAGACCAACCCTACCCGTCAACCACATATGTAAAAACAGTTATCACAAAGAATAATAACCCAATTCCAGTGGAGTTGATGGATCACTTACTTGTACCCTTTTTGCTTATTTGAACTTAGGATCATATGAGATTGGTCATAATATGAAAAAACTAATATAGCTGAAAGACCCTGACAATCTTATGATAGAACATAAGATCTTGACAAATTGATCAAACAGTAAATTGGACTCTGACACAACCAGATTGATAAACCATATAAATCTCATTATGATTGACATAGCTGATTTGATTGAGCCTCTAAAATTAAAAAGATAGAATAAAAATATAGGTGCAGAATAGTTCCCTAGAGAATTAGAAGGAGAAACAATTAATAGAAGCAACAGTGAAAAAATGGTGATAACACCCTTCCTCTCCAAACCATTAGAACTGAGATGTAGATTTAAAGCCTTTAAATGGCAATTATTCGAGGCCAATGCATTAAATCTGATATCAGCGCTCCTAAAAATCTGCCTGCAAAACTTCTCAAGATCACAAAACTCACACTAACCCTGCGATCATTCTCAATAGCTCGGACTTCAATGAGAATTGCAAGAAACTCTCAACCTTCTTCCATGACAAGATAAGATTGAACCTTTCCTCTTGTTGTACCACCCAAATCCACCCGTTGATGCTTTAACGTGTAAACACACAGAGAACTTGTAATCATTTCAGGAGAATTCACTAGCAGCCATGACTAAACTATTGCATTTCTGAGACTCAATAACAGTTGGTGTAAAACTTCAGACCATTTTTATTTATTTATAAAGTTTTATAGAGCGCGGACCAGACCCAAAACAGGGTATCAGAGCGCTTTACATCAAACATAAGGTGAAACATTAAAAGTGAACAAATGCATACAGGGAAACTTTTTCTAGAAACAAATTTTCTACAGGGAAAAACCATAGTCTGTGGGTAACCAGGAGTGACAACATTAAGAGAGTTTGTTCTGAAATACAAATAGGAAGACCATTATTGTTCGTGCGGGTCATCATTTCTCTTAGGAAAGTTGAGAAGAATGTTCTGAGCCCAAAGCCATTTAAATAAATGCAGGTCAGACAATATGCACAACAACGAATAACAGTAGTTTGGGGATTGTCACTCTAGTGACGTGGTTGTCTTAAGTTAATGTAGGAAATGGCTCATCAGGAATAATTTTGTTTCCTTTTTGAAGAGAGGGATAGAGGATATTTTTCTGATGTGTGGTGGAAGGGAGTTTCAAATTTTGGGAGCTGCCCCAGAGAATGCTCTGTTGGAGGTTTTAGACTTTTTGAAACGTGCGGGTTTCAGAAGTAAATTGTTTGCACTCCTTGATTGTCTGTTTCCTCCAGATTGGCTGAGTATTTGTGCTAGGTACTGTGGGGTGCTGTGGTGTACAGCCTTATGTGTGATGCAGGCCATTTTTAGGTGGATTCGGGCTTCGTAGGGTAACCAGTTGAGTGCTTTCAGGTGTGGCGATGTGTGAAAACATTTCCATTGAGACAGGCCTTTAGCGGGCGGTTGAGAGTTTGGGAATCCCCGCGAGGGTGGTGCAACCATACTCCAGTCTAGAAATAACTAAGGATTGGACTGCCGATTTGAGGTCTGCGTTCCCAAGAAAAGGTTTCATTTTTCTGAGATAGCTGAGATGGAAGCGGGCATGCCAGTGAGTTGACGTGGTTTTGCATGTTCAGGTTCTTATCCAGCGTGACTCCAAGTGATACAGAGGAATCCACTACTGTTGGCGTGCAGTTCAACGCCGTGATAGTTTTGATCCATTCCTTTGCCTCGATGGTGTTCTTAGGGGGGAGATTAGAAGAAACTCTGTTTTTTTAGAGTTTAGTTTGAGGAAGTTGGACGATAACCATTTGACTGTCTTTTCGAGGGCTGTTTTCATTGACCTTAGATCTTCGATGGAGGAGATCTTGATGTACAATTGGGTGTCATCCGCGTACATGTGGAATGATATGTTCTCCAACTGTAATAGCTCGGTGAGTGGTTCGACATATAGGTTGAATAGCATGGGAGATAGTGTGGAACCTTGAGGAACTCCCAGTAGATTAAGGGAGGAAGCTGAAAGATTGTTGTTGATCAAGTAGGATTGTGTTCTGTTTTCCAGGAAGGTTTTGAACCACTGAAGGACCTTACCAGAGAAACCCATCCTGTATTCTAGTCTTCTTAGTAGTTTGTCGTGATTGACCGTATTGAAGGCTAAGGAGAGGTCGAGTAACACTAGCAGGCAGGTTTTATTGTGGTCCAGGGCTTGCAAGGCGTCATCTACTATATGTAAAATGGCTGTTTCTGTAGTATGCCCAGGTCTGAAACACGATTGATAAGTATTCAGTAGATTGAAGTTCAGAATGTGTTGGTTTAGTTGTTGCTGAACACATTTTTCCAGGACCTTGGCTAGCATGGGAATATTGGTTATTGGTCGGAAGTTGTTGGGGTCGGAGTTATCGGCCGTAGGTTTTTTTAGGATAGGGGTGACTTGTCCTGTTTTTAAACAGTCTGGGATGTGACCTTGCTCTAGAGAGGCATTAATAATATTAGTCCAAATAGGAGAGATGATATGGAGGAGGTGGGGTAAATAATTTGAAGGGACAGGGTTGTTAAAGTGGTTATTAGGTTTGGTCATTACAATAATATTAGTGATTTCATTGAGATCATAGGGTTTAAAAATGGTCCAGAGAGAGTTATTTTTGGGCTGTGGTAGCTCAAGTATAATCCTGGAGGTCAATTCCTCCCTAAGCCAAGGTGCAATTTCTGATGTTCTGAAAATTGAGCAATTCACTCCATTTCTCAAAAAACAGGACACTGACCATGAAGGTCTGAATATCATATGGCCTATCAGCAATGTCCCTTTTTGCATATATTTTAGATAACTGCGTTGCCAAACCACTTACACTTTTCATCAAAGAAAACAAGCTCCTAATTATCGCAATCAAGATATAAGAACAGGCATCAGCAGATTTTGACATGCTCCCCAGAAAAGGCAATCCACCTTATATCCTACTCAATAGGGAATTCTGCCTAATTATCTTTCTCGACTTCTCAGTGGTATTTGATACGGTCAATCATGCCACTCACTTAAAAACCATGAATCTAAAGATGGGAATTACTTGCACTGTCCTGAAGTGATCCAAATTGTATTTGAACAATCACTTTCAATAAACAAATCTGGAATAATATAGCATGTTACTATGCGTGCTAATACCACGCAGTAGGTTACAACGCAGTTGTTACAACTACTGCGTTGATACCAAGCATGACTTTACATTGCAAGTAATGTCTACGACTTGCGCTTGTTGGCGCGCTGGACTTAGGAATAGTATATATTACTATGCCTACTCCAGTTAGCACAACAGCAGGGAATGTGTTGCATTTATAATCCAACACATTCCCTGGTGTTGCATGCCACCTAGCGCAAGTCGTAGAAACGACTTGCGATGTAAAGCCATGCATAGTAACACTATGGTCGTTGTAACAACCACGTTATTCCCTACCTCCGTGGTAATAGCAGCGTTGTAAATGCTGTTTCCCAATCTGGAAGCCCTTCTTATACAGTAAGATCCACTTCCCTTCTTATACAGTAAGATCCAGAGGTCTATACTATCCCCAACACAATTTGTACATGCAGCTCCATTTGGACCTTTCTGATGCACTTAACCATATTTTTCCTCCTGTATGCTAATGATATGCTGCTTTATCTAAAAAAAATTCTTGTGAGGATACAGTCAACCTTGCAAATACCCTAGAAGCCATCCAGTACTAAATTACTTTTTTTCACCTGAAACTGAGCCAATTAACAATGAAGTCCCTCCTCGTTTCTCCCCTGAAATCCCCCAAGCCAGTTAAAGTTTGGGAGTATACTTAAAGCCATAAGTATGCAAAGATTATTCCTTGTGGACTGTTCCAGTATAAATTCAGATTGAGCCAGCACGATCATGTAAGGCATTAGTGGCTTTAGCTTATTGGCCAATATTTTTGCAAAGATTTTAATATTCATGTATATCGGAACAGTGGTAAATTTGTAGAGCAGCATTCTAGGTTCTTACATGGCTACATCATTGCTGTTATGACATCTTCCGTGACCATACTCTACATATGTGGCCAGTAGATACAAGGGAAGCTATCATGTCTATGTACTGTTTATACATTTTAACAATTAAACATTTTTTTCTCTAGGAGCTTTACTGATTTCTAATACCTTGACGCTTCCTTGATCTCCACAACGGATAGGGAATTTTCAAACTTCAAATCCATCCTAACCAATAGTACTTCATTTGAGTATTAAGTGGACTGTGCACCTGGTGTCATCGACACATAAAGCCATGAATATATTGAACAAAACTGCAGAGAATATCTTTGGTGGTGAAAGTCATCTTTCCATCATTGTGGTTTATATGTGTTATTACGCTTTGCCTTTAAGGCTCATTTTGAATCCAGGCCACATTTAAAACAGGTATGTTGCACTCATCAAATTGCCTTAGATGCACCTTTTTTCTTAAGTGCCCTTGTTGAAAATGACTATATTTGTGTGGTATTCCCCCAGAGTTTTGCCTTCACTACCCTATTTTTACTGAGTCCGTTTTTATTGACACTGTGGATTTTACTTCTGCTAACCACTGGTAAAGTGCTTGTGCACTCCCTTCCAAACATGGGAAATTGGTATACCCCTGATTGGTACATTTGATTTACTTATAAGTCTCTAGTATATGGCACTATCTGTAACCAGGGCCTGTACATTAAATGCTACTAGTGGGCTGCAGTAGTCATTGTGCCAACCACTAAAGTAGCATATTAAAACACGTCTGCAACCTGTAGTGCAATTTTAAACTGGCCATTTCGACCTGGTAAAATAAACCTTTTGCCAGATCTAATGCTTCCTTTTTAATACAGATAAGTCACCCCTCAGGTAAGCCCTAAAGTCTCGTAGGGAAGGGCACATGGAATCTAAAAAGCAGGAGATGTTTACTTAAGTATTACATGTCCTGGCAGTGAAAAACACCCAAAGTCGTTTTTTACTGGTACAAGGTTGCTCTCCCATGGACTAACACTGGATTACCTTATTTGGCCTAGTTGGTTATAGCTTCAGTTAAGAAGCAAATAGAGAAATACTTTTTCACCATTTGGAATTGTGATTTAAAATCATCTTTATTTATTTATTTGAAAGTTTTGTATAGCGCGAACGTGACCCTTGGGTATCAGAGCACTTCACATATACAGGTATAATACAATACAATAGGTGGGTCATGGATAAATCTTGCATATCACAACAATTCCGAGAGGGAGGTAGGTAATATTAAGGTTATGTAGTAGAATGATTAATACTGATAAGTGGTGGGTAAATGTAGGAATGTACTGCATTTTCTCATAACAATGTACAATGGCGCAGTAAATTAAACTACAACTTGCCATCGGCAAGTGCATATTCCAATATAGGTTCAGCCGGATTCTGTCTTCAAGGTTATCAGATATGATATTCTATATGCCTACAATACTGTAAATTGAAGTACAATAACAAAAGGACCAATAGTCTTTAACTGTGTCTTTCTCCTCCCGATTCTGGATAAGTATAGCGTCTCTAGTTATTCCCAGAGCAATTAGAGACTTTCTCTTTACTTCCCTTCGTTGTTCTGCTTTGGAACAGCAATGTCTTGGCGGCGGTGAAGTCTCTTCTCATCTACAAGAGGAATTTACTCATTAGGAAAATGTTTGCTTCCCTCTTAAATGTTGTCGTGTTCGTAATTTTCCTAACATGTGGAGGGAGTGAGTTCCAGATTCTAGGAGCTGCCCCTGAAAAAGCTCTGTCGTATGTTTTCTTCTTCCGGAAGATGGGTGGTCTCAGCAGCAGTTCCTTGGCACTCATGGCTGATCTGTCTCCTCCTGATAACTCTATTTTCTGAGCCAGGTATCTTGGTGTTTTGTAGTGAAGCGCTTTGTGGGTGATACATGCCATTTTAAGTTGGATTCTCGCTTCGTATGGTAGCCAATTTAGAGCTTTCAGGTGTGGCATGATATGATCGAATTTCCTAGATCCAGTGATGAGTCTAGCAGCAGTATTGAGACAAGCTTTTAGCGGTGCCGTTGAAATTTTTGGTAGACCTGCTAAGGTAGTGCAACCATATTCAATCCTTGAGATAACTAAGGATTGTACTGCCATTTTGAGATCTTCTGTAGAGACGAATGGTTTCAGTTTCCTAAGATAGTTCAGGTGAAAGCGTGTGTTTTTTGCCATAGATTTGATATGGGTTCTCATGTCAAGGTTCTTGTCTAATGTGATTCCTAATGATTTCGCTGAATCCACTAGAGTGGGAGTGCAGTTTAGTGCTGTGATCAACTTTGTCCATTCTTTCACTTCCGTGTGGTTCTTAGGTGGAGAGATTAGAAGGAACTCCGTTTTTTGTGCATTTAGTTTCAGATGATTGCTGGACAACCAGTTTAATGACTTTTTTAAGGCCTCGTTCATTAACATGATATCTTCCAGGGAAGAGATCTTGATGTATATCTGTGTGTCGTCAGCGTACATATGATAAAGTATGTTTGCGTCTTTAAGAATTTCTGTCATAGGTTCGACATAGAGGTTGAAGCGAGAAGGAGATAGTGTAGACCCTTGAGGAACTCCGATCACATTAGGACAAGTTGGAGATAGTGTCTGGTTGACCAAAAATCTTTGAGGTCTATTCTGCAGGAAGGATTCAAACCATTTCAGCACATTTCCCGATATTCCCATCCTGTTGTGGAGCCTGTTTAGTAATTTTTCATGATTTACCGTGTCGAATGCAGCGGACAGGTCCAGAAGTACTAGTAGACATGTTCTATTCTGATCAAGGGCCTGTAATGCATCGTCGACAATATGCAGGATTGCTGTTTCTGTGCTGTGGCCTGTTCTAAATCCAGATTGGCAGTCGTCTAGCAGTGGGAAAGTTGATATGTGTTGGCTCAGTTGGTTTTGTACACATTTCTCGATTAATTTGGCCAGTACTGGAATATTGGTAACCGGGCGGAAGTTATTAGGGTCTGCTGGGTCTGCTGTAGGTTTTTTGATGATGGAGACCACTTGACCTGTTTTTAAGCAATCCGGGAGTATCCCTTGTGATAGTGAGGCATTTATTATTCTAGTCCATATCGGGATGAGGATGTGGTTGATTTTTTGTAGACATTTGGCGGGTAGAGGGTCATTATAGTGGTTATTTGGTTTGATATCCGCTAATGTTTTGGCTATCGTGTTCTGATCGTAAAGCTTGAAGTAATCCCAATGCGCTTTGTTTTTTGCCTCGACTTGTTTAATTGTTGGGATGGGGTTGATCTGATTGTGCAATTTGTCGGGCATGTTGTCCGCTGCCAGCCTAAGCTCTATTTCCAATTTGTTGGCTTTGTTGGTGAAGAAGGTTGAAAATTCTTCGCAGTTCAGCTGAGTTTTAGTGGTTTCTTGGGCCGTTTTGGCTAATTTATTGGATTGTTGCTTTAAAATCTCGAAAAGCTTCCTAGGCCGGTTTTTAGCATTGTCTAGTTCTGATCTAATATATTCTTTTTTGGAATTGAGGATCTTTTTGTTGTATTCATTTCTAATTTTTCTGAGTGATTTCAGTTCGGGTGTAGTAGGGTGTTGTCTCCACTTCCTTTCAGCTAGTCTTAATTTCCGCCTATCGTCATTCAATGTCCCATTGAACCAAGGGTTTTTGTCCTTTTCTGAGATCCTTTTCAGTTTTAATGGCATGGCGGTGTTGACTAAGTTAGATATTGTTGTAGTATAATGATCAGTTAGGTCATTCACATTCTGCAAATTGTCGGGTGGGTTCAGACCTTTCTCACAACTTTCTACTAGACTTTCAATATTCGCGTCCTTGTTGTCCCGGGTCCACTTTTTGCGTTTAATAGATGGGTGGTCTTATTCCTTTTCATAAAGGGTATTAGAAAGGTTATTGCATGGTGATCGGACCAGTCACATTGCATAACTGAGTGGATCATTATGTTTTTGTTTTTTGATATTATCCAATCCAGTATTGCTCCTTTTGCGTGTGTTGGCTGTGTGCAGGCTTGGGTAAGATTTAACTCAGATAAAAAGTCTTTAAGAACATTGATCTGTTTGTCTTTCTTGTCGTCCCAGTGTAAGTTAAAGTCGCCCAGGAATATGTCGTTAGATTGGGTGTTAGAATTTTCCGTGATGATCTCCATTAACTGATCTATGAAAGTGGTCTTATTTCCAGGAGGATGGTATAGGGCATGTAAGTTACATCTTTGAAATTCTGTAGAACGTATGTTTAAGCCAAGGTATTCACAAGATTCGAGGGAGTCGCATTGATTTAGGCTGATTTCTATGTCCGATCTATGTATGCAGGCTATACCACCTCCAATCTTTTTTTGTCTGTCAAGTCTCACTATGTTATATTGAGGGGTCACTAGAAGATCCATGACTGTAGACAATGAATCCGACAGCCATGTCTCTGTTAGGATTGCAAGGTCGATTTCCTGGCTTATAATGAGGGCTGCGATGTCTGAGGCATGTTTTACTGCTGATCTACAGTTGAGCACGAGGCATTTCAGAGGTTTTCTAGTGTTACTAGAGTCCTGTTCCGGCAAGTCTGTAGATAGTTGAACTTGTTGTAAATTGTTAAGGTTAGGTTTCCTTTCTTTATGTCTGGATTTTCTATTAGCATCAATCGGAACTGTTCTTATTACTTCCCCTCTACTATGTTCTGGAGGCTCATATGTCCGGAGTAGGGCTAGGGTTTCATCTACTGTTAAATAGCTAGGACTCCTATCTGGGCGGTTTTGCCTATTTAGTGATGGCATGGCTGTCTCCTTCCTTTTTTCTTGAGAATTATGTAATCTGTGATCTGTTCTATTTTGGAGTGTGTGCTTAGCGAGAGTTCCAGAATCTTTTCCATTGTTTTCCGTGTGCTAAGGATGTCCTGTGATATATTGTCAATTTGTGCCTGTAAACCTTTGATACCGCTCGGTGTCTGAGACGACGTAATAGGGGTGCTTGTCCTCTCAATTCTGTATTCACTGTTTGTGGTTTCGGTATTCTCCGTAATGTTTTCCAGTATCGATGTTCTTTGTGTCAGTATGGGTGTTTCAGTTCTCTCTTCATCCAGACTATCCTCCTTCTTCGTACTGTCTTCCAGTTTCATTGAACTTTGTGGATCCGTCTCCTGGTCTAGCCTTGATGGTTCTTCTCTCTGTATTTGTGTCGGGGCCATACGCTCACATATTATCGCTGTTTCTGTGCTCTCTGCGTTCTCTCCTTCCAGGCTGTCTCCCATCCCTGTTTTGTTTCCTTGTGTCGTAGATTGTTGGTGGTGCTGAGGAAGTCTAGGTAGTAGTATTTCTGAGTCTCTTAATGGTGTTTCTTGTGGTTGATCCTGTGGTTCACTAGATGACGTGATGCCTGTTGTGATAGCATGGGTCATGTCTGGGTTGATCACTCAGGCATTTCTCTGTATTTGATCCTTTGGATTCTCTACACCTTTTTTTAATGTTAAAAGTATGTTGTCAAATTTTTCTAAATCATTATTGGCACCTTGTATTAGCACTATTCCATTCTTGTACATCGTTATGCACAGGTCTGCTCTGAGATTTGATGATGGTATGATCAAGAGTTTTGTTCCATGGGGGGTATTGCTAACAGATTTTATGTTGAGCGACTCTGTAAAGACGGTGCGCCATTTAGCTGTTTTTCTGTTGAAAAATATTAGGTCGTTTATAATCATGCCTTTGACTGGGTTAAATGAGGGGTCTGAGATCAGTGTATTCGTTTTTTTTCTCATTAGCTTGTGTTTGTATTTCTTGACTGCGGTCTTGGATAGGTTGGATGGATATATTATGCAATGTGCATTTATGCCTACCAATTCTAAGTTCTCGGCCATCCTTGCTAGTTGTTTCACTTGTAATTGAGTTGAGGTCTCTTATGGGTGGAGTGTGCTTTTCTTAAGATTTGTTCTGTTTCGTTTATTTTCATGTGTCTTTATAGATCTCTTGACTTAGGATCTATTTTCCACTTTGTTGTGCTTAATTGTAGTTTTTGTCTTGTGTCTTTATTGATCATGTGGGGTGGGATCTATTTTCCATTTTTGTTGTGCTTAATTGTGGTTATTCCCTTCAGGATGTCTGTGGTGGCATCCATTTTAGGGACAGGCGGGGCGATCCTGCTATCAGCTTGCTGCCTTTTGATCCAGTGTTGATCTTCACTTGATCTCCAATGTGTGGAGTTGAGGAGGCGAGATATTAGCATCTACTTCGAAAGGAGTTTATATTTATATAAGAGATCATTTGTTTGTTCCTTAGATCGAGGTGGCCGCCATTTTAGAGTCAGGCGGTGTGGGTTAAGTTTACCCAGTTTGCTGCCCTTGTCAATTCCATATTTGGTCCCTTTTATAGGTAGCACTGCATCCAATCCCGCTGTTATTATTGTCTTAACAGCATGTGAGTGGCGGAGGATGACAACAGCCCCTCGAAGTGAAGATCCTTTATTGCTACTCCGGTCTTATTTGTCTTCACTGGCCGCCATTTTAAAGTCAGGCGGGCCGGTCATGTCTACTCAGTTCGCTAAACATTCCCCCATTATGTTTCTTCATTCATCGCTCTATCGCTCTATCTATTAGATACTCACTCAGCAGGGTCTTTTATTCGTAGGTCTAGGCGGCGTGTGAATCCCCAAATTCCCGCGTGACTTCCACCGCGGTCCCGGTGCTTCAGCCGCGTCTTCCCCAGCGCATTCGTCTGGCCGCTCTCATAGCGCTCTCTGAGGCATCAGTCTGAGGCAGCGGTCATAGGCAGCCCTGTTCCAGCGATAAGCCCTGATCCATGGTTGAGGGCAAGTGGAGATATCCTAAGGGTCGATTGGGGGCGGGGGGCTACCCCTCTTGCCTTGGACTCTGTGTCTGGAGCGTCCGGTGTAACTTACAAGTCCGTCGGTCTCCTGGTGCACGGCATTGTGGCGGCCGCTGCGGCTTAGTAGCGGTCCTAAATATGAGGAGCCCCAACGAGCGAAGTCAGCAACCTGACTTCAGCGTCATCCACGGGCATCGACATTTAATGGTAAAGTTGGTTTTTAAATTACTATGCTGAAAACACACTTTTAGAACGTTGGCATTTTTGTGTCTAACCCAAAGGCGCTTTTCTGCAAAATGTCCAGGGTCACATGACTATTAAAGGCTCTCCTGTGGGGTGATTTGTATCCCTTCCAAAGAAGAGGAAAAGCGGCCTTGGGTGTGGTGAAGGGTGTTCCGCTCCTCAGAAGGATGTAATGGGGGAGGGGGTTGTACTCAGCCATTCCTGGCCTTCCAGGATTAGCCTGAAGGCTGTACTCAGCCCCTTTCTGACTTCTGAAGATGCCTGCCCTGTTACTGGCAAATACAGCTTACACCTGGGCGAGCTGCCCTTTTTTCTGTTAGCCATGCTGGCACCAGACCCAGGGAAAGGGAAAGAACTGACTAGAAGCAGTTTAGAATTAGACACACAGGCTGGTACTGGGTATGAATGTGGCACCCTCAGAAACTTTAATTAGAACACCCCTGGACCTATGGGAACTCAGAAGAAAGACTACCCTGCTGCTTGAACCCTGAAGGAAGATTGGACCTGCTTACCTTGAACCAAGCATCCCAAATGTGCCTCTAAGGGTCAGTTGGCTGACCTCTTGTCTGAGCTATAGGGACACAATGAGCTTCCAGAGGCCTTCCCTGCAGCTATCCAGCTGACCTGTACCAATTGGAATTGCCTGAACCCTGCTACTGGCCTCTGCTGGATTGAGCCTTCACTCTCGAGAGGTGCCCTGCAGGTTCTAGACCCTTGGCTTGTGTTAAAGGTTACTCCTCCAACCCCAAAACTGCAAGATCTAACTGCAGATAAAAAACAAGAGGTTCTAGTCTCTTTGTATTGCAAAGAACCGGTCCAGGTCTCCTCGCAAGCGCATTTCAATAAGACCAATGCAGGGCCTGCATCAGCCTGCAGATGAGACCGTCACAGACACAGAGCCTGGAGTTCACCGCGAAGTACCAATTGACTACCAGCTCTTTGTGCTGACAAAATCCGCACCACTAGCGTAAAGTTCTAAAAGAGGCCTGAGACTTCAGCAACCTGCCATTTTTCAGCCACTCTCTCGATCCAGGTTGCAGCACGACTGCCGACAACTTTGTCTACGAGTGCTTCTTTCATGAAAACTGGATTACAGGCCTAATTTATATGTTGGTAGTGAAGGAACTCCATTTCAACAGCTACAGTGTTCCCTCTCCACTAACATAGTGTTCTGCCCACCTAATTTACATAGAGGCAGATCATAGTTTGGCCACAGCAGTGACGTTGGAGAATTGGTTTTATGTCCTTTCGCCCAATTTGGAAGGTCGAATATGAAGCTGCTTTTTACTGTCTCTCACTGCCAAGCAAATCCTTGTGGTAAAGGACAGTATAAAACACAAAATGACCCCTCTCCATGGCGAGAGGGGCATTATCTTTTTTATTTTCAAAAAGAAAAATCCTGCTTTGGAACGTATTTATTTAAAATAAAAAATAAAACAGTTTGGTTTAAGCCTCCATTAAGTTGGCAGAGCCTTGCACCAAACTGTAACAAGAATTGATTCCTGGAAATTTTTAAGAAATGACTGCCAGCTTGGCGGTCATTTCTAAATGTGACGAATGATACCTGCGTCATGGTGACGGAGTAGTTTACTGTATCTCCCTGGCAGAGAAACTGGCCGCCCACCAGGGTCTAAATTAGGCCCATAGGTAGAAGATAAACTTTTCACTGAGATAAACCTGTTACCTGTATCTGGCCCATGCTCCATCGCGGTCAGCCTGAACTCTTGACTTTTACCCATTCCTCCAAGACTAAGCAATGGTGATTGTTGCTTTGTGTTCCTTTGCACTATTTGTATTTAAAAATTTAATAGTCCCTAACTCCGGTTGTACTGAATGGATTTTTGTAGTGTTTGTGTATTCCTAATAATTCAGTTTTACTCTATGTTTCTAAATTGGTTTGGGAGGTTTCTTCTGTTGTATTATCACTTTATTACTGTTTGCGTTCTGCCTAAACACTTTACACATAAATTAAACCTGATTGCTTTTGTGGCAAGTAAATAGAGGGTTGAAGACAGGTGTATTTAGTGACTTTTGTGGTTCACCCATACAAGGATTGTGTTTTTTTATTATCCTTGTTACGGTGAACCACAACCACTCAGCTAATAACCCAATTTCCGAAAGAGGTACTTCCAGGTCTGCTCTTTCACACACCTCTTGGAAAGTGTTACTAATTGTAACCAATGTGGTGGCCTTGTGTGACAATTGTACAACTTAAGGTCTGATTTAGAGTTTGCTGGATGGGCCCTCCATCATAAAGTGTGACAGATATCCCAACCGCCATATCACAAGTGCACTATATTGTAAAGCACTTGTAATACCGCAAACAGGATAGCCATCACTTTGGTGATGGAGTACAGGCCCACCAAACTGTAAATCATACCCTTAGCCTCAAGAGACTCCTGTCAGTCGCGCAATGCTTCCAAGACTCCGACCTCTTTAGAAATACACGTAACCCTTATGTAGAATTTAAATAAATTCTATATCATGTTAATGCTGTGTACAGATCTGAAATGAATCTCAAAATATTCAGATATCCATTTCCAAATATCTGCCTTGAAATACTGTATCCTTTAGTGCTTCTGACTTGAATTGCCAAGTTCACGGTTTTAAAGCAGAATCTAGACTCCATAGATCCCACACAGTGATACCAAACCTTGAGGCACATGTGACCCTCCTGTCTTTTCTATGTGCCACCCTAGTGAACAACAGCACTGAGCTGGTGTTTATTTGACTCAGCACCAACAATCAAAAAGATGTTAAATAAACAAACAAGGATTGTTTAGAGGGTTACTGAAGTTAATGAAAGAAAGTAAACAAGATTTCCTGAACCTCTACTTTTAGGAACATCTTCATTTTGTAAACACATTGTGCAACAAATATGTAAAAATATGATAAAGTCTTAAAAAAATTAAGAAGTAGGTTTGTTAAAATTGATGGTTTACAAACATGAATTTGGAAACATTCATGCTTCCCTTCCGCCCTGACAAAATGCAACAAGTGAGCTAGGAGACTGGGTGGCCTGGGTTTCAATTATACATAGCCAACATTATAGTTGGGCCACTGGAATCGTGTGTCAGGGGTTGGCCAAATTATGTGTCATTGTTTTCTAAACGATGTGGCAAGAAAAGGAAAACTATGCAGCTCAATCTGACACATTTTGTGATGTCATTGCTTTATTAGTTTATAATCTTTACACTTGCTAATCTGTATGGGCATAGGTGCCCCCTCATTATTCCCAGTTTAACACCCAAATTTAAAAATAAGCAACAGAAGGTTGATAGGTTAATCTTGGCAAAGGGTCTTCCGCTGTGTGGCAGCAGATCACTGAATAGTTTGAGCTAGCTTGATCCCTGGTTTTCCGGTTTCAGGATGTGTAATTTAGCCTTTATATGTACATGCTTTGCTACCCATATGCCCACCTTACACAACTGCCTCCCATTCCATATCCCCGACTGCCACCCTGATGGCATCAATTCAACCCTTGGTCATGCTACAAACCAAGGATTTTGGCCCCTGGGAAAATGTTTGTGAGTACCCATGATCTAAAAGGATTGGTTAATTATTAGCCAATAGACTAGCGAATCATTAAATAGTCTCCTCAACAAGATCTTTGTGTCTGTCAACCAAATCACCAACTCCTGGGACATCAGTCAGTAATGTATCTGGGAGCTACACTCATGGCCTGAGAAGAAGCATTTCCTGTCTGTACGTTTCTTGATTATCCATATTAACATTAGGTCACAGATGTGCATTATCTGTGCAATGGTCTTAGCCACTTGCAAGCACAGTCTTGACTCAGTCTTTTTAGCGTGAGGTCCAATGTTGTAATTAAATTTCCTCACCACATATTACGCTAGAGCTTTAATATTCATGACACTTGCAGAGTAAAAGACTGGAGAGTATATATTTGTCTCACATACATTTATCAGGGTAATCATTTTTGCATTTAGGAGGTCTATCACTTTTATACATCTGTCCTGTGTTTCTGCAAGCCATCGCTGTATTTGGAAACACAGGCTTCTTATAATTGAAGGTCCCTTACCTAATGGAATATGAGCTATACAATGAGAACAATCTTTGGGGTCCTCATTTGATAGTGAAAGAAGGGGCATGGTTACAAGGAAACTGTCGGAGTGCGGTGTTAAGCCAAATTTGCTAACACTGTGCTCCGACAGTTTCAAGATGCAGGGATGCGCCGTATTTAAAAGAATGTGGTGAACCCCTGGTGCTAAATTTAGCTGCCTAGCACCAATGCAGGCACCCTTGCACCAAAGTACAAGGGTGCCTGTGTTGCAGGGGATGATTGTTCAAGCAATCAATAACAACAATTTGTAACTTCTGTGTGTGCTGCAGATTGCAGCCATTATAAAAGATGCAAAACGTCATTTTTAATGAGTGTTTATTATCATTTTTTAGGTCTCGACTGGGCAGCGCTTGCCCTGTCTCATTGTTAGGTCTCGCCTAGGCAGCGCTTGCGCTGTCTCGTTGAGACATGCTGTATATAAGCTCCGCCCACTCTCCACCCATCATTTTCATTGGCTGGTGTCTTAATTGTTGACTTCTGATTGGTTGTAGGCTTGTTAGTCCCTCCTTACGATGGACATATCTTCATTTGTGTCCTTCCACGGCTATTGGCCCCTTTACTGCACAGACTACTTTCTTCAGATGCCTTCTCACACCCCCATACTTTTGCATTGCCAATGCTTTTTTTATGACACCCCCATACTTTTGCATTGCCAATGCTTCTTTTATTTTTCTCTCCCCTCAATGCTTGTTTTATTTTTCTCTCCCCACTCTCATCTGAGACTGTTTAATTATTTATGATTAATACAGCCCAAACCTCCCTTTTTATTTTTGATTAATACAGCCCACGCGCGGACCTTGTGCCCAAGCCGAGGATCGAACTCTGCTCTCCAGCTCCAACGTCGGCAGCTTTATATGTTACGTCCCCTCTCCTCGCTTCAAGACAAGCCCCTTAAAAGGGTTTATCTTTGTTTCCAGTGTGTGCACTTTACAGTGGCCCTGGGGCACAAGCAGAGACCTACTATAGTGCTTCTCTATCAGAATGCACTTTGCGGTTCTCCCAGGAGCACAAGTAGGCATCCACTTCAGCATGCCTAAGCAAGCATGTGATTAGTGGATTTGTGTGTTTGTGTGCGCCTGCGCACTCGAGGCTGCAGGAGTGGACGGATGAAAGTAGTGCCCCAAAAGTCAAGCAGCCGATGCCTGTTGTGGTTGGAAGGGCGCGTTACTTCTGCCTCGGCGGAGCCTCCCTGGAGCCCACACCTTCCTTTACATCTACATTTTCTAGTAGCTGCCCTTATTAACATTTTATATGCACGATGCCGTATATAGTACGCATGCGTGCCAAAAGTCGGGAAAAACAGGAAGTGTTGTGCCGCTACGGGCAGGACAGCATGCTGTGTTTATATTGGAGCGCACAGCTTTCTGTTTCGATGCTGCCGGGACACCAAACACCCTTGCCATTCACGCTTGTTAATCGCTAAGGAACACATGCGCTGTTTTGTTTTTTTGTGCTGGGGCTTGGGTGGGGGGCTACTGGTGCTCATACAAGGGGCAGTGGCAGGGACTCAATCTGTGAAGCACCAGGTGCCATGGGAGGACACGGGCAGCTTACAGAAACAGGTTTACGCGAAGCACCGTCTTTCTGGAAGGTTTAGAGGTGCTCTGTTGCCTCGCGAGCTCCTTTCCCCTCCAGACCAGCTTGAAGTCGCCAGGATGCCGACAGAGGTAAGGGGCTGCAAAACTTTACCAACACGGTGGTGGTAAATGCTCTGTGAACGCCTGGCTGCGTCTGGTGTGTAGAAGTATGAGGGTAGAGGGATTTCTTTTCCGCTGCTCTCTCCATGTTGAGGCTAGAATGCAGCTTTTGTTGCAACAGGAGTCAGGAGCAATCGAAAGTAATCAGCGGATGCTGCTCCTAATTGACAGCTTTGCCGCGCAACCGTGGTGATGGGCTAATGTGCTTTTCGTTGTGAGTGAGGAGGTGATCATGAAGTGCAGCAGACACTTGCTGGGGTGGGGGCAGCTGAGGGGCCTCCACAAAAAGACTGGGAAAGTGCTTACATGTGCTGCAAGAATCAATGGATACCTTGTTTGTCTTAGGCACCGCTTTCATTTTACAAGCAGTCCTCACTTTTTTTTTTGTTTTTTAAATTCCTTTATTAAACAACCATCAGCAGAGTACAAGTGATGCAATTAGAAGGTACAGCAAGTTACATTATCATCGTGCAATGGTTAATACATTTGTAGATTCACGACACACAAAATCCTAAGACAACAATAGAGCTGCATATATTGGGCATTTGATGACAATTGATGAAACAGGGTGTTTTGCTCAGTGTATGATGGTATATGTAGCAATACAGGGCTCTGTGTCCCACCCTAGAAATGACAAGAATAGCAAGAATATCTCTGGCCCACCTGCCAGGCGCACAGGCTTAGGAGTCAAAAGTGAGAGGATGTTCCAGCAAATATGACTGCAGCGGGCCCGCTACAGTCATAAGTCTGGCTATAAGTAATATAACCAGACTTGTGGTTAGGGCCATAGCTACACGCTAGGGCAACTGACTGTGTGCATAGAGTACCCCACACTATATAACTGCGGCCGGAGTTGTCACAGTATATGCCCCCCTGTATGAAAAGCATATTTTTTTTATCAGAATGACGGTACCCCTAGAGTAGGTGGAGTAGGAAGAAAAAGCGCGGATCGAGGCCCATCTGGTGCCAAAGCTTGGGGGAGAACGGGGGTCTATATGGGTCTCCTGAAGCAGTGCAATGTGCACCTGGTGCCTGTATAAATATGCCAGAATCTGTCTCCGTTTACGGGGGTCACAGAGACCCCTGACATTCCATGTAAGCAATTTTATGCACCTTAGGGTGTGTCAACATAAGAAAGTGAGAAGTAAGGAAATGTCACATGGGCAAGTGTAAAGCAGTGCGATGCGTACCTGTGTGTTGAACAGCATAACAAGGTACATGTACAATATGCATGACGGTGCAGTGAACACAAAACCAATATCCCATCAACCCCCAGCCCAAAATCAACCCCACCCAGCCCACCCATCCGCAAAGAGCTTCTATGCAGGAGCAATGAAGAACAGTCATCAGCATGTGAAACCTCACCCACCCACAACAGCACCCAAATCGTGCCTGTATACCACCTCCCACCTGAAGAAACCAAATAAAACAGAAATACTGCAGTGTCCCAGAAAAACAGGCGGAGGCCATTGAAAAACAGTAGAAAAAGAACAAAAAGACTAACATGCAGTGGGGAGCTCCCACAAGGGGGGGGGCGGCCGGTGGGCACGAACCCCCTCCTGTGTCCAGCAATGCCAACACCCAAGAGGAAAGAGGAGAACCAGGTTCTCTCACCAAAGGGAAGACCAGCGGCGTGGGGGGAGGGGTGAAATAGTAAGTGTACCTGTCCAAAGTCCAGAGGTTTGACTGCAACATATGAACGATGAAAGTAACAACAATCATATCCACCCATAGCACTTACCTGAACAAGTCCAGTCGACAGAGCCAGGAGAGTGACAAGCATAGCATGCATGGTGGCCACATGTAGGTGATCAGGAATCTATTGTGCACATCGTAGGATAAAAGAACAAAACCTGGGACGACAGGTGACCAGGAGACCTCCAGCATGGTGGGAGTTCAACTGCCGACCGGCGAGGAGGGTCTAGAGTCCTAATTACGGCGAGGTGATCTACGAGCCAGTTCCTTCAAGTAGTCATCAGCTTGTTGTGGATTTGCACAAATGGTTTGTTTACCGTCCTGAAAGATCCGGAGTTTTGCAGGGTATAGGAGTGCATATTCTATATTAGCCTTCCGGAGTTTTTGCTTTGCAGGTAAAAATTTCCGACGTGCCTCCTGAACTGCGAGGGTAAAGTCTGGATAGACTGAAAAGGCATTGCCTTCGAAATGCAGAGGTTTCGTTTTGCGCACATTCTGTAGTGCCACATCACAGTATCTAAAGTTCAACAGTCTGGCAATATTAGGTCAAGGGGGGGCACCTGGGGGGGGCGCGGCCCCAGGGATAGGTGGGCGCGTTCCACAACCAGGTGCAGTGAGAAGGAGTCAGCGCCAAAGTAGCCTTTTAGGAGACGTTCAACATAGTCTTCCAGACGGCCTGTGTTGGTCGATTCGGGAATGCCAACTAGGCAGATGTTGTGTCGTCTGCGTGCCTCAATGTCCTCGTTCTTAGACGCGATGACCTGCAGCAACATATCCATGTATGTGACGCGGTCTTGAAGCTGAAATGTGGTGTCTTCCATCTCGGAGATGCAACGTTCGGCCTCTTTAAGCTGTCCATCGTGTTTGTCGACTTTATGAACAAGAAAATCAAGGCGGTTGTTCATGGAGTCCATTTTGCCAGACAAGTCTGTCAAGCTGTTCTGCACCGCTAGGAGAAGTGTCTTAACTTTGTCCCCAGAGGATTGCGAGGTGGGCGGACCAGATGCCATGTCGGATGACTCGGAGTCAACAGAGTTGGAGCGTGTGCTAGCTTTCTTGGAGTCAAATGTCAACGGAGGTTGGCGGGCGTCAGTTTTCCCCATAGCCTCGAGGCCCAAAGAGGGACGCAGTAGACCGCAGGATCCTGTTGGCCAGACGTGTTGTCCGTTACCTCCCGTATAGATGTGGATTTGATTTCTCCACAAACTGAGTCTTCCTTAGTGTATCAGGGATTCGAGAGGCGTTTGGTTGCTTCAAGTGGCAAAGTTTCAGCGGCATGGGGTATTTTGTCGCCAGTCGATCGGTGATCTTTATGCCCCAGTCTTCCAATACTTTCTTGTTTCTTTTTAGTGTGTGTGCCATATCTGGGTTGGAAAAGAGCAGTTATGTGGGTTCATTGGTGTCGCCTGGTCCTTGAGTAAGGAAGGAAACACTTTCAATGTTACCTCCCGTATACTGAGGGAGACCCTGGACGAGAGACGACCGGCTGGTTGTTCAGCTCGCCCGTTCACACACAGCCGGGGTGCTGCTGGCGAAGCCCCACGTATCTATGATATCAAAAGTCAGAGGGGAGTCGTGGGCAATGTATCGTGTGCGGAATGGCGAAGGCTTTGACTCGAAATATGAGCCATGTGATGGCAGAGGCCAGGCCCCGCAGGCGTCGCAAACTGAGATTATGGCTGAGGGCCTGCAAAGTTGAGTTGCCGGATGAGACAGTGGGGGTGCCGCCTCCACCAACAGAAGTGGTGCTCACAGTGGTAGCATAAAGGTATGCAGCAGCTTAATCTCGGAGCACCTTGAAGGAGATATTATCTAGCCGGACGCACAGCTGACACAACAGCGCAGATCAAGCACCAGGATGTTGGTAACGAGGTCTCCTGTAGCTGTGGTATCAATAATCAATAATCAATAGCAGCCCATGGCAGCAAGTGATGCAAGGTGGCTCAAAACATGCAGCTTGCAGCATGGGCATGCATATGTCATGACAGTGTCCAATCAAGGCGCACACCTTAGTCCAAAAAAAAAGGAAAGAAAAAACCGATGTGCAGGCTAAAGTCTTAGAAGTGCCCGGAAGGGAGGACCAAGTGGCGTCGTCCCGCCAAGGCGCTATACGGTGGTAGAAATCAGACTCCCAGCTATTATGGTGATGGCACTAAAAGAATGGCACCACAGGGGAACAGTCAAGTGCGTGTCTCACGGAACAGGCTATACCTCAGAACTGGTCTCCCCCAGATGCACTGTGGCAATTCAGGAGCCGTGATCAGCCGGATACATGCAATCTCAACAACTAACATCCACGCAGGGACAGGAGCAGAGACGCCATCCGCGCTCCCAAAGCAGACACAGGGGTGGAAAGCACGCTGACGGCTGTGTGCGGTTTACCTCGATGCTGACGAATGCAGGGCCTGGGCCAAGAGTTAGTTCGGCAGGTATGCGCTGATCTTACTGGCCGGCACAGGGACACGACTCACCCCAAAGGGCCGCTCCTGCCTTGGACCACGTGGGAGACCGTGGGCTCACGCAGATTCCGTGGCCCAGCAGGGCTCCAGCACGAGTGTGTACAGCGGGAGCTCCGATTTTTTTCACAGGTGCTCTGAGAGGCGTCAGTGACAGGTGGAAGGCAGCATTAGTTAGAAAAGACAGGTATTAATGCGGATTTCAGACGGATGTCTTCACTGGGCGTCCTGAGCCTCACAGGTGTGCCGCCATCACGGATGTGCGCCACCTAGCGCCCCCCACAAGCAGTCCTCACTTGTTTCATTTAGAGAGGCTTTTCTGGCCGTGCTGCGGGGCTCGGGGAGTAGGAGTTAAACAATGCCCCTGGGATTGGCTTTCTGATTCATTACAATGGAATGTGATGCCAAGGATTGAATACGGTATGCTGCACCTAAGGGCCCAAAGGGGCAGATTTGAAATATTGGATGCCATGACAAAAGCGGACATGCTGCATTGGCAAAATGTTTCATTTCATTACAGAAAGCTGGAAAGCCTGTATGACTGAAATTTCGGTTTTGATACTAAAAGAGAAAAGACACGATTTGTCAGGGCATAATATTTAACGCTGCAACTTTTTATGTTCGAGATGTGCCTGGTGATAAAGTTTCGACTGGATAGTGTGGATTGGCAGAGGACGATGTCTGAGTTAGGTGCACGGATGTGCAAAACTTTTCTCCAGCAAAATGTTGTGTTTTTTTTCTTTCAAAACTTTATATGCTTCGCTAATTTTTTAAATACTACCAAATATAAGTATTAAAAATTATATCCTTACAATTAAGACTTGCGGAAAAAAGCTCATGAAAATCATATTACTAGAGAATTAATTCACTCGCATTTTGGGCTCTAATTAGGTTTTATGCAGGATTCGAAACTTTGTAACCTTGACAAGGAGATTAAAGATCTGAAGAAATTATTTTATGGTGTGTCATTTGTCTTCATCAAACTAAGAAACACTTTCACAAACTTTAGATGGAGACTGTTTAATCCATGTTCCCACAAATGAATACTTTTAACACTTTTATTTTTATTTTTAGTCAAAGCAAAACAGATGGGTTCATTCAGTGCAACTAATGTTGTCTCGCTCTGGTATTGATGTCCTGGCAATCACTATGTCAGATTAAAACTGCACTTCCAGACACTGCATTGGCTGGTCTGAGACATGTTTGCAAAGCTACTCATGAGGGTGGCACAATCGGTGCTGGAGGCCCACTAGTAGCATTTGATTTACAGGCCCTGGGAACACCTGGTGAACTTTACTAGAAAATTATTAGTAAATCACCAGACAAGGTTGTCCTTCGGCGCAGCCCTTCATTTTTGCCAAAAGTCCTGTCTGCTTTTCACTGCTCCCAAGAGATTGTTCTGCCTGTGTTTATAGGTTGAGCTTCGATCGACCTGTTATATCTCTTCTATGGGGATTGGCAAACCCACTAATTGCCATTGGTTACTATCTGTTGCATTCAGAAATGCTGGCTTTTATTGGTGAAGTCTCTCCTTTGGGTGCTTAGCTCTTTTTCCAGCGACATTTTGGTTTGCCATCACACTGCACAGCGCTAGTGTGTGATGGCCCTTCTGTTTGGGCATTGGGTTCACAGTTCCTCCTGGTCGTCCCAACGGTTTAACAATGCCCCTCCAATATCCTCCCAGTAAGTTAGCGCTATATAAAACTGTAAAAATAAATTGTAGGAACCATTAGCAGTAAAGTGGTTATTTTCAGCTGCTCTATACAAAAAACACATAAGTAAATTAATAGATATGACTGCATAGTCCGCTCTCTACATCCATCTCGGTATCCATCTCGGTGTTCTTTGTTTAGGCTAATGGACACGCCCCTTCTCCCAGGAAGATTTCACTATGGTTGCATTTTATTTTCTATGGGGAGTTCTGTACTGATTCACGTAATACAATATAATGCTCTCCTAGCAAGATGGTGGTGCTGAGAGGTGCCCCCCTGAACTTTGACTTCCAGGGTAAGGCGGAGAATGCTCCACGCATGCCATCCAGCTGTAATTGATTTGTTGGAAAGACTGCAATGAGCAATATTATGCTGCATGGCTAAACACTTATAAGTACCCGATGGCGAGACCGATTGCATTGCAAATGCTTGTTAATTATTGTTTTCATAATTGTTTAGTGATTGTCAATGAACAATCACTAATGGCAATTTGTGGTTTCTATGTGTGCGACAGAAACAGCAAAAACGAGTAGAAATTATTTATTTCTTCGTGTTGCGTCTGTTTAAGACCAGGTTTTCCCAGGTCTTGTTTTTGGTGCTGCCCCATATTTATGCCACCCTTGTAAAAAGTATGCAATGCAGGATGAAAATGTATCTGTTTGCAGCATGGTCACATCTATCTCTTGCAGACCAGGTATAGTAAGAATTGCCTTGTCTTGATAGGGTTGTTGTGAAAGAATGGGTGTGTGCATATCAGAGTCAAAGAAGCCATAAAGATACAGTCTATGTGAACATGGTTCGTCTACAGCAATGTGTCTCATAATTCCTGTATTTCTTACCATTTGAGTGCAACACTGAGTTTATAATGCATCCTTCCCACTTAAACCAAATCAGTGATCAGTAACCATTCACAGAAACATGTAAGGCTTAACAGTGCTGTAACCACTATCACCAATAGCATCCTGCGCTCTCCGTGCAAAGGGGGCCCAAGTGTGTGCAGAATACCTGGGATCCCAGTTATACTTTAAGAGCCAAGTGTCCGAAATTTTTAATGTGCAACTCCTAAGTAGCAATTGTGTACAACTTGTTATTTGAGAATAGCAAATTGGAATGTACGTACCCTGCGATTTCCTAATAGCAATATCTATGGATTCACATTTGCTATTATGAAATCTATTTAGGGAATCGTGAAATTACGATTTCTTAATAGCAAATCATAATTCAAGATATGGAGGCCCAAAATGCTTCTGGAAGCAGTTTAATGAAGTCGGAGCCGAGGTGGAGGATAATTACAGGATGTAGCCACCAGCCAGAGGCCTTATACACAATCTGAAAGCACAAAGTGGCCCTGCAACACTGCTGCCAGCACAGAAGACCAACAGCAAATTGCAGCATGGCTGCTGAAGAGGGGAAGGAAGCTGGGAGCAGTAGGAAGATAAAAAGTTCAATTTTCAGAGAGGGAGCTAGAGGTCTTAATCAAGGAGTGCATGGAGAACATGGACTAGCTATTTGGGAAGGCCTCCTTCACAGTACCTGAGTCCCAGAAAAACATATTTTCCTTAGCATCAACACTAAGCCTGAAAAGTTAAAGCACTTCATATGTGTAATCAAATTATCAGAAACATTGTATCACAGCCAAGAACGAGTGTCTGCCCTCTTGTGGGCTTTTTAGTGGAATCTTGGTAGAAAGAAATGGCTGCCCCCTGGTGCTACAAAGTCTCCTTTCCTCTTGCCATTTACCGAACAGTGTCTCTGTCTCAATAGTTTAATAGTTTAATACTTTAACAGTCATGGGACTGTCCTGGGCGAAGTGTAGACCTAAGTGCTCTGTGAGCTCGTTCTACTATGAAGACCTGTGAGAGGTTATATTATAAAGATTATTGAGCATGATTGAAGAGGATCCTTAACTATTCAAAAACCACATTTTGAGCCCCTTCCTGAAGGAGATCAGGGTGGACAAGTGGGAGGGGGATGGCTGTTCCAGAGCCAGGTTGTCCCTGTGATGAAACTTCTGCCACCCCAATCCGTTTTACGGAATCTGGAGACCATCATTTTCTTTGCCCCTGTTAAACGCAGAAGTCTGCTGGTATGTACCACTCAAAGACATGCCTCAGAAAATCTGTGCCAGTGTTATGCAGACCTCCCTGGATGATGCAGAGTGCATTAAATTTGATTCAGCTTCCAACTGGAAGCCAGTGTAGTTTGCGGATTTTTTGCAAAACACAATTAAATTTGGGAATGGCCAATTTTCCTTTATATCTTCATATTCAAATATAGGCCATTACAATAGTTTATTATCGATAGAACTAAGGCAGGGATACATTTTTCTTTTACCTGTACTGGAATAAAAGAAATGTATTTTATTTATTTATACAATTTATAAAGCGCGCAAATACCCATGGGTGTCTCAGCGCTAGAATTTTTTTAATCATCCTAACTAGATAGAAGGAAGTTCAGCTTTCAATTGATTAGAACTCCTAGATTCCTTAGTGAAAGGGATAGGAGGGGAAGCTAGTTATTCTAGCCAAACGGATGGGGACCAGGCAGGAGCGGGGTTTCGGAACAGTACTACCTCTGTTTTTATTAAGTTTTTAGCAGTGTCTACATCCATTAACTGACCGCCCACATGCAGTCATGGAAGTGAATGGAGATTTTAGTATCATTTTTAAAAGCTGACAGAGCAATTTGAGTGTCATCAGCATTAGAGGTCAAGTAGAAGTCAAAGGTTTTAATCAGTTTAGCAAGCTCAGTAGCTTATATATTAAATAGTGTGGGACTAATCGAAGATCATTGGGAACCACGCAAGGAAGGGAGAAGGGGGGCGATTCATACTGGCCTAAAGCAACTGTTTGCAATCTGTCTGTCAGAAAAAAAAGTATTAAGGCCAAGGCCAACGTATGATGAACTGTGTCAAAAGCTGCCGACAAATCGATGAGAATAAAAGCTGCGGCTCCTCCTTTACTGAGCTCAGCCCTTATCTCCTCTATGGCTTTGATCAAGGCCAGTTCTGCACTATGCCCAGATCTAAAACCAAATTGAATTGCGTCCAACAGCTGATTGTATGTTCTTTACTGTCTCCAACATGTTTGCAGGAATAGGGAGGTGGGAGATTCTTGTTGGGATTGACTGGGTTTCTTTATCAGAGGGGATGGAGGCTCTTTTCCATTGGGAGGGGAAAGCTCCCTTAATAAACCTGGAATGAAAAATGGTAGAGAGATTTTTCCCTATCAGTTCGGGTGTCCTGTCCACACAGTGTGTTTCAGAAGCTTTTAAATGAAGAGTTCAATTTGGCTAGTGTTCGCCGTTTCCGGAACCCCTGAATCCTCATGATGTTATTTTTTTAATAATATTTATTGGATTTTATGACATAGAGTAAAGTATTTTTTTTAATTTTTAATCACAAAGAAACCTAGGGGTCTTATACAGAGGAATATACAAAACCTCAGTCCATATCAAACTGAATGGATATGACAAACATTAGGAGTGAGATAAACAATAAACTGAACAAGAGGAAGTGTCAATGGTTGTGAATAGAACCCGCTCAGTTCTTAGGATACCCATCAAACTATTGCATGATCAATGTTATCATCTGGTCATCCTACAGCGGTAATATGTCTCTAGATCATTGAGACCAAGTCTTACCCTGTTAGAGAGCGGATCACTGCCCACAAGCACTTAGTGACCAGTGAAAATTAATAAATGGATAAAAGTGTAGTGCAAAAATAGGTGTGGTGAGTATAAAATAGGATAGAGGACAAAGCGGTAAGTAATTTTATTAAGAATATGCCCTCTTTCTAATTAAAAACAGAACAAACAGTGCAAGAATGCAGTATGGAACAAATCACTGCATTTATGGCCACCATGTTTCAGCCTCTATGGGGAAGACCCAAGGCTTTCTTCAGGACCTCTGTTCATAACATTGCTACTGCCAAGTGAAAATACAAAATTATAGAAAATTGTGATACAAATGAAAGGATACGATGTATTTGTTACAGCTCCTCCGTGTAGATAGATCCTTTACGTGATCTATAAAAACACAAACACAAACCACCAATGTTCAAGAAAAAGGGGAGAAAGAAATAATTTATCACTCCATGTTTACAAAATATAAAGGCGAATAACCCACTCACCCAGCTCTACCGGGGAGAAGATCTCACCTCGCCTGGACTCAGACTCAGGGAAAAATGAGGCCACGCTGTAGGGGAAATAAGGAAAAGACAAGCTAGAAAGCCAGCTATTGAACACCATTTTCTATTAACACTAGCATTCTATAAAATGGTTATTATGTGATCCCTAATTCGGTTGTACTTCTTAAACGTACAAACCCCAAACACAGCCAACTCTACCTTAAGAAACAATCTTATCTATAAACTCTCTTGTTTGGTCATATTACAAATAGAACAAACGTTTATATATTAAAATCAAAGCCTCTCACTCGTGCTAGCCGAGTAGAGCTTTGTTAGTCAATGGTGAACGATTTTAGCAAAAGCTCGCTGCTTAGCTGTAAACATAAGCTGTTCAATTGCTCCAACTCACCTCTCCGTCGTTGCCTCGAGCAATACCCGAGAAAGGGGGAGGCAACGACCGAAGAGGGTGAGGGATATTTGTGCTCCAAATTAAGACACACCTCTAAAGCGTAAACGTCACTCAACTTGAATAGGTGTATCTAACTGAGGACTTAAGTGTTTCTTTGTTGAAATTACCCTGTGAAACGATCGTATATGTCACTACTTCGAAGGTGGTAGTCGATGTTATTTTGCTTCTCGACTTATCCCTCATCCGGTCATATTACTCTCAGGAAGCGTGTCTATTGACGTGTAGCAAACGTGTAGTAGACGCGCTTGCGCAAAATCTCGCGATGCCTTCAGAAACTACAAAGTGACGTCAGTCTCATTCCAATTGTAGTTCATAATGGGTCTATATGCACCCGTCATACGTAAGCCCCTCTTAGTGGAAGGGTCGGTTTATACTGGCGAGTGTAGAGAAGATCTATAAATCCCTGATGGCTAAGGGGAAATTTAGGAAAATTACTACACTAAATGGAAGAAATTGTAGAAATGATAGTACCAATTCGAACTACAATTCATAGCACCACCTAAGGAAAAAAGGCAAAGGTTGCAACACTAACACTGCCCTATGTGTGTGCGTGTTCATGCGTACAAGTGGTCATTTGAACATTTTTAGAAAAATGAGAGTATTGTATTCATAAGAGCGCATGAGTAAACGGACACTACCACTATTTCAAAGAGTGGTCCAGGGTATTTCATTGTTGAGCCCTTGGCTATCCAACCGTAAACAGTAAATCCATTTCTGTTCTTTCAGGAAAAGGAACTTTGTCAGATCCCCAACAAAATCCGGAATATATGGCTTTTCCAACACGGACCAACTGAACTCAGTCTCCTTGTGATTATGTTCTAAGAAGTGTTTTGTCAATTTGGACACACTTTTTTTGCACTTAAAAGACCTCTTATGTTCTAACATGCGAGTCCGGACCTTCCGGGTTGTCATCCCGACGTACCTTTCGTTGCATGGGCAGGTCATTGGTCATTATGTATATAACATTCAAACTATTACAGTTCGAGAAATGTTTAAGTCTCCATGGGCGACCTGTCCCTATGTCAATTTGTGTAGTTTTACAAGTTAATGCACACATAGAGCATCCACCACATGGGTGATGTCCCTGTACTTGTGGTAAGTCCCATAAGGTCTCATTGGACTCTTTGGATCTCTCATTCGGGCGAGTGTGTACCAAACAGTCCTTCAAGTTCCTAGAGCGCTTGAAGGCGAACAGTGGTTGCTCTATTTTGTCATTAGTGCAATTGAGAATGCGCCAATGGCGTCTTACAATCTTCTGAACTAAATTCGATTTCGTGCTGAAAGTACATACAAAAGTCAATCTTGTGAGGGGTGGCTTCTCCACAGCTGCCTCCAAGAGGGCATCCCGGTTGTTGTTACTAGCTCGTTTCAGGGAGCGTTTGATCAAGGGTTTAGGGTAATGTCTGGCTTGTAATTGATTGGTGAGATTCACAGCATGTTTAGTGTAGGTTTCTTTGGTTGAACAATTCCTGCGGACCCAAAGGAATTGACCATACGGTAAATTCTCACGAAGTGACTTAGGGTGTTGGCTCTCGTATAACAAGAGAGAGTTCCTCGCCATGTGCTTGCGAAAAAGTTCACTTTGAAGTCCATCAGGAGTAACAAATATAGAGAGGTCCAAAAAGGTTATTCTCTCCTCATTCATTTCAATCGTGAACCGCAGGAACCTATTACGGCTATTAAGCCATTCATGAAAAAGTGTTAACGACTCCTCATCTCCGCGCCATACCATTAAAATATACAAACCCAGTATGCAGAACTCAGTATAGCCGCAAAACTCTGTCGGTTGTAATCAGTAATAGTCTGGTGAGACAAATCTAAGATACCAGTGGTTATGCAACTGTATGCTGTATGTAGCAACTTCGGCAAGCTAGGGTCGGCCTCTCTGCATATACAGGGAAAAGGGGGGGTGGGACTACTGTACTAATACGAAGCAGAGAGCATAGTCACTTAACAATACATTTACAAGATCTATCAGTCACAATCAGTAAGAAAATACTCATATAGGTTCAGTGTATTAAAACCACAGTGTTAAAAGTAAGCACAACGGTCCGTGGAGTTTACTTTCAAGAGCTTGAAGCCCTGGTTCGGGGCATGCCCAAGTACTGTGGATGGAAAAAGAATGCCTGATAGTGTTTTAGTGAGAGTGCCCTTGTAGGGGCTGCCCAAACACCAGCCTGCTGACGTCAGCCTCAGCACCTGAGGTAGAGGGGAATTTCTATTTTGCTGACACCTACATTCCAGATATTCAACTGGCCATAGAGAAGTCTAGCAGAGGAGGCCCATGGGCTGATAGCCAGTGGCACTGCCACTCATTACCCAAGTGAGCATCAGAGTCTCCCTTCAGTCAGGCTGCAGACCTTTCACCTGTTTCCAAAATCTCCAGCTATGAAAAAGTACACAGACTAACCCTGCCACCAATTGGTAAAGGTTTTTTTGCAGTTTTTTTAGCCCTAACTCTCAGTTACATTACACCAGAACATATCCGTTTTGTTGAGGCACGATGAGATTAAGTGATTTGCCCAGAATCACAGGATGTTGAGCTGATGCTGAGACTTGGACCTGATTTCGCCGTTCTTAAGTCACTAGCTCTTGCCATAACATCTCATCCTCTCCCTTTTACCATAAGAGACTCCCATACATATATGTAATTAACGTGTATTCTCTGGCAATGGCAGGATAGTGATGGCGAATGAACCCGGACGAGGGAGTATCCAGAGAATTCAAATTCCCCCCACTTGAATGACGGACCACACCTCTAATCATAGAGAACATGAAGTGGACAAACCTGACCCTCCATAGAAAAGTTCCCTCCATACTTCCATCCATGGATCCCAGTGCCGTATTAAACCCTGTGGAAGCCCCTAGGCAGGCAAAATGTCTTTGTCCCCCTCACCAGGTATCTCCTAATACCCAACACACCTGAATTTCTACAAGCTGCCAGAAGATTAGCTTTTAAGAGAGAAACTGTTATGTGAATCTGATGTCTCTGGTTTATGTACTTTAAAGCGTTCATGGGTACATTACATTAATCCAGTATTTTCTCTATTGAGTCCTTAATGTAAAGTTTTCATTTCTTTGAGTTGATTCATTTTTTCTATCTTTTGGAAACAATATTTAAGAAAGCTTGATTGTAATTTTTTTCAAGATCAAATCAATACTATGTTGATCCGTTGTTGCGGGGCACCTTTGAGGAGTGGGGCCGAAAGGCTGGTGCCTACTTGCCTTTTTGTGATATGATGGATCCTTTCACATTCTCATCTATTAATTTTCATATATGCATTCATCCACCTGCCTTCCATTCACCTTTTCATTCCACATCCAACCATACTTTCTTCCATTCATGCATTCTGTCACCCTTTCATATATCCATCCTGCGTTTCAACCTTCCATTGAACAATAAATTAATTAATCCATTCATCCATCCTTACACTATCCGTGTGTCCATATTTTCACTAATCTTCCAATCGTTTCATTCATTCACCTTTTCACCTAGTGATCCTTTCATTCTTCCATCGATCCTTCCACCTTTCCATCTATTCTCCATTTAAACCTTCTATCTTTTCTCCCTTCCACTCATCGGTCCTTGCATCCTTCAAATATAACTTTATCCTTTTCTTCCTTTTTTCCTTCCATGTTTCCTTTCCTTCCACCTTTCCTTACTCCTTCCATTCTTTTTTTTACTTCTACCGATCTTTTCTCATCCAAATGTTTCCCCTCTTATCTTTTCTCACATGCTTGCCCTCTCATTTTGTCCCCCCACTTTGTTTTTCTCTATTCTCATTTTGTTTCTTTTTTAGTTTTCTTCACTGTGCAGCAGCTCGAATGCCACATCCCTCTGTCGTGTTTTTCTCCAACAGTGACATTTATGGGAATTTTGCCTTCCCACAAATAACAATTGAATGTTCTAGTGGCACGCAGTTCACCAGCCCATTGAGCCAAGTGGCAGCCCCCGCTTAACCTGCTGGAGGGTTGTTCCCTACGCCACTGCACTTGGGTCAAGCTATCTACTTGTTGAATATCTAGCCTCCACTACCTGTAGTAATTAATCTGGTTATTTTTAGGGTGCTTGCCCATGATGTTGTTCTCAAAGATTCGTGCAATACGCACCCATAACCCTTAGCATGTGGCACCAGCTAGTCCATTTTGCAACTTAGGACCTATAGTTTCAGTCGTCCTGTTGTAAGTTTGGGTACACATTGAGAATAATGCACTTGACTAAGAATCCAGGCCTGGTTAGTGGTGCCAGACATGGCATCGGGCCAGGTGGTAGCTATTCAGGCGTGTTTCAGAGGGTCTTTCAAACGCAGAAGGCAGGGGACCTGCTAGAGATGGCATATGTGCAGCGTTTAACTATAAGATTCGGCTGTTCCTGATTATTCAGCCAACTACAGGAGCGTGTTGTCGCTTGCAGACCCATCTGTGTATATGAAATAGTGAGTAAAAAGTACAACTCCCACAATGCTTAGAGGCTTAGATGGAAAATTCTCGATGGATGAAAGTTTTCCTTCATGATATGAAGCCAGCAGACAAAAAAGCCATGCATTTTTTTATGTTTTTTTTGTTAAGGTTGCGTGGTTTTTATAGATATTTGACCGATACGTGTCTATTAATTTGGACACAGAGGAGCAGAGGGGCTTTAAATGCCAAAGAGATATCAACTATTCTCTTGCCGGACGTGAGAAGCTTCTGCAGCCATGCTTTCCTCTATTAATCGTAGTATTTCGGTTTAAACCCTGCAATTATAAAGGCCTAAGTAAAAATACAAATACCAGAATGTAAAGTGAGGTGAGCCAAAAACCCATGTTTGGCTTATCAAGACACACCTGGCGTCTGCCCAGCGGAAATTTCTGCAGAGAGGCAACGCTTTGCCATTACTGGGATGAATCAAGGGCAAGGGGGTGGGGGTGGTCTGCTGTATTGGAGGAACCGAAGTTGTCCATGTGCTGTATAATCATGGCAGTATTGGAGCAAGGAGGAGAAAACAATTTATGATGCTGGAGGTGCAAGAAGGAAAAGCTATATGTAAAAATGGAGTTCAAAGTGCAGAGTCTAGAAGGGGAAGTGGTTGATAATGCTGGAGGAAGAGGAACACAAATAAGTGCTTTATATTGTTGAAGGCAGCTGAAAACAGAGGAGCTCTTTTTAATACTAGAGGTAGAGACGCTGAAAGTTGTTGGCTTGATCTCATGGACCAGGTGGCTTTTTAAAATTGTAATCTACATGAATCTCTGGAACTTTGTGATGCATTTTAATATTATGTGATGCACAATGCCAGCGTGCTGACAAGCTGTCATAATGCAACGAAGGGCGCGCTTACCATTGCACTCTTGTTCACTACTCCTAGGATCATTAGTGTGCATGTCTTCAGGAGCGTACGAGGATGGAAGGGTGCAAAGCTACTGGGCCCTGCTATGATAGAAGCTTAGCTTATAGACGGACATGTCAAACACCAGTGTAGTACCATATGTCCTCGGAGTTCATAGAACCAACATGGACTTGCCGAAGGAGGCAGCAGAGAGTATAATTTTCTCCCGGTCTATGATATTCTTGCTAAGCAACCATGATATATCATTGCTGTAGTCAAATATTGCTCTTGGCATCCTGTTATCTGTTCTTCCTTGAAGTCAACAAAGACATGAGGGAACCAGAGTGGTATCTTGCTGTCATGCACTCACCTGGTCCTAACTGTGGAGATGACACTGGAGCCGATGCTGGACCTCCAATCCTTCCCTTGGACAATGCAGGTCAAGGAACCAAATCCTTAGATTCGACACTGTCCTCCGAGGGGAAGAGAGGTTGGCAGAAAATAAGAAAAGAGAGACTTGGGGTACTGGATCTGCTCAGTGGGTATACGACACTGCGTAACAGGATTTGTCACTTTTGAGACATTCTGCTTTTGCGAGATGTGCACTGGACTAGAAACCCTGGCTTTGAGATGACACAATGCACTGGAAATAATAAGAGGAGGCAGTTACCATCAGTACACTGACAGGCCTCGACATACAATGAACATGAATTAACTTCAGTGACATAAACTTACAAGTTTCATCATGAGCTTGGCATGAAAGCAGCATAACCAAAATCACAGATTGGAGTGTGGCACTCCTAGGAATAAAGTTTAAATACAGATTGGAGTTATTAGCACGTTGCCAGAATAAACTCTGAACTTAGATTGGAGTTACTTGCACTCCCAGGCATACTCTCAGAACACAGGTTGGAGATACTTGCACTCCCAAGGATACACTCACAGCAAGGTTGGGATTCAAGATTCATGCATACATGAAGGACTTGGAAGTGCTTTCTCCTGGCACTTCTGTTCATCAGAGAAACTCAAAACTCAAGTCTTTAATCCATATGTGAAACAGTTCTAGTGCCAAGGTTGCTGGACAGGTCAGGAGGATAAACAAATAAGAAGCACTGGAATAAATCACAGAGAGGACACGGAGGAAAAGTCTATAGTCTTTAAAGACGGGGATAATCAATCCTGTTTATTACTTTAGGACGTTTTGTGTGCACTAACCTGATATCAAGCACTTAGCCTATTTTTTCCTCTTGACTGAAGTTCAAAGAAGATCTCAAGGCTCTGACTAAAAGAGTTGCAGGGGGTCCGGAGTAGCTGTGTAGAAGTGAGCGAGGAGGAAGACGTCTAGAAAGCTGGTGTCACAGGAGCCACAGGTTCAGATGGACTTGAAGGAGACTGGAGCGCTTCTTGGTTCTGGCAGGATTCTTCAGGTGAGTGAGAAGGGTGAAGCTTGTTCCGCAGGGAGCAAAGGGGAAATAGAGAGGGGGGTACAGAATAGGCAGGTAGCTTGCGTCAGAGGTGGCAGGGAGCTGCATTTGTCCTGGAAGTGTGCAGGGTCTGTGGTGGAAGTAGGCTGTAACTTTGTGAGAAAGAATTTGAGTGCTGGCACTTACATTTAGATTTTACATAGAGGCCATTATGGTCACACTCAGCCTAAATTGTTATTTTGTAAAAGCTTAATATGAAATAGTTGTGGTTTAAAAAGCGTTTAACTTTTTATCGTGAATCTCATATGTATTGTATTATAATCTTTTTGATTTGTAAATCTTTTTATGGTTCTCTGAGCCGAAATAAAGTTACAAATCAAAGACTGCCATTGGAAGGTATCTTACCCAGATTCATTTCTTTCTTTCTACCACATGCTTAGTAGAAAGAATGTATCTTTCACTTACTTCAAGTGTCATAGTAAAAATGGAAACTAGTAAGGTTTCTGGAACCAGTGGCATCTCCTGCTGTTATAAAAAATATCCTAACTGTAGAAGGACTGCTGCTAGAGTGGAACCTAGGAATATGAATTAGCAAATTATGTTAAGTTTTCTGAAGTGTTCTGAGGTACAAACAAATCCTGAATCATTTACATCAGTGTATGTTTATGTATATATGTAGAAGAACAAAATCTGATTATCCAGGCAAGAGAAACCAATATCAGTGGGACTGGAGATAGAATAGTCAACTAGACCCTGAATAATGTAGCAGCAAAAAAATGTAAACATAACAAAATAACTGTTTGTATTTAAAATATTAATATATGTTAAAATTCCAACATTAAAAATAACTATATTACTCTTATACTATATGGGTCCTGGGGGCCTTTTAGTACGCTTGCTATACACTGGTGTCCGGCACATGCAGCAATTGAACTTACCTCCCTTAGAGCACACTGGGTGGAGGACTCTAGAGCTGGGATCACAGATAAGGCATGGAAGAGTATGCTTGAACACCCCAAAAAAGTATTGCGTAATGCGAAACTCAAATGTATTCAGACGATGATCCTCCCTAGGTCATACATCACCCCAAAAAAGATACATCGCATGTTCCCGGACTCCCCCCACTGTTGCCCCCACTGCAGAGAAGACAAAGCGGACTTTATCCATATGCTCTGGTCTTGCCCCCCCATACAGCGTTATTGGGGGGGAGTTTGCCACGCATTGACTGCAGTGACACAACTCCCGGTGCAGATGAGGCCCTGAACGGTCTTGTAGGCCTTCATAGGCGCTCAGGGGTACAAAAGGTGCTGTTAAAGTTCTTGGACCTAGCACTCGTCTTAGCGATCAGAGCTCTCACTATAGGTGAAAGTCCCTCAGATGCCCGGCGATCACTGTTTGGCAAACTGACATGCTTCAATGGGGAAGGGTGGAAGGCGCAGCTCTTCGCAGAGAGGAAGAGAGAAGACTGAGGAAGCAACACATCTCATTGGAGTGGGAGGCTATGATAATTGAACGGGAAGCACTTGACTTGTCCCTTGCACAAATTGCCCCGACACAGTGACACACAAGGGCGTTTTATGACTATTCGACCACCTTTGCTTACCAGGGTTAAGTTGAAGTAGGACTGACCGGGAAGGGGTGGGGAGGGTTAGGGTGGAGGGGGGTTTACTGAGTTTGCACAAGTTTCTACCAGTTGAATGTCAATATACACAACTTTGTGATGATTTGAAAGACATACTGTGTTCATTGTTCGCTTGATACCATTATTGTCACAGAATATGCCCCTTGCTTTTCATAGTATATGGAATAGTGAGAACGGAACATCTACACGGAATGTATGTTACAACTGATGTACAAGGGTAAAAAAAATAACAAAAAACACTGTATTGAGAGAAGCCTTCTCACCATATGCATATGTTGTACTGCAGTCATCAATAAAGTGTGTTAAAAAAATGTAAAAAAAATTAACTATATTAAACAACACAATATTCTTGTAAGGATTATTGTAAACATCAAATTTTATCAGCAAATATAAAAAAATTATATTTACGTTCCATATTTTGTCTCATGATATCATGTCTCATTGATATTTTTGAGGTCACAATATTTTCACCACGATATAATCGACAAAATATATTTTAAACTCTATATTCAGGTACCATATTATCCAACAAACCAAAAAACAATAAACATTATTGTGGGTCAGTCTGCTAGGTCGTTGTGCTACTCGATATGGAGCTGTACTCTATACTACTGTTTAGAGTGCATATTTATTTATTCATTCATCTACAGAATGATGACTGACACATAAACTTTATATTATTGCAGGCCAAGATATCTAAAGTTTACTCCACAAAAGTGCACATATTTGAACCAGAGTGGCATCACCGGAACAAGTGAGACGGATTTCTGCGTTCTTGTGGCAGCATAAAAGGCAATCAGTATTAACAGCCAAGCAGTGCTTAATTAGTAAAATATGAACTGCCAGAGCCCTTCTTGGAAGGCCATTGCAGCCTGCACCATCCATACTCTGCCAGCAGCAGTGCTATCATAACACCTAACCATCACAGTATCATAAGTGTAACAATTCAGACTACTTCAAGCCACACAACGCTATAATAATGGCATGAGAGGCTGGTATTATTCATTTTCATTATGTATTGACTTAATAAACAAGCTTTTGTGCTCATCTCAAAATTAAAAAGACAGCACCACCATGTGGTGGACTGTCACTAGATCCGATGGTGGCAATGAAGTGCTGGTGCCAAGTACCAGAAACTACCAGCACACATTAAGCACTGCAGCCAAGGCAGAGTTGCTCTCACTGCACTGGAGAAACACATTGAGTGACCTGGGTCATGCTTTGCAGCAGCAAAAAGTAGGGTGAAAACATTTTCTGCATCTGAACTTCAAAGTTCAGGTCTTAGTCGAACCATACAACCAAATTTTGTCTTTGTAAACCAGAGCAGAGAGATATCTCAGAGCTTTTGGGACTGAGAGGGCCTGATTCACAAAAGTAATCTGAGACAAAATCCTAACTTTACGACTTTCGGTATTCACAGAAGGCATTTAGTAGTACTAAAGTTAGGATTTTGTCTCAGTTAATCTCAGGTTTTGGTTTTAAGTTAAATTTAAGACAAATTTAAATTTAACTGAGACAATTTTTAGGATTGACTGAGACAAAATCCTAACTTTAGCACTCCTAAATGCCTTCTGTGAATACCGAAAGTCATAGAATTAGGATTTTGTCTCAGATTACTTTTGTGAATCGGGCCCAATGTGTCTAACTATAATAAAAAATTATTGGGCAGATTTATTTATTTTTAACACAATGCAATACAGCATCCAAATGTGCAGAGCTCCACTGTGCAAGGCAGTAAGCAGTGCAGAGCTATATCTATTAGAATTGGCCTTCTGATGCTGTAATCCCTGCACTGGCGGTCTAAAAGTCTGCCTTGATGGCGCTGAACTTTACAGAGGTCAGTGTATAGTCCCTAGCATAGGATTTGTAATTGAAGCATACCCTTCCAGTACAAATTCCTACATCCAGGCAAACTTAGAAGGATCCCATGTGTTAGCTATGTGCTCTGTGCATCAGAACACGTGCAATGCATGTTTTTGGGAGTAAATAAAGCATTTCTCCTTGTTATTGTCTGCTTCAAAGAGGAGTTAATTTTGTATGCAAAGCCCAGTCTGGCTATCTTAGTAGATTGGACTTTGCATCTAAGCACTGCAATGCCCAATGACTCCCCTTGATGCAAAGTGAGGCAAAGCAGTGCTTCCTTTCTGCACTGAAAAGGTGCACCTTTCCAGGGCAACAGATAATTTGATCTGGAAAGTAAATACCAATGCATTAATTTGCCCAACTTTGAATGACTTTGTGAAAATGCATAGAGTAAGTTAACCTGAGCCTAAGTCTTTTCTACTGTCAGCTTCAGATAGCTCCTCACCATACAGTTTTGAGTGGCCTTAAGTTAGTCTCATTGAGGTCTGATAGCGTCTCAGGTCGGATTAATAAATCTCAGCAGAAGCTAATTATCATTAATTTTCAGGGTGCTTTCAAATCCACTCCCCCAAAAGTTGGAAGTGGAAGTTAAATAGTTAAATATGAAATTAAACTGACCACCAAGCTTGTCTATGGTGTGCCTTCTTGTCTCCCATATGTGGCTACTGTTCGAAACATGATTGAAGCGCTCATTTTAATACGTGTGGGACCTGCACCTGAGAGGACACCAATGGGGGCAGATAGACCTGAAACCTGTTTGACATCATCATGGTGTATGCAAGTGAGAGCAACATGGCTGTGTGTGTCTTAAAACATCCGGGCAAAAAAAGGAATCAGTGTTGAATTTATTGTGTTTTGAGCTGAATGAGCGAAACCATTGGTGATGTGGTCATTATTGATGCTTTTGCATGAATTAGTTTAAGGATTTGCAGTATAAGAACGTGATGTAGATGAAGCAACAACTCTATCCATATTTTTAAAATCATTAACATGTAACTTTTAAGATTTTGCAATGTGGGTTGATTGGTTTATTTTAGGGAAAAAGTTCTTATTATTTAATCTGTAGTTTAATCCAAACAAGCTGACCATCAGATCCACCTGTGCACTCCTACAGAATTGCATCTGAGACAGAAAGTGCTGCCACCTACCATGCAGAAGGTTTTGAGCAGCTCCGGACAGTCCTGCATTGCAGCACTATCCATAGATTTTAAACTGAATGGGGACCCCCTGAAGGGTTGGGCCCCTTCCGCCACATGGGCTGCAGGGGCTGTCTTTACACCTGTGCTGGGGCATACATTTACATGAATGCGGTGCACACGTGCCAATACGCTGCAACACTGGCGCACTGAGCTCTGTGGAGCTGTATTTATAAATAAATTGTGGATTTAAATGCCCATGAGGCAGAGTTGCTTTTGTGCCAACCAATTTTGAGGCGATAAAAAAAATTTCAAAATTACTCTGGTGATTAATGTTCCTGCTGCTGAAGAGATATTGGAGTTTTGTCTGGTAACACTTTTGAATTATCATAAAGTAGCATAGGTGATTAATATGCCTGCTGCAAAGAACGTGTACCATGCAGATCACAGAACTGTATTTTATGAGGATGCGTCAGTGGGCTACTGCTTTTGTCACAGACATCCTTTTGTTACTTGCACTTCATAAGTCACAATCATAATATAGCAGAGTGACCTATGAACTGTCATCAAAGAGTTATATGCAAACTGTATAGTATGCGTTGGAACATTATGTTTTATCCCCAGTCTTTCATTATTCTACCTTGACGTAAAGGGTTTGTATGGGTAGAAATACATTATTATTAGTAAAGCCAACCCTCAACCACTGTAGTATGCTATAAATCCCGAGTTTGTGCTTCTCTAGACCAAACATTCTTAAAATATACTGCCTACTATTATGAATTACACATGATTCCAACATCTTGTAATCCTCATTGTTTTATGTAACATTTAATGTGAGTCTGATGTAAAGGCCTCTGACACCCTACACTGGTAGGAGTAGCGCTATAAAACAAATGAAATGCATCTGAGAGTGGGGCTATGGAGTGATGAAGGTCACTGCTGGGGGGTAAAGAAGGGGTTGCGAGCATGTATTTCTCCTTTCCCAATATTGTAGTTCACTCCCATCAATGGGTATTACTTGAAGATAAAAGGTAGCACAGTCCCAATTAGTTTAAGGGAGCAGAAGTCTTTTTATTGATGTTTTCCACAGAATTTCATCAATTTTCACTAATTTTTTTCAGATAATTATTGTGAGGTTTTCCTTTGAAAACAAAAGAACAGAACAGCCGACATGTGTTTCGCCCTGTATGGTGAGTAAAGCCAGGACTTTCTCAAGGCTATTTCTTGGGTTTTTCTGGCAGCAAAATGGCACGATTTATTAATTCATTATCCCATAATGTGGTTAGCATCGTCAGCAATCAATCAAATTTGAAGAAACGGTCAACATCAGTTCATCAGTCACTGGGTAAATCTGCCGCCGCAACTGCTGGGGGTGGCAGTGAGGAAATCCATGGAGAAGGAGGACAATGAGGGGAGGAACCAAAAAAGAGTGTTAAAACAGGTGACACCAGCGCTCTGGACACAGGAGCATGGATTAGAACATTCAGTCATTGAAGAATATGTAGATTGTATAATAAAATCAAAATTGCACATTAAGCCCCAGTGTGAATATTTGAATCAAAGGCACCTGTACTTTCAGAGCAAACAAGAAGGATATTAACACACTGAATTAAGAAAAACAATAAGAACTTAATCTAAGCAACATGCACATCTTGGTGTATTTTAATAAAAAAAAATAGGAGGAAAGTTTAAATTGTGTATATTCTTATCACTGGATACATAAACTGTGTTAATACTGCTAATTTGATATGGTTTAAAGTAACCTGTAACAATCTATGAATGCAAATATTATTGTACATTTATTCACTTTCCTGTGAGTAGCTCAGTCACTCTTACTTGGCTCATGCTCACACTTTGTAAACAAGCATTGCAAACCCCAATCGGTCTGGCCTTTCACTTAGCTACAGTTACCACAAGTAATTACTAGATGTCCTTTTTGAGTAAAAAATTTTTTGAAGACTTTAACAAGACTGCAGCATTTCAAAACTTTACTAGATGTCGCTCTCAAATCAGAAGCAACTGCTTAACAAGCATGTCACAAAGCTGTAATAGCTCACATTGTTACTAAAAGTCCCTTTTGAGTAAGATGCATCTGGTTCATACAGCCTTCACGTAGGTCAACATAAAAATGTACATATGCACGTTTGCTACTGAACTGTACTACATTTCAATAGACTTAGTATAAGACAGTGCTGGTATATGCGATGAATAAATATTGCAATTTTCAATAAATGCCTTTATCACTACGGAACATTTGTAGGGACAACCTAGTATATATATATATATATATATATATTCACTGAAAAAACCATAGGTTATAGACCATATATAGTTAGGAATTAGCATTTACAAAACCTTATTTTACTCACACAAAACCATTGAAATTCCATATATAGTTAATTGCACTAACTATATATCGCGCACCCGCAATCCACTGCTGATGATGTCACATATTACATCATTCATGACATGGTCAGTGACATCACTGATGACATCACTGATGACATCTCAAATGACATCACTGATGACATCACTGACGACATCTCAAATGACATCACTGATAACATCTCAAATGACATCACTGATGACATCACTGATGACATCTCAAATGACATCACTGATGACATCACTGATGACATCATCCAGTGACTGTGTGTTTCTGTAAAGTTAAAATGTGTCTTACATATTGAAGAATGAGTGGAAGTATAAGTGTCTGGACAAAGGATTTAGTAGGTGCATGACTGAATGTATGAGTGAGTGATTAAATGTGTCTCACTGAGTGCATGGGTTAGTGACTAAACTATCTTAATTTGAGCATCATTATGTCTGTTGTTCTGTAAACTGCTGCATGTGTTGATCAGTAGCTATATGATTAACTATATGGGTTACTGATTGATTGTCCAAGTATTTGTATGGGAGACTGAGTGTGTGTGTGGCTGGCTGGCTGGGAGGTGTGTGACTCTGTGCAGATCAATGTGTACTTGTATCAATGATTCTATAAGAAGGTAAGTATGTGTTAGTATATGTTTGAAAATGTAAGGTGCTCTATGTTTAACTGTATAGACAAGAAAATGGAAGTGTCATTGATTCTTTAACAGGACTGACTACGTGTGTGAGTAACTCCATGGATGAGTGGCAGACTGTGAGTGTCTGTATAGGTGTATGAGTGCATATGATAGTGTTGTAAAGATGAGTGATTGTATGTATGAATGATTGTATGGGTGAATGAGTGAATGTGTGTGTAGACATAGGAATCAGTGAGTGCGTATGTAGTAACTAGTATTGGTGTGTCAATGGTTTCAAAAATTATACTCTGTATTTAACACTGGGTGAAACAGAGGTTATATTAAAATGTGAGGAGATGCATTGTATTGTCACATGAATGATATCATCAGTGATGTGGTCATTGATGTCAAATCAGATGTCATCAGTGATGTCATCAGTGATGTCATTTGAGATGTCATCAGTGATGTCATCAGTGATGTCACTGACCATGTCATGAATGATGTAATATGTGACATCATCAGCAGTGGATTGCGGGTGCGCGATATATAGTTAGTGCAACTAACTATATATGGAATTTCAATGGTTTTGTGTGAGTAAAATAAGGTTTTGTAAATGCTAATTCCTAACTATATATGGTCTATAACCTATGGTTTTTTCAGTGAATTTTCAAGGTTTTGTAAATGCTAATTCCTAACTATATATGGTCTATAACCTATGGTTTTTTCAGTGAATTTCATTGTTTTTTTAACAGCTAATATCTGTAGCTGTAAAATGTATTCTTCTTTAAATCCAAAAATATATTTTATATGTTTATGAATAATTTTTTTTTAAAATATTTTTTTTTCTTCGTTCCCGCTTCGCGAATCGGGAAGCTTCCCGTTAGCTGACCTTGATGCCGCGAAATAGACCGCGAGCCGGTAAACGTTTCTTTACCGCAACTGCCGCGTTAGAAAACAACATCGTGACGCCTCCCGTCCGCATGACGTTTCACGTTGTCGCGTGATACGTCATATGACGTGCTACGTTAGCGAACTGGTACGCGAAGCGAGTCGCAAAGCGCAGGTTTCTGGAAGCAAACCGGGAGGCCCTGCAAAGCGCTTAACGTAAACACAGCAGGTCATGTGACTTGGTAATAACACTTTTCATTGGTTCATTTCACTTTTGGTTTCCTAATGATGTAAGACTAGGTCATATAATCTAAAATGAACACTTTTCATTGGTTGAGAACTCTTGTTTTTCCCAAATGATGAAAATCCCTCCTTCTTTCCTCACTCTGACTTTCATCATTGTGAGAGAAAGACCCTTTGTGATCACTGAGCAATGGCTTCTTTAGTAGCTTCAGCTGGTGCTTCCCCACCACCTCCACCACATCCAAGGAAGAGTGGACCACCTGCTCAAGTTATAATTCAACAAGAAGAGGAAGAAGAGGAACAGAACGACAAGCACGAAGAGAGGCAGTTTTTGCCTGAGGAGCCCAGGACGTCTCACCGGAAAGAAAACTTCATTTGGCAATTTTTTAAAATTCCCAAAGGTCAGAAAAAAGTAAATGCAAGATACGTAACTTGCCTTATATGTCAAGATAGACTGTCCAGAGGAACCGAGAAAAAATACAGTTTCGGAAACTACACAATGCATCGCCATATGACTAGGTGGCATCCTAACAACTACAGTGCTGCACAGTTTCGGAACGACTTAGATAATCTCCCTATTATGGCCAGAAGATCTGTTGTACCGGAAGTAACGGGACCAGAGGGCAGGGAGATGGTGCCAAATATACAAATGAGATTTGGTGAAGTAAAACACATCTGCGTATATTGCGATGGATTCATTTGCTACGGAGAAAGAAGCATCACTCTGATCAACAGAGCTATTGACTATCATATGCAAGTTTGTACGAAACGCCCAAAATAATAAATACTTTTTTTTTGTTTTGTTGCTCCTGTTGAGCCCTTTACAATGAATCGTTTTCATTGCCCCCTCCAAGAAAAACCCCAAAAAATATAAAACTGTTCAGAAAAATTCAAAAAAAGTAAAAAAATGTTCCGAAAAATAATAAAAAAAATATAAAACAACAAAAACAATAAAAAAAAAGTTCTTTTCAGAACTACCTCCCCGTTATTAAAAAATTGGTACAATATTTGGAACTGTGCCAACCTCTATTTCTCTTAGTTCGCTTCCCAGTTCGCTCGCCGGTACGCGAACCGGAAGCGAACCAAAAACAGTAAGTATAAGGGAAGGAAACAGACACTTATGTTAAAAGAAAGACAGCTATAGGGGAGTAAACTAGAGATACTATTACCCGTAATCCACTGCTGATGATGTCACATATTACATCATTCATGACATGCTCAGTGACATCATCAGCAGAGGATTGCGGGTTTTTTGGCAACGTGCCTTATCCACGGTTTAATAACGCTGCCTTTTGCTTTATATAAGTTTTCAAATTGTATGAAATATATACCAATAGGTCGTTATGAACCTTTAGGTAGTGCTTTTCTTCATGAGGTCTGGTCGCTTCCATACACATACAGATGTTTCAAAGATGATCAAGAAGTTTATCTGAATGGAGAGGAATGCACTGAGACGCCAGATCATTCACTAATGTGTAGGCACATACAGTTACACGGTTCATGCAACAAACACCGACCAAATATGGCTTGCGTGTTGCAAGGCACGCCAGTTCCTGCTATCATCCCCACGTTCAAGTTGTTGGAAAATGGTAGTTATTTGATGCTCAATAATGAAGATTGTTCTGGGTTAATTAAAAGTATTCCTTTTATCGTAACAGTAAGTGAACGGGTTATTTGCTGCAGAAATGTTCTATTTCCTCCCACACATGAACATAGGGAGTTTTCAATCTCGCCACAAATACCAACCTTGGGAGCAGATTTCAACGGCATGGCAAGAATAAGAGCTCTTTTGTCTCAGAGAGAGGTGGCCTTGAGTTCGGCCCGTGAAACTTTCGTGCTTCACATAGCGAACACCCGTACAGAGGTGCAGACCCTTTTCAATTCAGATTTGCCTTTCCATTTCAGCAAGATGGTTCGGACTATCTTTAACGCATCCTCCACAAAGGCCCTGGCGCACTTTTTTAAAGTTGTTACCAGTGGTCTCGTGACTTCATTTGAGAAAATCTTTGGAGTCATCCCTGCTTTCTTTCATTCTATTTTTTCCACTCTGCTTCGTGGATTGCCATTTTTACTTGCATTACCAGCGGACGCTCTTGTGCTTTTTTACATTTTTAAATATGGATGTCCCTCCTATGCAACCTCCCGCCCTGCAGCTGCTGACACTGTTCCGCAATCGCATGCTAGAATATTATGGCACAATGCCGTTGGCGATATTAAGCACGGCATATGGATTATCTTTTCGATTCTCCTACTTCACCTGTGTCCAGCCTGTATTTCACTGCCTGACCTGTGATTTCGATTGGGCCATTGATTTGTGTCTCTGCGGACCGGTTTCTCCTGACGTCGACTTTAATCAGCTGATGACTCCTATCATTACTCACGAGTTGGTTTGTCCTGGCGAAAGGATTATGGCTGTGGCATTGATGCATGGACTAATTGGTCCCTGGAATTTACTGGCGGCAACACAGTCTTTCTTGGAACAGAGCTTTCTTGAAAACCCACCGAGCTGTCCTCTGATGGTGATAGAGGATCCGGTGCTGGGAGAGCACGTATGTTCTTTTCCGCTTTTAAATTGGATGGCTGAACTCTTTTCGGATGAAGACGGTGACTCCCTATTGGAGGCTGTTGCAGCTTATTTTGCATACACAGTTATGTCATAGACCTTTTTCATTTTTGATATGCTGAGTACTAGCATTTCATTGACAATTCATTGACTTATTTGTCAAGTTTTTATTATTTAGCTTGCCTATTGGCTTAAGACTCGATAAAGTACTTGGCTGTTTTATTTTTCTTTAGCATTAAATTTTGCTAGTTTTTAATATTTTACCTTGCGGACCGTCCACATATAAAGTTGCAATCTGCTCTCATGAGATGGCACTTCTATTATCTTATTCAGTTCGTTTCCGGATCATGGGGAGGTGTCATCTAGGTCCTGGATATCTTTACACCGTGTTAAGTTAGCATGGGCTCATTACCGGTTTAAACGCCATTTTTCCTTTTTTGCAACTTCTGCACACGACACTTAGTTGTTGCTTTAGCTTTCAACCTAATAGTTCATCGTGATTTACATGAGAATAATATGTTATTGCTCTACTATCTGCTTTACTTGTTAAACTATATCTGTACAGCGAGTGCTGAAGTTTCAAGAACAACACGATACAGAATTGTTATGAGGTCTGATCTCCACGACTTCATACTCATAACATAAGTGCAGCTTCTGCCAATTCTGGGCATGAGGCGGGTTTTATATTGCTTTGCCGAACACACATACACAACACTTGATGCGGTTCACATGAAGAGAGAGCTGGTGTATGCTGATGTGATTCCTTCAAATCTAAGACACTAAAGTATGGGCACGCCCTAAACCAACACAAAGAGACCTTCTTAGCAAATAATATAATATGTGTATTAGGGAGGGTGAGATATAAGCAGCCGCGGGCCGTGGAGGGAGTTACGATGGGGCAGGGAGGCGGGGAGGGGGAGGGGCAGGGTGGAGCCCTCTCCACCCTGCCCCTCCCCCTCCCCGCCTCCCTGCCCCACCGTAACTCCCTCCACGGCCCGTGGCTGCTTATAAGTGTTGATAACTCTTATTCATTTACAGCATGTTAACATACTGTCACCATTCGCTTTTTATGTACTAGTAACTATGCTGGTAATTTTGCTACTGATAATATGTGTACTTGTATTATCTAAGATACTACGCCTGAGAAGACGGCATTAGTAAATAAACATTTCAAATACACATGTGTTCTTCTTAACTCCATGTTCTGGTTTCTAAGAAATATATAACGACCGACTGTTCATGAGTTCCACGTATCCTGAGGTACTATAAGTTCATATTCTGGATTGTCTAAACATTGAGAGTTTGTTATATCCAATGTGACACTGTACCTAGCTTGCTAAGGGGTTTTTGAGTACTAAGGTGAGTTTTGGGGCACCCTAATTCGCCGAGGTTCCAATCCTCTGTCCACAGTTCTGTGTGAGAACAGAAACCCTGCGACAGGGGCACCCCCGACCCTTCCTGGAGCTTCATCACACTTGCGATACAACTCCAGCAATGCGCCACCTTTACGGCACAGTTACATCACGCATCTGTGCTGTTTTTGCCCCATGATGCGCCGCATTGTAAATGCAGCACACCATAGGTGACGGAACAGCGGCACAGAATGACTAACACATCCCTGGTGATGCGCCAGTCATCATAAATCTATCCCTATGCTTCTTATCTTGTTCGAGATGAACCGCCATATGTATCATCAAAGTTTTTTGCATTTCCTAAATAGCGAACTTTAAGGAATAAATAGCGATTCTTTACCATTCCTAGTTTGCGATTAGCTATTTGCTAATTACAAATTACCCATTCATTTCCTTCATTTCTATAGGGCGGTTGGACTCACTTTTAGCTCGAACGGCTGAATGGATTTCCACGAAACTTGGCAAAATTGTAGGGACTGGTAGCCCGATGTGCCTTTGCTATGTCTCAAGATATATGCTCCAGTGGTTTTTACGAAAATTAACTTTGAAAAATATATATTGGGCTACATTGGCCTATATATATGTTGGAGCCCAAATGTAGCCCAATGTAGCCCAATGAAGCCCAATGAAGCCCAATGTAGCCCAATGTAGCCCAAAGATGGCCGCCAGAGACAAAAAAAACAAATGTAGCCCAAATATCAGCCAGATGTAGCCCAACTATAGCCCAGTGACAGAATGACCAATCAGCTTCGCAAACCTCCGTTACGCGAAGCGGAGCGCTGTTACAGATATATATCTTTTTTTTAACGTTAATTTCTCAAAATCCACTAGAGCACATATATTGAGACCTAGCAAAGGCACATCGGGCTACCAGTCCCTAATATTTTACCAAGTTTCGTGCAAATCCATTCAGCCGTTCGATTATTATTATTATTTATTTTTTTTGCCCCGCGGGGCCCTTTTAAAACCTCCACATCAAACCTAGGGGGTCAGCGAGGATCTACTATTCCCCCTTATGGTCATTTGCCCCTTCGCTTTGGCCTCCTCTTGTCTCTCGATCCTACCGAGAGACAAGATGGCGGCCGCTACGGACTGTTTGGAATGTTGACAGACGCCGGAGAACCAATCAGCTTCGCTTCACAAAGCTCCGTTGCGCGAAAAGTACGCGTCCTGGAGCGCTGCCCGGTCCGCTGTTACAGATATATATCTTTTTTTAAACCTTAATTTCTCAAAATCCACTGTAGCACATATATTGAGACCTACAAAAGGCACATCGGGCTACCAGTCCCTACAATTTTGCCAAGTTTCGTGCAAATCCATTCAGCCGTTCGGGCTAAAAGTGAGGCCAACCGCCCTATGGAAAACTCAATGTTAAAAACACGTTTTGGGACCCCCCTTTTTTTTCGGCCCCCCCTTGACGAACCCCCCCCAAATTTTCAAGGGCTGCTCAGAAACAAAATGTGCCATTTTCCTGAAAATTTCAGCCAATTCCGTCCACAATCTCCAAAGTTATTAGACATAGAATTTTCAAAAATCCCATAGAGAAAAAATCCTAACTATATATACCTACTGGCGACCGCCAGTAGGTAATATATATATATATATATATATATATATATATATATATATATATATATATATACTAGCAATCACTATTTAAGTGCCTTGTACCTTATTGTAGGGAAACACAATTTCTATGTCGCATTAAAATGTCCACAGCCTTATGCTATGGGCTGTGGCAGGGAAAAGCAACATGCAAGCCAATAGATAAAGATATTTGCTGAAGGGTTCATGTATATATATATCATGTTTGAGTATATATATATATGCGTGTGTGTGTGTGTGTATGTATTATGTGTATATATACACACACACACACACTCAAACATGCAAATCCTCAAGTCATTACTAGTGGTCTCTTTCAAGTCAAATGCTAAATCTTCAAAATTCTGTCCCAGAGCTGCAGTTTCTCAAGGTTTTACTAGGTGTGCCTCTCAGGTCATATGTGAAAGGCATTTATATTGTTTTGTGAAGATACAGTTCCAGAAGTAAATTCTAGGTGTCCCAAATAAGTCTTAAGCAAAAGTATTGAAATTCTGACATGAAGCTGCAGTTCCACTACTAGTCACTAGGTATTGAGCTATACCTTCTGCTGGGGCGAGAGGGAGTATAATTTGTGTGACATGTCAATAGTCCAATGTGTAGCGTTGGGGAGGGCTCTAGGCCCGCATGGTAGCTAGCAGCAATGACCTGACACAGACACCAGTTAGGGGTAGTGGGAATGGCCACGAGCACGTGCGCTCGGCCCCTTTTATTGCCAGCGTCATGTGACACCATGACGTCTGTGGTGGGTGGGTGTCAAGTGTAATACAAACACTCATGAACACTAGACCGTGTTCATGCTAGGACTCTACATCCCTCCCATTTTTTAATTGCAAAAACCCACTTACGGAAATCAACCTGTGGGAAAAACAAACTGTATCAGGATGCAGTAAAGTGTTCAACTTCCGCTGAGTCCTTTTATCCGCCGCTGCTTGGAATCACAGACAATGTACAATCTGCTGCGGGGAACGTCAGTTCACAGTGGCACCGGTGTGGGGGTGCTCGATGGAACCAGTCTATTGACGACTCTGCGACAAGATTGTCCTCACAGTCCTTCTTTTGCTCACTTCCATGGCGACGGGTGCAGTTAGAGTTCTTGTGGTTCGCCGGGGAATGATGCACGATTTCCGGTCTTGGCCTTGGCTTCATTTATAGTCTATGTCCTACTTGGCAAAAGGCAGATCCGTTGCAAGGTATCCCTCTCACTAGGATGACCCCTCTCATCGGTGTTCCCCTGCCACGGGATATCCTTGAGGTCCTCTTTCTCGGATTTGCGCTGGGCTGGATGTGCCACATCAGGTTGCTCCTGCGCCGCTGTCAGTGGGGGTATGGGGCAGACCATGTGCCTCACCTCAGATTCCGCAGCCTCGTCCCGAGGTAGCTGTTGGTTTCTGTCTTTGCTTGCGATGTCTTCGCCCTCCCCGGACCTTTCGGATGGGCGTCGGAGGACCGTCTCTCGTCGCGGGGACTGCGTCCCGGAGGCCTCTGCCCCTGAGTCACCACGGCTGGCATGTGTCCAGTGTCCGTGTGACCCCAAAGGTGGATGTCACCAACGGTCTCGCTTGCTCCTCTCCGCAGATCCTGGGTGTGCGGAAACATCGTCTGTCAGCTGGTCTTCTTTGCCACTGGTGTTCTTCCGGCCTCGTGTTCCTCGCACCGTTGTCCTGGCACTTGTCGCCTTACTTCTCTTCGGGAGTGAGTGGTCTTCGTCTTCCTGCACTCCTCTCTCTTTCCTTAGTTGTTTCCCTGTGGGGACGTTGCTTCGCACTGACTTCTCCTTCTACTCTTACTTGTGGCAACAGGCCACATGGATATGCTTCCTTCCTTTTCACGGTGGCAGACGTGCCACTCAGATCTCTCCTTTTCTTCCTTCCTTTTCACAGTGGCAGACGTGCCACTCAGATCTCATCATTTCTTTCTTCCTTTTCGCGGTGGCAGATGTGCCACCCGGATCTCTTCTTTTCTTCCTTCCTTTTCACGGTGGCAGAGGTGCCACCCGGATCTCTCCTTTTCTTCCTCCTGCTTCGCGACATCACTTGGACCGATCTAGTGTCTTCTCTCCTGACCTGGGTCCTCCATGCAGTGCGCGCACTCTGCATGTGTACCCCTGGTCTTGTCCCCGTCGGGGACACTTTCTCCTTCTTCCTCAGCAGCCAGAGTTGGTGTCGCGAACCTTCTTTTCTTGATGCTGTCTTTTCTTGATGCTTGTTGGTGACGTTCGGGGGTCCATGTTTGTAGACCTCTTCATGGTTGAACGTCCTGGACCGGTTGGTGGTCCACTTCTGCCGATGCCTGGCAGGTTGCTTTCGGTCGTCCTGTCGGACTTTGCGCTACAACAGTTCCTGGGGGACCCGTTGTGGGTCAGCACTTGATGGGCGATCATTCTGCGGATCGGCTCCTGGGAGGCGCCATGGATCTGTCGCGGGTCGGCACTTGATGGGCGATCGTTCTGCGGATCGGCTCCTTGGAGGCGCCATGTCGTGGGGTCGTCCGCGAAGATTGTTCTGCGCGATGGCGCTGCATGCATTCTTCTTTCTGCTTGCGGTGGCTGTGCGTCGCCACGTGGCACGTTGTTTGCGCACTTACTGTTCAGGGTTCTGGGACACCTGTTGCGTGACGTTGGGTACTTGCTGCTTTGGCTGTCGTCAGGTACTTGATGCTTTGGACCGTTGGCGGGAGTAGTTGATGCTGCGGTGAGCGCCTGTGGCCACAAGGCGTCTCTGCTCTCTCCGTCCTTTGATCGCGGCAGTCTTTTCCCTGGACGTTCTTCCAGCGCTTGGCAGTCGTTTCCTCCAGACGTCCTGTGAGTGCTTGGATGCCTAGTGAGACGTTCGCGCCTCTTCCCACGTCGCGTTGGGAGTGGCAGCCGCCGACTCTCTGCTGGTGTGTGTGGGTGTCACTTGCGCTGTTGCGCACTTACTTGCTGCGTGAGGTTGGATGCTTTCGCTGGGGCGTTACTCAGTCTGTCGCCCCTTTGCTGCTGCTGATTGGGCTTGCGTTGTACAATGCTTGTTTTGGTACTGGTGGATGTAAGTGCACTTTTGCTTTTGGCCACCGGGTGGCAGTGTTGCTGGATTCTTGTAACAGCCTGTCTTGTCTTCCCCTGATGTGCACTCTATTGTCACAGTGCACAGGGGGCTGGAGCTGCTGCTGGGAACTTGTTTCAAACTGTCCTCCCGGTGAGTCTCTTTCCTTTTCCCTTGTGGGGGGGCAGAAATGCACAGGCGCCTCACAGTTGGTTGATTGCTGCAGAGGGGCACATGTTCAGGTTCTTGCCGGGTGCACCGGCACTTTGCTTTTCGCGGTGGGAGTGAGCAGGCATGATAGCTAGGCAGTTCTGTGAGTAGGTGTGTCTAGGGTTCTTGCCTGGTGCTCTGGCACTTTATTTACTGTCTCAGCGGGAGGGGCACGGTTATTTTCACTTTTATCAGCGCTGGCAGCTTATGGACGCTTCATTCCTCCACCAGGGAGCCGAGGAGGTGGGGCACACTTGTACTCGGCGGCGCCGGCCGCATGCAGGCTTTGCAACCCTCTCTACCCTCCCCGCTCGCGGCAGCCTCCGGCAGTCCTCGCGCGGGCGGGGGGGGGGGTGCATTGATGCTTCTCTGCTCTGGTGGGGGAGCGCGTTGCTCCGGTCACTCTTCCCTGAGCGGGGGCACCTGAGGCAGACCGCGGGTAGGCTCCGTCGGCTCTGCCTTCGTTTAATGCTGATGGGGCTCCACTCTCCGGTCTCCCGCCGCAGCAGCTTCACTTTGCACACGCTGCGCGGCGGAGACCTGCCTTGCTTGTCGCAGGCCGCGGGTGGGCTCCGCTGGCTCTGCAGTGTCTTTCCTCTCGGGGGTGCCGTCGGCAGGCCGCGGGTGGGCTCCGCTGGCGCTGCAGAGTCTTTCTTCGGTGGGGATGCCACCGGCAGGCCGCGGGTGGGCTCCGCTTGGTCTTGATCACGTTGCGAGGGGGGTCGGGAGGCGGTTAGCTACTCCGCTCCCTCCCCCTCGTTGTTGACGGTTGTTGCGGGTCCGGCCGCACTTCCTCACGCCGCCATTAGTCTCTGTGCCCCGCCGCTTCTAGGCACACACGCGGCAGGGGCGGGGGACGACTCGGGCAGGCCGCGGGTAGGCTCCGCTGGTCCTGCTTACACCTTGGCACAGTTCATGACGGGCACTTCGCCCCTGGGGCTCACCTTCGGCCGGCGGGCCAGATGCTTGGTTGCGGTCGTGGCGGGTGGGCTCCGCCCGGCCCGTGCACCTCTCCGGTGGGGGTTTTCAGCCACGCGGCCGTCGCAGGTGGGCACTGGGCGGTCCGCTTGTTTTCGGTGGCACTCGTTGGTGGCGGTCGACGCGGGTGGGCTCCGGTCGGCTTGCTGTGGGGCGCCGACGTGCCCCCCGGCTTCACGGCGCGTTGCGCCTCGCTACAGGGGATGCCCTCTAGGCGGGCAGCTCTCTTCCCCTTTTTCTCCTTGTTCAGCCGAGGGTAGTGGCACGCATGGGCTGCACTACCGGCCTCGTCGCCAGTGTAGCGTTGGGGAGGGCCCTAGGCCCGCATGGTAGCTAGCAGCAATGACCTGACACAGACACCAGTTAGGGGTAGTGGGAATGGCCACGAGCACGTGCGCTCGGCCCCTTTTATTGCCAGCGTCATGTGACACCATGACGTCTGTGGTGGGTGGGTGTCAAGTGTAATACAAACACTCATGAACACTAGACCGTGTTCATGCTAGGACTCTACACAATGGTGAACATGTTGATTAGGAGTCTCTACATATGCAGGTATTTTTATATGAGTTTTTTAAAACGAATGAGTCTGGCAAGACACCTGAAGCTGTTATTAGGCCAGCCCTAAAAGTACATTGAGAAAACATGTTTTGCCTCAGTTCAATACCCAGAGGTACACTGCCCTAAAGTAACAAAGGACTTCAATCATCTATCATCACATTTTCTTCTCGACTCCGCCAGTGTAAATGAGGCATTTCTGAGCCGCTCCCAAAATAAATGAGCTGAAGGCGTGTTAATGCCTCACATCTTGCATTTGATCAGCTGGCTTGGCAGACACGCCCAGTTGTTGCAAAAATACTATGTCTTGGGAAGGACGTAAGCACGGGTTGTGTGAGAAAGGGTGGGTGCGTCTGAAGGACGAAAGGGGGGTTTCTCTTACCTCATCTTTGCTTCTGGTGCCAGTCTGAAGAAAGGAATCCAGCATGGTTAACATGCCAAAGCACAACATGGATCTGCAGCTAGGAATCATACATAATCATAATTCAGACAGTCTAAGCCTTCACAAGAATCCTGTTCCACAAACGGAGAAAACACGACTATTATAATATTTGATTCCACGGGAAGTGGCTTTCATTCAGAAACTCTAGGAGGGTTTTGGAACAGAAGTGCAATTATAACGCACCATCCAAATGATTATTAATGTTGTTGTCAGACTCTCACAGCTTTTGGAAGCCCTTACTGGCCAGATCGCTGAGACAGTACACATTAGTTTTGATTAATATGAAATTAACCAAGCCCAGCCCATCTCAGACTCTGGACAGCACAGCTGTGGCTGGGTACATCTTACTCATCATACTCGCTGTTTATTATTGCAGACATGTTCTGTTGACACCCTGAAACTTAAATAGTGTGACAGGTAACCATGCCCCACCTAGCATTGGAAGGGGATTCTCTTGAAAGTTGTGATGTGCAAAGTCAAAAGATCAAATAACAGCATGTTAGAAAAGGAAAGCGGGACATTAATTGTCTGTGTGTAAACAGTGTATAAAAGCTGGGTTGTATGATAGAGGCATGCATGTCTAATCCACGTGTGCCTCTACCATGCAGCCCGAACCACAAATGCCACTTACACATGCATTCCTTTACCACGCGTGCCTTTACCATGCGATATTGTGGTAAAGGCATGAATGGTAAGGGCGTATGCATGGCTAAGATCGCCACTACTCTGACCTCCTCCCCCACCTTAAGGCCTAAATTCCAAACCTCCTTGTTACCCTCTGCCCTGAGGCCCAAAACCTTCCCTAAAAACTACCCATTCCCCTCCCCCTGACCTGAGGCCTAAAACCCTGCCCCTTAACATGCACTAATCCGACCACCCACCCTCTCGCTGTCCCTAAAGCTACCCCAAACCTTTCCACTTCCCTGAGGCCTAAACCCCTAACCCCTGATTTAAAAAACTACCTTGGCCACCCGTCCTAAGCCCTAAAATCTACCACACCCTCCCCTAAGAACTACAAACTACCAAGTCTATCCATTCCCCTTCCCCTGCTCTGAGGCCTAAAACCCTGCGCCTTAACATACACTACCCTGAACCCTCCACCACTGCGCTGTCCCTAAAACTATCCAACCCCTTCCACTGCCTTGAGGCCTAAAACCCTAACCCCTAATTAAAATAACCACCCCACCTCCTCAGCCATATAAACTACCCCGACTCACCCAGCCCTCAAAAACCACCCAACCCCCAGCGCTGAAAACTAGCCCCCAACCCTTTCAAACTACTACCAAAAACCCAGCCCCTGCCCCACTTACCACACTGCACCCTCTGGCTCCTTCGTCCGGTCCTTCCTGCTTTCACCCAGCATCAGCAGCAGCTAGACCGTGCACTGCCTTAACCACACATATATGTGGTTAAGGAATATGCGTGGTTCAGGCAAGCATAGTAGCACTTGCGTTATCTGAATATGTGTGGCTCTGCCCCCGTTGTTCCGACTTTTTCCCCAAAAGCTAAGCTTAGCAAACAGATAAATATTTGAAAAAAGCCATGATTGCCCTTTCATTCACTGAGGGCTGAAAGTGGTTTAGAAGATGGGAATCCATCAATTCATTGGGTGTTTGGACAAAATGTAGAGTTTCAAATATTATGAGACAGAAATATCGGAAAAACATATTGTGATACTAAGATATTGTGATGCAGAAATATCGTAGTCAAGAATACAATTTTTTCAGGTAAATATTATCATGAAGAATATCGTTCTTTTAGATGTTATTATTGTATTGTAAAAAATATTGTTTTTAATTATTTTGATGTGTTTTAGTTCATTTATTAGTTTTATGTCTTAGTATTGCTTGTATAATTATTAATATAGTTTGTCATTTTAAGTAATTTGGAATTTTTTATGTAATTGCTAATAATAATTTGTAGTGTCATAGAGGGTTGTTGAGTTTGTAAGGGGATTGGATGGAAAGTTAAGTAATAATTAATTAATAATAAATGAATAATGTTTAAGTAAGTATGTGATTGATATCAATTATGTTCATGATGTAATACTTATTTATTTTATTTATATTTTAGGTGCGGTTTGCTAGATTTGTAGGTGGATATGGTGGGAAGCAACTTAAGTAATAATTAACCATTAATTTTTAAGGTTTTATTAATTTTTACATTGATTATTAATTATGTACATTTTGTAATAATCTCATACATTAGTTATATTTCAGGTGTGGTCTGCTGGATTTGTAGAGGTATAGGATGGAACTGATTTATTTGGGTTATGTTTTAGTTAGTGTTGCTAGGTTTGTAGGCGAATCGGGTGGAAAGTTAAGTAATAATTCAATAATAATATTTATTAATGTATACTTAAATGTATAATTGATGAATAATTATGTAAATTATATGTACATTATTTATTTTTGTTATATTTTAGGTGGAGGCTGCAGCTTTCATAGGGTTATGGGTTGGGAAGTTAATTAAGTAATAATGAATTAGCAATTAATTATTAATTTAATTAATTATTTAATTATCAATTGTGTAGACTATGTAATACGGTTTTTAGTTACGTTTTAGGTATGGGTTGCTATGTTTGATGGGGTTTAGTGTGGCAAGTTAATCAAGTAATAATTAAATGACAATTATTTTTTAATTGAAAATTATTTAATACATTGTTTCTGAATGTTCTAAATTGTATAATTGTGCTTTTTGAAATTCTTAATATGTGTATATTCAGTGTTATGCAATAATGTTTATATTAAGAGTTGCATATTTTTTCAAAATTAATAGGATCATACAAATATGTAATTTGTTTAAAGTGAAGTAGTTTCCCTACTGTTTCTTTGATTTAAATGGGAATAGTAAATGTAACCCCTCCGAAGTCTAACACTTTCCCTACTTTTGCACAGACTAGAGAGTGAATAGTAAATGTTACTGCTCTAAAATCCAATGCCTTCCCTACTGAATGGACTGGGAATAGTAAACGTACCCCTCCGAAGTCCAATGTTTTCCCTACTGTTTCATAGACTGGAATGGTAATAGCAAATCTTGCCCCTCCGGAGTGCCACATTTTACCTGCTGTTGTGCTATTTAGAGTTGGAATAGTAAATCTAACCCCTCCAAAGTCCAATACTTTCCCTACTGTTACGCTGACTGGAGTAGGAATAGTAAATGTAATCTCTCTAAAATCTAATGATTTTCCAACTGCTGCTTGGACTGGAGTGTGAATAGAAAATCTTACTCCTCCAAAGTCCAGCATGCTCCCCACTGTTGCACAGACTGGAGTGGGAACTGTAAATCTTACCCCTCTGAAGTCTAATGTTTTCCCTTCTGTTGTACAGACTGCAGTGGGAATAGTAAATGATACCCCTTCGAAGTCCAACACTTTCCCTACTATTGTGCGGTTTGGAGTAGGAATAATACATTTAACCTGTGATGTGGGAGAAGGAATGTCCTCTACTTCTGCTTTAGTAGATGCAGGGAATGTGGGCAAGTGAAAGGGAGGCTACGTGTAGTCTTCTCGACGGTTGGTGGACGTTCAGGCAGTGGTTAATGTATCTGGGTACTTGGTTGTGTAGAGCCTTGTGTGCATGGGTCAGCAGCTTGAACTGTCATCTCTTCTTTACGGGGAGCCAATGGAGGTACCTGAGGGTGTGATGTGGGTTCATCAGGAAATGCAGAGGATGAGCCTGGCTGTGGTGTTCTGTGTGGTCTGAAGTCTCTGTAGGAGGTGTGTGGCAATTCCTTTGTATAGAGCATAGCCATAGTCCAGTCCCTGGTGATGAGGACTTGTGTCACGATGCATCTTGTGTATACGGGTAGCCACTTGAAGACCTTACGTAGCATATGCAGAGTGAGGAAGCAGGCGGAGGAGACAGCATTAATCAGTGATTTCATTGTGAGCTTGCTGTCAATGATTCTGAGGTTTCTGACGTGGTTGGAGGGAGTGAGTATGAGTCCTAGGCCTGATGGCTACCAGGAGTCGTTCCATGTGGTGCTGCTGTTGCCAAAGATCAGTAGTTTCATCTCGTCAGTGTTCAGCTGCAGGCAGTTGTTCTTCATTCAGTCAGTGATGTTGTCATGCATCTGTGGAAGCTGGTTCTGGTGGTGGTGAGGTCTTCGATGAGTGAGAAAATGAGTTGGGTATTGTCTGCATAGGAAATTATGTTGAGACCGTGGGATCTGACAATCTTGACCAGCGGGGTCATATATGCATTGAAGAGCGTGGGACTGAGGGATAATTCCTGGAAGTGCTCTTCTTGTATTCAGAGGTGAAAGGAGGGAGGTGAGGAAGGAGGTGATTCATCTGAGAATGTCCCCTTGGATGCCGATGTGGTGGAGTCTTTTGATCAGGATGTGACGGGATACAGTATCGAAGACTGCCAAGAGGTTGATGAGGATTAAAGCTGCTGTTTCTTCTCAGTTGAAGAGGGTTCAGATGTTGTTGGTGGTTGTGATTAGGGCACTTTTGGTGCTGTGATTGCTGCAGAAGCTGGATTGGGGGGTGTTGAGTAGCTGCTTCTGCTCCAAGTGTGTCATGAGTTGATTGTTGATGATCTTTTCCAGTGCCTTCACTGGGAAGGGGAGCATGGAGACTGGCTGGTCATTTTTGAGTTTGCTGTGGTCGGCGGAGAGTTTTTTGAGTAGTGGTCTGACTTTGGCGTGTTTCCAGGTGTTGGGAAACCTTACAGTGGTGATAGAGGTATTGAGTAGGGTAGTGAGTTCCTGGCCAATCCTTTGGTTTCTGAGGTTGAAGAAGTGTTTCTTGTGGGAGCCCCTGAGTGGATGGATTAATGGTAGAGGTGATGTCCTGGATGGAAAGGATGTTCCGGGTGGTCAGTGTGTGGTTTGTGTCAGTTACGGTGGTGGCGTATCTGTCGACGAAGTCCATAGGTGTGTGTTGTGGCTCAAAGTTTTTGTAAATGATTGTGATCTTGTGGAAGTGAGAATGGTCATCACGCAGCTCTTGTGAGAGAGTATGATGTTGTTTGGCTAGCAGCCGGATTCTGGCTGGCAGCCAGGTTGGAGAATTGCTTAACAATGTTGAAAAGTTCCTTGGTATTGTTGGCACTGATTTCGATGTGTGTTGCAATAGCTGTCTTCTTTGTTGCCCTCAGCAGGTGGTGGTACAGGTTGAGGGAGGTCTTGAAGGCTGCCCTCTCGTATATCTCCTTGCTGGTGTGCCATCTCCTCTCCAACTGCTTGCTGTCCAGTTTCGCTGTGTTGAGTTCTAGAGTGTACAAGCTGGCCTTCTAGAAGGATTTTCTCTGCATAATGACCTTTAGGGGACAATGCTGTCTGAACATTTGGTGACCAAGCCATTTAAGTTGTTCGCTCCCTGTTCGAGGTTGAATTGTTAATATTTTTTATGTTTCATGTAATATATATATATATATATATATATATATATATATATATATATATATATATATATATATATATATATATATATATATATATATATATATATATATATATATATATATATATATATATATATATATATATATATATATATATATATATATATATATACCAGAATCCAGATCCTGATGGAAAATCAGAATGCTGCACACCAACTAAAGTGCACCACTTTATTTGTGTGTGCTGGAAAGATGCATTTTGGCTTGTCAAAAGCCTTGTCAAGTTGACGTTTTTGCATTCTATTGCCCACAGAAATAAACATTCAGTTCATAGATATAGAAAAACGTATACATTATCTAACAGCTTTTCATGCCCAGTAAACTGCTGAGGTCATGAACGGACCACCAAGCCTCACAAACGCATCTCCCTAGTGCCTCCGCTGTGCTGCCCTGAACAGGACCCCAGCAACCCCTGTGCTCCGGAGAGCTCCGACGCTTACTAGGCCCTGTCCGCCCTGTCAACACCCAGATCCGATGCCTCGCGATGACACTAGTCTCTCAGCTCTCTACGGCAGCCCTACCATTGCACATGGTCTCCTCCGATCAGCGCTAGCACGTGTGGACCCGGTCCTACTACCAGACAGCGGCTCAACTGCTAACTGACTTGTGTCGCTGCCTCAGTACCCACCCTAGCCAGCATGGCTGGGCCCAGCCTAAGTGCTACCGGGAAAATCCCTCTTACTCTGGTTTACCCTCCCAAACTCTCCAAAGCCGATGCAAAAACCTTCAAGCCCTCCACCCTGAAGAGTCACCCTGAGACATTGATTTCCGACCTACGTTATAGCACGGATAAGGGCACAGTCATCAATGACCTAATCTTCTACTCCATAAGGACCCCCTACTGGCGAAAAACCTTTGCGCACCTCCTCAACGTACGTGCAACCAGGAACATCCGACACAGCACTAAGCTTACAATAGCACCCTCCGCAACCCTGCGAGCTGTCCTCACAGTCATCCTCTATAAAGCGGCATTGTCTTGATCCAAGCCTCATCCAGAAACCTCAAACATTTCCAAGCATTTTTACCAACCTCAGCAACCATGTGCGCGACACTAACAGGGTAACTAACACTTGCCCCGATGCCCCTCTGACCAGCCTGCCTATCATCCCTAACCACCCATTAACCACCCCCCTAGGGTTCCCAACACCGATCATCCCATCCCCTTGGCGCCTGACCGTACCAGTAGAATAATCCTTGCACCTCTGATCCCCGCCCCGTCAGCTCCTCACCCTAACTGTGAGTATCTTACACCTTCAAACACCTGCGACACAGATCCAACCTGCCTGCTGAGCTCACAAACCACCCCCTAAGACACTCTACCACTGCCCTTCCTAACATCGCTATCTTATCTCTTAGCCTTGCCAACAGAGTCGTCTCCAGACCTTTGGTCTATCCCCCGCCAGCCCCACATGCTAACCATGAGACAGGTTTGCCACCAGAATCAACAAATGGTCTCTGTTACCAGATTCCTGAGAGCCTTGCTAGTTACTATGAACCATACACAACACTCAATGGGGTCGGTCATGGGAATTTCATATTAAGTAAAAAAAGGAGAAATTGCTCCTTTTTTAGGTGTCCCCTCACTCACCAGGGTTGCCCCACGTCCAAGCACTTTGGACTGACTTCAACCTCTACGATGAAGACTCCGTATATAAAATCCTATCGTCCCTTATACCGAATAAGCTTTTCAACGACCCGCTCCCATCCAACTGCCTAGTGGCCGTCGCCCAATCCATTATTCCTAGCTGGACTGCAATAATTAATGCCTCGCTTCAGCAGGGTTTCATTCCTGACTCTGAAAGCCGGCCAAGTTCTCCCCATTTTGAAAAAGCCGTGGCTAGACCCAGCCATTTCAGACAATTTCAGACCTATCGCCAACATCCCCCTCTTAGCCAAAGTGTTGGAGAAGTGTGTACAACAGCAACTAAGCCAACTCATCAACGACTTCCACCTTCTCGATGACTTCCAATCTGGATTCAGACCTGGGCACAGTACTGAAACGACCATGCTCCACATCGCTGACAACGCCCTCCTAGCTTTGGACCAAGGGAAAACGTGCCTTCTAATCCTCCTAGATATTTCCTTGGCCTTCGACACAGTCAACTAATCGAACGCCTCAAACTCAGGATGGGTTTTTAGGACTCTGTTCTAAAATGGTTTGGATCCTTCCTCTAAAACCTATCGCAGTGATTCCTAATCAACGGCAACCTCTCTGCTCCCCCTCCAGTCAAAGTCGGAGTCCCCCAAGGATAAACCCTGTCCCCTACACTCTACAACCTCTACCTCGAACTACTTACCGAAGTATTATGCTCAGCAAATATCTCCTACCATATGTATGCTGACGACACCCAGCTCTACATCAAAGCCTCCTGTCTTGAGGATATTCTCTCCCTGAATGAGGCCCTGAAATCAACCATCCATTGGCTCACCTCCAATCAACTCAAGCTCAACGCTAAGAAAACAGAATTTCTCTTAATTTCCCCTCCAAAAACCAATTCCGAGACGCAGATATGGATCAAGGCTATCACAGCCCTAGATTGCCCACCGACCATCGTGGACTCAGCAAAATCTCTTGGAAGAATCCTTGACTGCAAGTTGAACATGTGAGACCACATCAACTCGATGGCCAAATCAGCCAGATTTCACTTGAGCTTCCTCTGGAAACTGAAACCCTTCCTTGATACTACTGACCTAAAAAGTGCAGTGCAAGCGCTAGTTATCTCTAGACTGGAATATGGCTGCTCCACCCTCTCTGGTTTACCCAAGATCTCCCTGGCACCCTTAAAAGCCTGCCTTAATGCTGCCGCCAGACTTCTTACAAGCTCAAAAAAAATGTGACCATATAACTCCACACCTGAAAGCATTGAACTGGCTTCCCCTCGAGGCCAGAATACAACTCAAACTGGCCTGCATTACACAAAAGGCCTTATACTCAAACTCCCCTGCTTATCTGGCACAGAAATTGGTGGTATCTTGCGGAATCAGAAACTCCCGGTCCACCAAAGACCTCTTACTCCAACTTGCACGGTTCCGGAAAAAAAACTTTTACCGGGCTTTCTCTGGATCCGATCCAATAATATGGAACTCTCTCCCGCCAGCCATCAGAAGAATCCCCTGTTTGGCACGTTTCAAAAAGGAGGCCAAAACCTTCCTTATGGGTAAATTCCTCTCCTAAATGTTGCCTCCTACCAACACATAGACCTTGACCAACTACTCACTAGCGACTCACTTTGGATTACCGCGCTACCTCATCAATAAATATGGGGCATTATCTGGAGTTATTTAAATGTAAACTGTATATACATGTCCTCTACCCGTAATGTGATTCCTTGCCTAATGTGATCCCCTGTAAGGCCCTCTGATACCCTAACGGGTCAAGTTTGCGCTCTATAAAACAATAAAATAAATAAATAAATACATTTCAGACATGTACTTTGTTCTATTTAGTTTGTAAAAACTTGATTGTATCAAACAAGTGAACGCCTCTCTCAAGAAGTCTTAAATGTATTTAACATTGTAATCACTATAAGCAAATCCAAATAAAAACCCACAGAAATAAACATTCAGTTCATAAATATAGAAAAATACAATTACTTTTAAGATATGTGGTTTGTTCTCCATGGTAAACTCACAAGAATAATTAAATTCATTTAACATTGTAAGCACCAAATGCAAATGCAAAAGAATATAAAAATAACTTTCATCTTTCAGTATCAACATGTGCATGATAACATTTCGAGGGAATACATAAACGCAGATTCAAAATTATATATTGTGAAAGAAAAGCAAAAACAATGAAAATGTAAATGTGTTTACAAATTAAATAATTCCCAAAGTGAGGGACTGATATCAACCTCTTCAGCCTATGTTGGTCACACTGTTATCATCCCACACAGAGTTGTGAATGGACCACTAATTGAGTTGCAATCAAAAAACCTTTACATATTGATTAGGAGTAAAACCGTACTTGACATACATATATATATATAACCAGGCCAGTGACTAATTTATTCATCCATAAATAACAAATAGGTCTATCAGAGCACGATAACCTTAACAATTAGGTAAATCTTTCATAATTAATCATTTAAAGTATAATAAAGAAAAATAAGACAAAAGTACTATTTTATAGTGTAATCAGATGCTCCCACATGCATCATTGTGACATTTTGCACTTCTTAATTTGCGAAAAATAAGGAATCGCAAATTAAGAAGTGCAAAATGCTATGCATCATTATTTTCGGTATTCATTTGTGATTCGGTAAAAATCGCAATTTTTACCGAATCCCAAATAAATACCGAATTCTTAAGTTAATTTTCGCAATTCCCATTGATTCCTATGGGCCAAAAGGCCCATAGGAGTCAATGCAAATTGCGAGTGGCACTTAGAAAATTTCATGGGTGCAGGGGGGGGTCAAAAGGACCCCCCCATGCACCCCTGAAATGTATTTTTCGCATCATGTTTCACACACACATGTCCTAAGGACATGTGTGTGTGAAACATGAATGTTGAAAAAAAAACATTTTCAGCTTTTTAAACACTTTTTCCAAATTTACCGAGTGGTTCAACCACTCGGTAAATTTGGCACCCTAATTGCGAATTTACAGTTTTAAATTTAATGATGCATTGCTTTTAAGAAATCGCACATCTGCGACTTCTTAAAATCACCCGCAATTTTAGAACTCGCAAACATGTTACGAATTCTAAAATTGCTTCATGCATCCCAAAAAGCACTTTTGCATTCGCAAACGGCCGATTTTAAGGAATCGCACCGTTTGCGACTACAAAAATGCTTGATGCATGTGGGGGTTTGTTCTTAGACATGTGTACTTATTATTCATTATAAATTAATAAAAACCAACATAGCTTCCTCATTGTTTGTTGCATTTTCATATTGCCTTATGCCCATAAAGAATAAATATTCCTACATTAGCTATTAAAAAGAAAACTAAATGATAAAATAAAATAATACTGATATGAATGATGGGAACCACAAAGAGAATCAAAATAGGATGAAATACCCGAATAAATGGAAGACAAACTCACAATAGGAAGAAAAAAGAGAGAATGAATCAATGACGATCATCAAGGTGAGGATTATCTAAGTGACAAAAAATGAATGAGAAAACCCAGATAAATGAATAAAGAGAAGAATGAGAAAAGACATAGATGTTGGAAACAAATTGTAGAATATACTAACATCAAAAATAGTCAAGTACTCTCCACACCCCAATGTATACTGCAATTCTTTATCTCTGTTCAAGCCATTAGGACTCTTTGTATTTAATTCAATGATGTAATAGGATTCCAAAATATGTAACTGTTTCTCTTTATCTCCCCGTCTGATATTTCTCATGATTCTGTCAATCCCAAATAAACATAACAACTCATTGTTGCTATCATATTTAAGATGAAAGTGTCTGGCCTCTGGATAGGTGTAATCAATGTTTTTGATAGCATGCATCTGCTCCAAAATTCTCTTTTTTATTGGTTTGCAAGAACACTGCAAAACATATACTAAAAAGTCAGATGTACTTGTAATCAATATATAGCTTTGGATCTGAGTTTATCTATTCCCTCAAAATGTTATCATGCACATGTTGATACTGAAAGACAACATTTATTTTCGTGGTCATTTATATTTGCATTTGATGATTATAATGTTAAATAAATGGAAATATTCTTGTGAGCGACATTTAGGTGTTCGATGCAATCATGTTTTCACAATTGTTTACCATGAAGAACAGACTACATGTCCTAAAGTATACATATTTTTTCTATATTTATGAACTGAATATTTACTTCTGTGGTTATTAATTTGCATTAACATTTGGTGATTAAAATGTTAACTAAATTCAAAGATTCTAGTGAGCAACATTCAGTTGTTCAATGCAATCAAGTGTGTACAATCATTCACTCTGGAGAAAAGACTATGTCTGAAAATATGGATTTATTTTTTCTATATCTACAAACTGAATGTTTATTTCTGTGGGTAATAGAGCGCAAAAATTTCAACTTGACAAAATCTTTAAATACCCTGTTAGATGATAATTTCAGAGAGAAACTGGCCACTGCCATTGACGAATTCTTTAACAGGAATGAGGGCACGGTGGACTCCTTCCTAACAGTATGGGAGTCCTTTAAGGCATACATCCGCGGAGTCATTATCTCCAAACACGCGGGTGTCCTCAAGTCCATACGGGGCCGTCTGACGCTCTTAGAGACCAGGCTAAAAGATATCGAGGAGCGCCGTTTGAGAGATCCAAATGTAGAAGTGACGCAGGAGCTGGCCCAGACGATTAGAGAGTATCATGAAGAGGCAGATGCTGAAGTGAAGCACCTTGGGAAATATGCCATTGCCAGATCATATGGGGAGGTTGAAAGGCCAGGTGCAGTCCTGTCCAGGATGGCCAAACAGCGCAGGCAAAATGTTTCGCTTCCTGCTCTTGGGTCGCCAACCACTGGGGGCGAGCTGGACGAATTTCAGATAGCGGCGCGTTTCCGAGAGTACTATGCTAACCTATATGCCTCTAGGGGGCCGATATCAGACGACCGTATTATGGAGTATTTAACCCATATCCAATTAACTTGGCTCACCAACACTCACCGTGAGTTTTTAGCGCGTCCATTTGAGCAGGAAGAAATTGTATGGGCGTTGTCAGCTATGAAGGCGGGCAGTGCACCGGGTAGTGATGGATTCCCAGCCTCCTTTTATAAAACGTTCCCTGACTTGCTCATTCCTAAGCTGCTGAAACTGGTAGAGCAGAAAGCAGAAGATGGGCAGATGCCCCCAACAATGCGAGAAGCTGTCATCATAGCACTTCCTAAGCCTGGCAAGCCTCCTGAGGACTGTGTCTCCTACCGGCCCTTATCGCTTATAAATGTTGACGCAAAGATTTTTGCAAAAATCATCACCAACCGTATCGGCCCTCTAATGTCTTTGTCCCCAATCGCACTTTGACATATAATTTATGCACAGTATTTGCAGCATTCCAACACACACGACAGGAGGTTTCAGCGGTTGCGGTCTTCCTGGAAATGGATAAGGCGTTTGATTCGGTCGAGTGGCTCTTTCTACGCGCGGTATTGCTGCATATGGGGGTTGGAGAACTTTTCCTGCAATTGCTAAACACACTTTACACCTCCCCAACAGCACGAGTCTGCATAGGAGCGTTCACAACAGACCCATTCAATATTGGGCGAGGTACTAGGCAGGGGTGTCCCCTTTCCCCCCTGGTTTACACCTTGGTGACGGAACCCCTTGCATGTGCCCTACGGGAGTATCATGGGCATCGTGGTATTCGCTTCCCAGGGTACAATTTGATAGTGTCCACGTACACGGACGACACGCTGCTCTATGTGCGCGACCCTGAGACCAACCTGTCGAGGGTCCTGAGAGAGGTGGTCCTGTTTGGTTCGCTCTCTGGAATTGGTGTGAACTGGAATAAGACAGTAATGTTCCCACTTACCCCAGCCACGAGTAGGGTGGACCCGGACTACCCTATCCAATGGACCACTGACTCAGTCAGATACCTGGGCATACGGCTTCACAAGACCGCGGAGGTGGTCCTACGTGAAAATTATGGCGTGGCCATTTCAAAGCTTGAAGATAATGTAGAAAAATGGATTACCCTTCCACTCTCAGTGATGGGTCGCATATCACTGCTCAAAATGATAGTTCTCTCCCGGTTTCTGTTTCTGTTTAGCAACATCCCCATGGTATTGTCTAGCGCGTTTTTCAGACAGTTACACACACTGGTGTTAAGACTGGTATGGGCTGGTAAACAACCACGAGTGGCATGGAACATTCTAATATGTCCTTACGAGGACGGGGGCCTATAGTCCCCGGCCCTAGAATTATATTATCGCGCCGCACAGGGAGAGAAAACAACGCATTATGCAAAACCCAGATTAGAGTGGCAGACAGATATAGGGACTGCCCTTTCAGAGGACACATGGAAATACTGCTGCGCTAACGTCAAAAGAGTCTCCCTTAACGGCCGTCACTGACTGTTACATTTTGAATTCCTTAACAGGGTGTATTATACATCCGAGCGCCTGTTCTGATATGGACTGCTAGACGCTCCAAACTGCGAAAGGTGCTCGGAGCAAACTGCAACTTTTTTGCATCTTGCCTAGCTGTGCCCGAAGATTGCGGATTTCTGGCACGCGGTTTACGCGGAGGTGAATAGGGTTACAGATTTGTCGTTATCTCCCTCACCGTTGCTTGCTTTAATAGGTTATTCCAAAGATGTTGCCCCGAGTTTTGAAGACTGGTGGGCATGGCTTTCCTAGTGGCTAGACACTGCGTAGCGATCACCTGGATGAAAGGGCCTACTTCTACTCTGGATAGATGGTCTAGGGACATGGTATTATGTTGCACGCAAACAAGATTATACAGTGAGTTACTGCCCCCTCGTAGCCGCCCAAAAAACTACTGGGCACTTTATCTGGAGAGAAGGTCAGTGGCGGATGACGGTGATTCAGGGGACAAGGGTTCAGATCAGGGGATGAGAGATGAATAGGAACACCCAGTGCAGCACGATGGAGATGTGATGGAATAGAGGTAATAAACGGACTGACAGAGAGGATGAATGTGAGTGTTTGAATATTGTTGATGATGGTAGGATAATGTGATGTCAACGAATAACAGGGTGGAGGGAGGGCGACATGGAGGGTGGGAAATACACTGATGCGATTACGATGCCTTTACTGTGGAGTTTCAACATGCGAGAGCATGAGATGTGTACCAAACGACTGTTGTGAGCGATACCCATATGCCAAACTGTAATGCTGTTATTCTTATGGTATGATGTCAGCATTTCTGCCAATTGTATGTATATGATTTGAAATGCCAATACAATTGTTTAAAAAAAAAATAAAAAAAAAATCTTTAAATATGCTGAAACGCATCATTCTACTGAGCATGAATTAAGTGGTGTGCTTCCGTTGGTGTGCTGTGTTCCTTTTTCCCATCAGGATTTGGAGTCTGGTTTGATGTAAAAAGGTACTCGCAAGCCGTCATAGGCACCAAAACCAAGAGGAAGAGTTAGAGGCATCTCTTGTGCCAAGCTAGGTCTTCACTGGACATGAAACAAGCATCCTAGCCCTGGAACCGGTTTCTGGGTATTACCCTCATCAGCCATGCTAGCTACAATCCAGTGGCAAAGTGAGCAAGGGACCCACGTCTGGGCATACCCTGCCAACCTAGGGTGAACAAAGCAAACACAAGGAGATGATGGATGGAGCTCTGAAACTTTTCAGTCACTCACACCCAGTCACAGATCTGGGTTGAATCCATCATCGTTCTGTAGCTCACTTCGCCACCCCAGTTCAGACCCAGCTATATGAAAATCAGTCTTGACCCTGTGCCTCATCGGAACAGTCCAACCTGAACTGCCAAGCCAGGTCTTCCCTGGACTGGAAACTAGTATCCTGAGACCGGTTTTGGGGTAAGATCCCTCATAAGCCAGGCAAGCTAGAATCCAGTGGCAAAGTGACTGAGGTACCCACGTCTGGGCATACCCGGCCAACTTAGGGTAAATAAAGCAAACACAAGGAGATGATGGACTGAGCGCTGAAACTTTTCAGACTCTCACCCCCAGTCACAGATCTGGGTTGAATCTACCATCGTTCTTTAGCTCACTTTGCCACCCCAGTTCAATCAATCAATCAATCAATCATTACCATTTGTAAAGCGCGCTACATACCCGTGAGGGTCTCAAGGCGCTGGGAGGTGTGGAGGGGGGCAGCTACTGATCGAAAAGCCAGGTCTTGAGAAGTCTTCTGACGGCCAGCAGGTCCTGGGTGTGACGTAGGTTGGTAGGGAGAGTGTTCCAGGTCATGGCGGCGAGGTAGGAGAAGGATCTGCCGCCGGCGGTGGTTTTCCGGACGCGTGGAACTGTGGCGAGGGCGAGGTTGGCAGAGCAGAGGCTGCGGGTGGGGGTGTGGAAGCTGAGTCGGTTGTTGAGGTATGATGGTCTGGAGTTGTGTAGGGCTTTGTGTTCGTGGATGAGGAGTTTGAAGGTGATCCTGTTGTTGACGGTGAGCCAATGCAGGATTCTCAGGTGGGGTGTGATGCGTCTGCGTCGGGGGACGTCGAGGATCAGTCGTGCCGAGGCGTTCTGGATGCGTTGCAGCCGTCTCAGGAGCTTGGTTGTTGTTCCTGCGTAGAGGGCGTTCCCGTAGTCCAGTTTGCTGGTGACCAGGGCCTGGGTGACGGGCTTTCTCGTGTCGGGGGGATCCATTTGAAGATCCTGCAGAGCATTCGTAGGGTGTTGAAGCAGGAAGCGGAGATGACGTTGACCTGCTTGGTCATGGAGAGGGCGGAGTCAAGGATGACCTCCAGGTTGCGTGCGTGGTCGGTGGATTTTGGGGCCGATTCCTAGCGATGTTGGCCACCAGGAGTCGTCCCAGGCTGAGGGGGTGGGGCCGAGGATGAGCTTTATGTTCATGTGGGTTAGGAAATCCTTCATGGCCTGGGATGTGAACTGGACCCCATTGTCCGTTACGAGGGTAGCGGGCACGCCCTCTTTTGAAAATACTTCTCTGAGGAATTCTAACACCGAGTCGGTGTTAACACGATGTACCAACTTCTGGGAGATCCAATGTGAGGTGTAGTCGATCAAAACAAGCATAAACCGTCTCTGAACACCTAGGTTGTCCATGGGCCCAATGATGTCCATGACTACCTTTGTCCAAGGTTTGGTGGGTACTTTGACTGGGGAAAGGGGTGCTCTGTGGACAGATTTAGACTTGTTACTCCTAGCACAACTCACGCAATCCTTAACTAGTTGTTCCGTAATGGCGTCCATTGTTGGGAACCAATATGTTGCTCTGACTCTCTGTTTCATGATGCTGCGCCCCAGGTGTCCTTCGTGAGCTAGATCGACTATTCTTTTCCTGAGTTCCTTGGGTGGTATCACCCTATGTTGGCGGTAGATTCTTCCCTTGATGATACTCAACTCATTCCTAACGTCCCAATATTCTTTCAGTTCCTCTTCCAGTTCGCTCCTCTTGTCGGGCCATCCTTTTATTATGTTCTCTTTGAGTTTGCTTAACTCCATGTCTACCTCCATGGCATTGTCCCATTCTTCTTCTGTGATGGCTGGATGGTCTACCACCATAATAGGATTGTCTAGGGCTTCTTCTTGGACCACACTTTGTAGGGGAGATCTAGATAAGTAATCGGCGATCATGTTCTCGGCTCCAGGTACGTACTCAACTTTAAAGTTCTCCAACCCCAATATCCACTTACTTATACGTGGTGTGCTGTTTTCCATACCCTTCACTGTAAAAATGGAGGTTAAAGGCTTGTGATCTGACCTGATGGTGAAAGGCAGACCCCAAAGGAAAAACTTGAAATGTCTTACTGCCCAGAAACAGGCCAGGACTTCTTTCTCTATTACAGAATAGTTTTGCTCTGCACTGGTGAGGCATCTGGAAGCGAATGCTATGATCTTATCTTCCTTCCCTTCCTTTTGAAGGAGAGTGGCACCCAATCCTTTATTCGAGGCAACTGTGGTGAGGATTGTTTTCTTCTTGTTGTCAAAAACCCCCAGCGCTTGGGAGTTCAAAACTTCTACTCTCAGTTCATCCATGGCAGCTTTATGCTCTTCTTTCCAGAGGAACTCCGAGTCTTTTTTCAGGAGACTGCGCATAGAGTTGCACTTTGCGGCGCAGTTCATGATGTATTTGGCCAGATACTCTATGAGCCCAAGGAAGGATTTAAGTTCCTCCTTGTTCTTCGGGTAAGGAGTAAGGGGCATCCTTTACTGCTTTTAACAGACTATCTTTAGGTCTGAATCCCTCTTCCGATATTGAGTGGCCCAAGTATTCCACCGACGTGACTTTTATTTTACATTGGTTCTTTTGTACTGTCAGACCTGAATCTGTAAGCTTCTGGAACACCACTTTGAGGGTACTGTCATGTTCTTCCACACTGCGACCGTACATCAGGATGTCGTCTTCAAAACACATTGTACGGTTTATTCCAGACAGGATTTGCTGCATTATCTTTTGTAAAACAGCTGCGGCCGAAGCTAGGCCGAAAGGCATCCTCCTGAACATGAATGCCCCCTGAGGAGTTATAAAAGCGGTAAGTGGCCTGGAGTCAGGCTGAAGATCCACTTGGTGATATGCCATGGACAGGTCAATCACACTGAAATATTTGGCTTGCCCCATCATACTAAGAATCTCGTTAATATTTGGAAGGGGGTGCCTCTCTACCCAGATGTTCTCATTGAGACTGCGGAGGTCCACACACAATCGAATGCCATTCCCATTGGCCTTGGCCGCAATCACCACTGGTGCCAACCATTCTGAGCAATCCACTGGTTGTATTACACCCATCTCACACAATCTGTCCAACTCCTTCACCAAATGTTCCCTCATGAGTTGAGGAACAGGGCGCAACTTGTGGACTACAGGCTTTGCATTAGATTTGAGTTTGATCTTATGCTGGAAATCGTGTAAACAGCCCAATTTCTCTTGGAATAGATTAGGGAATTCTTTGCAAATGGAATCTCCATCTTGGACTTTTTCTGTAAGTAAAACTTACTCGTTGCTATTGGGGTCTAGGATGAGGCCTAAATCTTTCTGCTGCTTCCACCCCAAATTGGATCCTGACTCAGCTATGTATATCTTACCATATGTTTCTCTGTCCTTGAAATTAATTCTCATCTCTTTCATCCCCATGAGAGGTATGGGTTCCTTACTATAACCCGTGGGGGAAATGTCCGGTTTAAATAGAACGGTCTATCCTTGTTCTCTCAAACTCTCAAAATCTACCTTGTTGAGTAGTGTGAAAAGCGGGCACGAATCGGCATACATGGTCACACTTTTATTGTTCAGTAGAACTTCACATTTTGGATATATGGTGTTGACCGAACCAGCAATACTTTTCAACTGCAAAACAAATTTCTTTTCACCGTCTGTTACACATTTAACTTCTCTGTTATACACCTTTACTCCTTCTCTATCCCATTCTCTAGTGTGTGGCTCACCTTCTCTGCACACCCTGGCAAAATGCCCCCTTTTGTTGCATTGTTTACACGTTACATTCCTAGCAGGGCACTGGGGAAAATTCGCAAAATGATTACTACTGCCACATCTATAACATTTGAATTGCATTTCTTTGCTGTTGGCCTTCTTACCTGCATTTTCTTTATTTACTACCTTGTAAACCTCCAGTTCTTCTTCTTTGCTGTTGACAGTAGCTACTACCTCACCATTAGGCTTCATTTCTTTTATACACTTAGCAGTGTGTTCGATAGATTCAGCAATCTCAATCACTTCTCTCAACCCAGGGTTCCTAGCTAATAATTTTTCTTGAATGTGGGAATTATTGGTGCAACGCACCAGTTGATCCCTTATGAGGGAGTCGGTGAGATCGCCAAATTCACACAACTGCGTGAGACCCCACAAAGCAGCCACATCGTTTTGGACAGACTCTTGTTTCCCTTGCACTCTATTAAAAAACTTGTGGCGTTCCAGTACAACATTTATCTTATCACCAAAATGCGTTTCTAACTTTTCAACATTACATGTAAACAAATCAATATCACCCCCTTCTTCCCTTCCTGCAGGGTCAGGCAAAGTCTCATATATTTTTCTCCCATGAATTCCTAAATTGTGAAGGAGGTTATGTAGCTTCCGCAGGGCAGTAAATCTCTCACCGCCAATTGCAATAATGTAAGACTCGAACATCTTGAACCACTCTTTCCAACAAATTTCAGGTTCCCCTATCTCATTTAGGAAAGGGGGCGGTTGGGTCATGCTCGCTGCTGCCATCATGGGTAACCCGGAGAGGAGAGTATCGGAACAGGAACCGACAGGAGGGAGAGGAAAGTTAGGATGGGGAAAGACAACCAGTGGAGACAGCAGCAGCCATATAGCAGGGCAGGGCAAAAACCAAAAATGAGAGGGAAAAAAAAGATGGACAGCCACAAAGACAGTACATACAGCTGAGAATAAGAAACAGTGAAAGAAATCTCACAGGAATGGTGCAGAAACTACTATCTCCTATCTGTGGAGTAGGTAATGATGGAACTCCTAGGACAGACGAATACTTGGCCGCGGGATGGAAACGTGTACCTAATAAAGATCCCACAAGCAGGGGAAATCCTCCACTACAACACACAAAACTGGATGTAGTATATAACCCCCCCACCTTGAACACGGGGAACACAATTGACACTATCAAGGATACAGAGGGTTGGGGGTCCATGTCAAAAGGTGAGCCAAGAGCTGAAAGTATAATGTACTTGACACGGAGGTTTTGCAGGGAAAATAGTCACCTTGGGAAAACTGGTGCTCTGGATGGAACTGACACATTATCCGCTCGAAAATCCAACCGTGAGGAGGCAGACGCTTTAACTGGAAATGACGCAATGTAATTCGAAGGTCGCCGTGAGGAGGATGGTGCACCAGCAGGAACTTGGTGAGGAGGCAGACTTGTTGACTGGAAATTACGTGATGGATTTGAAGGCCGGCTGAGAGGGGAATGGTGTGCCGGCAGGAACTTTGTAACTCGAGTCGTGGATCAGGCTGGGGTGCCGGAACAACTTCCAGTCCGGAAGGACGGAACTCCACAGGATCAGCTGAATGGACGGCAACGGTGAGGAAAGGCTGAGGTGCCAAACTTGTCCTCTTGACAGGAAACTTACAGGGAGCAGTGCCGGAGGGTAATCAGCTGGCAGGAAACCCAAGACGGAGCAGGATGGGAGGCGGAAATGTTCTCGGGCTGACAGCAAAACAGGTAGAGTACCCGGTCTACACTGGACACCAAGTTCAGCCTCAAAGACCTCCGCAGCTGGCAGTCACGAACACCCTGGTCACCAGACACGGTTCACAGGGAGTGCAACCAGCACTGAAGAGACCTGAACCTTCGTCCGAACTTGCAGCAACCACCCAACGCCTCTCACGGGGAACTCCGCTCACCTGCCCAAATAAAGTCCAGCTGTCACCGGCATACAGGGTGTAAAAGCTTGAAGAAGACACTCTGCAGATGGCCAGGAAACAGTCAGGAAACCACAAAATTAGGTTGAAGCTTGGGAACTGCGTCTACGGGATGGACAGGATGGCTAAGCATGCAGAGAATTACTAATGATGGCTTAGATGCAGGAAGCACAGCTGGCAGCATGCAGAGACTCTACACGTCAATGGAGATACCGGAGTGGAGAGAGTACACCGAGGGGAGATGGCCGAGGATGCCCCCTTCGCATCGGTCTTCGCCAGTGTTATAAAGAATGCAGGACACAGGAAATATCCAGTGAAGACTTTATTCGACCATCCACTCTCCAGATCAGCCACCAACCGTGAGTCCCCAACATTCTAAGGTGAGCTTCAGTGGGTTGTACCAACTAGGGAGCAAAGAGGGGGTGGAGGACAGAAGGTACCAATGTGACCGTAGTTACAACAGTTGGGCTGAGTGATGATCCCTGTAGAACACCGCAGATGATCTCGGTGGTCTTGAGGCGGAAGGGTGGGAGGTGGACACTCTGGGTTCTGCCGGAGAGGAAGGACGTGGTCCAGGACAGGGCCTTCTCTTGGATTCCGGCGTCATGGAGGCGTGCTGTTAGGTTGCGGTGGCAGACCGTGTCGAAGGCTGCTGATAGGTCCAGAAGGATGAGGGCAGTTGTTTCTCCTTTGTCCATAAAGATCCTGATGTCGTCGGTGGCGGCGATGAGGGTGGTCTCGGTGCTGTGGTTGTTGCGGAAGCCGAACAGGGATGGGTCCAGGATGTTGTTGTCTTTGAGGTAGCGGGTCAGCTGTCTGTTGACGATCTTCTCCATGACTTTCACCGGGAAGGGGAGCAGGGAGATGGGCCGGAAGTTCTTGTGGTCGTGGATGTGCTCGGCGGTGGTGAGGGTGTCGTTGGTGTTGGTCGAGACTCTTAGGGTGTCAATGGATGATGGTGATTCCCCCTCCCACTCCGTTGGTGCGGTCCTTGCGGGTGATATTGTAGCCTTCTGGGATGGCTATGGTGATGTCTGGTGCCGAGGTGGCATTCAGCCAGGTCTCCGTCAGGAAGGCGACGTCGGGGGTGGTTGAGTCTAGGAGGTCCCAGAGTTTGATGGCGTGCTTGCGAGCGGAGCGGGTGTTGAGGAGGATGCAGCGGAGGTGGTTGGGTTCTCTGGTTGATGGTTTGGCGGGCCGGATGCTGGTGAAGCTGCAGTTCCAGCAGGTGAAGGGTCCTTGGGTGCGCTTCAAGGTGGCCCGGTAGCAGGAGTGATCTCGACCGGCGTTGAGTGCGTGGAGGGTCCTGGAGTCGTAGTGCGGTCTGGTGTTGTGGCGGCTTTGGGGTCCAGGGGTTCTGGCGCTGGGCGCGGACGGTCGCAGACGGGCTTGCCTTTGGCACGCCCCCTGTGCGCGGCCGCCATAAGAAGGGGAGGTGCGCGGGAGGAGCAGTTGGGAGGGGGGAGGGAACCAATGGGGTTGGGGGGTGGGGCCGCAGGGATGCAGTGGCAGTGGCAGTGGCAGGAACGGGCGGGAAGGATAAAAAAAACAAGCCTAAGGCAAGGCAAGGCAACAGGCAAACTCAAAAAGCAGAAAAACAGAGGCAATACGGTAACAAATGCAAGCGGTCACTGGGGCACAATACAGGTGGTCACAAAAGGATACTGGGGGCACAAAACAAGTGGCAACAACAAACAACAACAAACCTAAGGCCCACTGGCCACCAGGGATGAGGCGCAGGTGGAAGCCTGCGGGTGGCGGCCCTCGAACACCCACAGAACTACTCAACAGCGGGGGCACAGGATCACAGGCGCAGTCAGGTGGAGCTGCGTGGCGTGGGGAGCGACAGGGTCAAGGGTCGCTCTCACTACCACGCCGTGGCTGCCATAAGAAGGGGAAGTGGGAGGGAGGAGCAGCTGGGAGGGGGAGGGAACCAATGCGGGTGGGGGGGTGGGCCGCAGGGACGCAGGGGCGGGAACGGGCAGGAAGGAGAAAAAACAAGCCTAAGGCAAGGCAACACCCATAGAACGAGTCAGCAGCGGGGGCACAGGAACACAGGCGCAGTCAGGTGGAGCTGAGCGGCATGGGGAGCGACCTGCCTGAAGACAAAGTCATGGGTAGCAAGGGTTCAGACTCAGCTATATGCAATTCAGTATTGACCCTGTGCCTCATGGGAACAGTTCAGCCCGAACTGCCAAGCCAGGTCTTCCCTGGACCAGAAACAAGCATCCTGGGACCGGTTTAAGGGTAACACCCCTCGTCAGCCAGGCTAGCTAGAATCCAGTGGCAAAGTGAGCAAGGGACCCACATCTGGGTATATACTGCCAACTTCGGGCAAACACAAGGAGATGATCGACAGAGCGCTGACACTTTTCAGACTCTCACCCCCAGTCAAAGATCTGGGTTGAATCCATCATTGTTGTTTAGTTCACTTTGCCACCCAATAGTGTAAAGTGTATCTGAAAACATTCCGAGATACCAAGAATATACAGATGTTCAGAGCACCAAACAAAGGAAAAGTAGATAGTCCGTCAGAAAGATAGGTCCAAATTGATAAAATAGACTCCAGACGTAGAGAATGATAGTTCCATGCACTTTAATAATTTGTTCTGATTCTTTGTTAGTGCAAATTACACAGCAGCCGACACGTGCTTCATCGTACAAGACGACTTTTTCAAGGCTGTAAATTGAACAAAAGATTCATTGACGTAAAACTCACCCTAATAAAAAAATAGGATGCTAATACAAGGATGATTAAAATCAGAACATAACCCTAAACCAAAGTTAAGTCCTTCCTAACGTCCCAATATTCTTTCAGTTCCTCTTCCAGTTCGCTCCTCTTGTCGGGCCATCCTTTTATTATGTTCTCTTTGAGTTTGCTTAACTCCATGTCTACCTCCATGGCATTGTCCCATTCTTCTTCTGTGATGGCTGGATGGTCTACCACCATAATAGGATTGTCTAGGGCTTCTTCTTGGACCACACTTTGTAGGGGAGATCTAGATAAGTAATCGGCGATCATGTTCTCGGCTCCAGGTACGTACTCAACTTTAAAGTTCTCCAACCCCAATATCCACTTACTTATACGTGGGGTGCTGTTTTCCATACCCTTCACTGTAAAAATGGAGGTTAAAGGCTTGTGATCTGACCTGATGGTGAAAGGCAGACCCCAAAGGAAAAACTTGAAATGTCTTACTGCCCAGAAACAGGCCAGGACTTCTTTCTCTATTACAGAATAGTTTTGCTCTGCACTGGTGAGGCATCTGGAAGCGAATGCTATGATCTTATCTTCCTTCCCTTCCTTTTGAAGGAGAGTGGCACCCAATCCTTTATTCGAGGCAACTGTGGTGAGGATTGTTTTCTTCTTGTTGTCAAAAACCCCCAGCGCTTGGGAGTTCAAAACTTCTACTCTCAGTTCATCCATGGCAGCTTTATGCTCTTCTTTCCAGAGGAACTCCGAGTCTTTTTTCAGGAGACTGCGCATAGAGTTGCACTTTGCGGCGCAGTTCATGATGTATTTGGCCAGATACTCTATGAGCCCAAGGAAGGACTTAAGTTCCTCCTTGTTCTTCGGGTAAGGAGTAAGGGGCATCCTTTACTGCTTTTAACAGACTATCTTTAGGTCTGAATCCCTCTTCCGATATTGAGTGGCCCAAGTATTCCACCGACGTGACTTTTATTTTACATTGGTTCTTTTGTACTGTCAGACCTGAATCTGTAAGCTTCTGGAACACCACTTTGAGGGTACTGTCATGTTCTTCCACACTGCGACCGTACATCAGGATGTCGTCTTCAAAACACATTGTACGGTTTATTCCAGACAGGATTTGCTGCATTATCTTTTGTAAAACAGCTGCGGCCGAAGCTAGGCCGAAAGGCATCCTCCTGAACATGAATGCCCCCTGAGGAGTTATAAAAGCGGTAAGTGGCCTGGGGTCAGGCTGAAGATCCACTTGGTGATATGCCATGGACAGGTCAATCACACTGAAATATTTGGCTTGCCCCATCATACTAAGAATCTCGTTAATATTTGGAAGGGGGTGCCTCTCTACCCAGATGTTCTCATTGAGACTGCGGAGGTCCACACACAATCGAATGCCATTCCCATTGGCCTTGGCCGCAATCACCACTGGTGCCAACCATTCTGAGCAATCCACTGGTTGTATTACACCCATCTCACACAATCTGTCCAACTCCTTCACCAAATGTTCCCTCATGAGTTGAGGAACAGGGCGCAACTTGTGGACTACAGGCTTTGCATTAGATTTGAGTTTGATCTTATGCTGGAAATCGTGTAAACAGCCCAATTTCTCTTGGAATAGATTAGGGAATTCTTTGCAAATGGAATCTCCATCTTGGACTTTTTCTGTAAGTAAAACTTACTCGTTGCTATTGGGCTCTAGGATGAGGCCTAAATCTTTCTGCTGCTTCCACCCCAAATTGGATCCTGACTCAGCTATGTATATCTTACCATATGTTTCTCTGTCCTTGAAATTAATTCTCATCTCTTTCATCCCCATGAGAGGTATGGGTTCCTTACTATAACCCGTGGGGGAAATGTCCGGTTTAAATAGAACGGTCTATCCTTGTTCTCTCAAACTCTCAAAATCTACCTTGTTGAGTAGTGTGAAAAGCGGGCACGAATCGGCATACATGGTCACACTTTTATTGTTCAGTAGAACTTCACATTTTGGATATATGGTGTTGACCGAACCAGCAATACTTTTCAACTGCAAAACAAATTTCTTTTCACCGTCTGTTACACATTTAACTTCTCTGTTATACACCTTTACTCCTTCTCTATCCCATTCTCTAGTGTGTGGCTCACCTTCTCTGCACACCCTGGCAAAATGCCCCCTTTTGTTGCATTGTTTACACGTTACATTCCTAGCAGGGCACTGGGGAAAATTCGCAAAATGATTACTACTGCCACATCTATAACATTTGAATTGCATTTCTTTGCTGTTGGCCTTCTTACCTGCATTTTCTTTATTTACTACCTTGTAAACCTCCAGTTCTTCTTCTTTGCTGTTGACAGTAGCTACTACCTCACCATTAGGCTTCATTTCTTTTATACACTTAGCAGTGTGTTCGATAGATTCAGCAATCTCAATCACTTCTCTCAACCCAGGGTTCCTAGCTAATAATTTTTCTTGAATGTGGGAATTATTGGTGCAACGCACCAGTTGATCCCTTATGAGGGAGTCGGTGAGATCGCCAAATTCACACAACTGCGTGAGACCCCACAAAGCAGCCACATAGTTTTGGACAGACTCTTGTTTCCCTTGCACTCTATTAAAAAACTTGTGGCGTTCCAGTACAACATTTATCTTATCACCAAAATGCGTTTCTAACTTTTCAACATTACATGTAAACAAATCAATATCACCCCCTTCTTCCCTTCCTGCAGGGTCAGGCAAAGTCTCATATATTTTTCTCCCATGAATTCCTAAATTGTGAAGGAGGTTATGTCGCTTCCGCAGGGCAGTAAATCTCTCACCGCCAATTGCAATAATGTAAGACTCGAACATCTTGAACCACTCTTTCCAACAAATTTCAGGTTCCCCTATCTCATTTAGGAAAGGGGGCGGTTGGGTCATGCTCGCTGCTGCCATCATGGGTAACCCGGAGAGGAGAGTATCGGAACAGGAACCGACAGGAGGGAGAGGAAAGTTAGGATGGGGAAAGACAACCAGTGGAGACAGCAGCAGCCATATAGCAGGGCAGGGCAAAAACCAAAAATGAGAGGGAAAAAAAAGATGGACAGCCACAAAGACAGTACATACAGCTGAGAATAAGAAACAGTGAAAGAAATCTCACAGGAATGGTGCAGAAACTACTATCTCCTATCTGTGGAGTAGGTAATGATGGAACTCCTAGGACAGACGAATACTTGGCCGCGGGATGGAAACGTGTACCTAATAAAGATCCCACAAGCAGGGGAAATCCTCCACTACAACACACAAAACTGGATGTAGTATATAACCCCCCCACCTTGAACACGGGGAACACAATTGACACTATCAAGGATACAGAGGGTTGGGGGTCCATGTCAAAAGGTGAGCCAAGAGCTGAAAGTATAATGTACTTGACACGGAGGTTTTGCAGGGAAAATAGTCACCTTGGGAAAACTTGTGCTCTGGATGGAACTGACACATTATCCGCTCGAAAATCCAACCGTGAGGAGGCAGACGCTTTAACTGGAAATGACGCAATGTAATTCGAAGGTCGCCGTGAGGAGGATGGTGCACCAGCAGGAACTTGGTGAGGAGGCAGACTTGTTGACTGGAAATTACGTGATGGATTTGAAGGCCGGCTGAGAGGGGAATGGTGTGCCGGCAGGAACTTTGTAACTCGAGTCGTGGATCAGGCTGGGGTGCCGGAACAACTTCCAGTCCGGAAGGACGGAACTCCACAGGATCAGCTGAATGGACGGCAACGGTGAGGAAAGGCTGAGGTGCCAAACTTGTCCTCTTGACAGGAAACTTACAGGGAGCAGTGCCGGAGGGTAATCAGCTGGCAGGAAACCCAAGACGGAGCAGGATGGGAGGCGGAAATGTTCTCGGGCTGACAGCAAAACAGGTAGAGTACCCGGTCTACACTGGACACCAAGTTCAGCCTCAAAGACCTCCGCAGCTGGCAGTCACGAACACCCTGGTCACCAGACACGGTTCACAGGGAGTGCAACCAGCACTGAAGAGACCTGAACCTTCGTCCGAACTTGCAGCAACCACCCAACGCCTCTCACGGGGAACTCCGCTCACCTGCCCAAATAAAGTCCAGCTGTCACCGGCATACAGGGTGTAAAAGCTTGAAGAAGACACTCTGCAGATGGCCAGGAAACAGTCAGGAAACCACAAAATTAGGTTGAAGCTTGGGAACTGCGTCTACGGGATGGACAGGATGGCTAAGCATGCAGAGAATTACTAATGATGGCTTAGATGCAGGAAGCACAGCTGGCAGCATGCAGAGACTCTACACGTCAATGGAGATACCGGAGTGGAGAGAGTACACCGAGGGGAGATGGCCGAGGATGCCCCCTTCGCATCGGTCTTCGCCAGTGTTATAAAGAATGCAGGACACAGGAAATATCCAGTGAAGACTTTATTCGACCATCCACTCTCCAGATCAGCCACCAACCGTGAGTCCCCAACATTCTAAGGTGAGCTTCAGTGGGTTGTACCAACTAGGGAGCAAAGAGGGGGTGGAGGACAGAAGGTACCAATGTGACCGTAGTTACAACAGTTGGGCTGAGTGATGATCCCTGTAGAACACCGCAGATGATCTCGGTGGTCTTGAGGCGGAAGGGTGGGAGGTGGACACTCTGGGTTCTGCCGGAGAGGAAGGACGTGGTCCAGGACAGGGCCTTCTCTTGGATTCCGGCGTCATGGAGGCGTGCTGTTAGGTTGCGGTGGCAGACCGTGTCGAAGGCTGCTGATAGGTCCAGAAGGATGAGGGCAGTTGTTTCTCCTTTGTCCATAAGGATCCTGATGTCGTCGGTGGCGGCGATGAGGGTGGTCTCGGTGCTGTGGTTGTTGCGGAAGCCGGACAGGGATGGGTCCAGGATGTTGTTGTCTTTGAGGTAGCGGGTCAGCTGTCTGTTGACGATCTTCTCCATGACTTTCACCGGGAAGGGGAGCAGGGAGATGGGCCGGAAGTTCTTGTGGTCGTGGATGTGTTCGGCGGTGGTGAGGGTGTCGTTGGTGTTGGTCGAGACTCTTAGGGTGTCAATGGATGATGGCGATTCCCCCTCCCACTCCGTTGGTGCGGTCCTTGCGGGTGATATTGTAGCCTTCTGGGATGGCTATGGTGATGTCTGGTGCCGAGGTGGCGTTCAGCCAGGTCTCCGTCAGGAAGGCGACGTCGGGGGTGGTTGAGTCTAAGAGGTCCCAGAGTTTGATGGCGTGCTTGCGAGCGGAGCGGGTGTTGAGGAGGATGCAGCGGAGGTGGTTGGGTTCTCTGGTTGATGGTTTGGCGGGCCGGATGCTGGTGAAGCTGCAGTTCCAGCAGGTGAAGGGTCCTTGGGTGCGCTTCAAGGTGGCCCGGTAGCAGGAGTGATCTCGACCGGCGTTGAGTGCGTGGAGGGTCCTGGAGTCGTAGTGCGGTCTGGTGTTGTGGCGGCTTTGGGGTCCAGGGGTTCTGGCGCTGGGCGTGGACGGTCGCAGACGGGCTTGCCTTTGGCACGCCCCCTGCGCGCGGCCGCCATAAGAAGGGGAGGTGCGCGGGAGGAGCAGTTGGGAGGGGGGAGGGAACCAATGGGGTTGGGGGGTGGGGCCGCAGGGATGCAGTGGCAGTGGCAGTGGCAGGAACGGGCGGGAAGGATAAAAAAAACAAGCCTAAGGCAAGGCAAGGCAACAGGCAAACTCAAAAAGCAGAAAAACAGAGGCAATACTGTAACAAATGCAAGCGGTCACTGGGGCACAATGCAGGTGGTCACAAAAGGATACTGGGGGCACAAAACAAGTGGCAACAACAAACAACAACAAACCTAAGGCCCACTGGCCACCAGGGATGAGGCGCAGGTGGAAGCCTGCGGGTGGCGGCCCTCGAACACCCACAGAACTACTCAACAGCGGGGGCACAGGATCACAGGCGCAGTCAGGTGGAGCTGCGTGGCGTGGGGAGCGACAGGGTTAAGGGTCGCTCTCACTACCACGCCGTGGCTGCCATAAGAAGGGGAAGTGGGAGGGAGGAGCAGCTGGGAGGGGGAGGGAACCAATGCGGGTGGGGGGGTGGGCCGCAGGGCCGCAGGGGCGGGAACGGGCGGGAAGGAGAAAAAACAAGCCTAAGGCAAGGCAACACCCATAGAACGAGTCAGCAGCGGGGGCACAGGAACACAGGCGCAGTCAGGTGGAGCTGAGCGGCATGGGGAGCGACCTGCCTGAAGACAAAGTCATGGGTAGCAAGGGTTCAGACCCAGCTATATGCAATTCAGTCTTGACCCTGTGCCTCATGGGAACAGTTCAGCCCGAACTGCCAAGCCAGGTCTTCCCTGGACCAGAAACAAGCATCCTGGGACCGGTTTAAGGGTAACACCCCTCGTCAGCCAGGCTAGCTAGAATCCAGTGGCAAAGTGAGCAAGGGACCCACATCTGGGTATATACTGCCAACTTCGGGCAAACACAAGGAGATGATCGACAGAGCGCTGACACTTTTCAGACTCTCACCCCCAGTCAAAGATCTGGGTTGAATCCATCATTGTTGTTTAGTTCACTTTGCCACCCAATAGTGTAAAGTGTATCTGAAAACATTCCGAGATACCAAGAATATACAGATGTTCAGAGCACCAAACAAAGGAAAAGTAGATAGTCCGTCAGAAAGATAGGTCCAAATTGATAAAATAGACTCCAGACGTAGAGAATGATAGTTCCATGCACTTTAATAATTTGTTCTGATTCTTTGTTAGTGCAAATTACACAGCAGCCGACACGTGCTTCATCGTACAAGACGACTTTTTCAAGGCTGTAAATTGAACAAAAGATTCATTGACGTAAAACTCACCCTAATAAAAAAATAGGATGCTAATACAAGGATGATTAAAATCAGAACATAACCCTAAACCAAAGTTAAGTCAGGAAATGCATTAATCTTTTTTTTTTTTTAAATAATCTTTATTCATATTTTTTTTTCCTTAATGACCCAGACCATTGCCCCCCTCGCCCCCTGAGAACAGGTACCCATCATTGTTACACAACACAGGTAAATAGAAATTGACAATCAGATTCTCCTGAGAACAGAAAAAACACCATAATAATATTTAGCAGACATAACATCATTATCAGCGTAAAAAAATTAATAGATAAGAGCTATTTGATGTGTGACACCAGTTATGCCCACTGTTCCCATCAATGCTCTTGGATCCAATCTAGCAGAGGCTCCCAGATTTTTATACCCATTCTTCTAATATTGCGCCCTTTATTCCTATAAATAGAAACCTCGTGGCTGCATGTCGCAAGCAATCTAGCCCTCCATTGCAGAAATGATGGTGGTATCGGATCCAGCCATGCTGATGCAATACATAGTCGGAAGACGGTCATTGCAACAAAAATCAGCCCTTGTATCTGTTTCGGTCGAACACTACTAGTTGTACCTAGCATGACCTTTTTGGTTGTGACGTTCACCCTAACATGGGCTATATCTGAGAGGAAGCCAGAAATTTCTGCTAGAAGATTTGTGAGTACTTTACAAGAGGCAAACATATGGATAATGTCTGCCTCGGGGAATGCACAGCGTGGACATGTTCTGCATTTCCCCGTCCCCCATTTAGGTATTTTTTACGGGGTATAGTATAATGAAAAGAAAGTTTTGTAAAATTGTGCTTCAAGTTTTATAGACATTAAACAAGTGAGTGACATTTCGTATGAGTAGCTAGGAATTCGGGAAGAAACATCAAGTTTGGTCAGCCATGCTAACACATGTTTATCCATGTTATCTGGTACTAAGGTATTCATTACTTCATAGATCTAACCGATTTTTGGGGGCGATTCTCTGCACAGATTTTCTATGGTTTGACAGGTTTGAAATTTGGTGCGACCTCCATCCTTCTTTAATAGGAAATCTCTCACTTGGAGGAATTTAAAGAAATCCCTATTAGTGATATTAAAATCTGACTTCAGCTCATCAAACGATTTGATTCCATTTGTCGAGAAGAAACACCCAAGTTCTCTAACCCCTGTCTCAATCCATCTCCTCATGCAGGTATCATGGAATATCCCTGGTAGATCCATATTCTGGCTTATAGGAGTATAGTAAGAGTAACGGCCTAAACATAGTCATTTTTTGCATTCCCCCATTTCTTTCATGATGTTTGAGATAGTCTTAAATTTGGTTTTTTTAAAGTAAGCATCGTTTACGTGTCGCCACAGATATCCAGCACATCCTTCCCCTAGAATAAGTTCTTATGGAATAGGTATATTGCTACCGGCCGGGTTGGCCGTTAAAAGTGTCACACTATACCTTAACGCATTGGCCCAATAGTATAGTTTGAAGTTGGGCAAGGCCCACCCTCCACGTTCTCTAGGAAGCGTGATCCACCTTAATGCCCTACGTGGTCTGTTATATCCCCATAAAAAACGTGTAAACATGGTATCTATATTTCTAAGTATTTGTGGAGAGAATTCTAAGCAGATGGCCCGAAAGAGATATAAAAACTTTGGAAAGAAGAGCATCTTAACAACATTGCTTCTGCCACCAATAGTTAAATGTAGGTTGTTTAATCGACACAATTCTTTCTTTGTACACTGTATAAGTGGTTCCACATTATTATTAACGATATTCTCAACATTAGCACTAATACTAACCCCCAGATATGTGGCCTTATCTATTATTCTAGGGTCCCTCATCACGATTTTGTTGTTTAGTACAATCTGTGTCTTACTAGAATATAATTTATACCCAGAGACTCTGCCAAAGGTTTGGGCTTCCTTCTCAATCTGACTTATAGCATTTTTGGGATTGCTAGTAACAATAGCAATGTCGTCGGCATAAGCTAAGCTTTTCGTATCCAGATCACGCACTCGAATAGGAGGAATTAATGTGTTGTTTTCGAGCCTATGTATAAATGCATCAATATAGATGGCGAACGGAAGGGGCGAACAGGGGCACCCTTGTCTTGTCCCCCTAGTGATGTTAAAATTCTCCGACAGAACCCCATTAAACAGAACACTGGCACTAGGATTAACATATAGCATCTGGATCGCTGTTATAAATTTCTCTCCGATGCCACAGTTTAACATGGCGGCCCACAGGAATTTCCAGGAGACCCTATCAAACGCCTTCTCTGCGTCGAGCAGAATAAGCGCCATAGGGTCTCCTGTTGTTCCAGTGTAATCAAAGAGAGAAATAACTCTTTGTATGTGGTCAACTGTAGATCTTCCCAGTACAAACCTGTGTTGTTCAGAGACTATTTTATGTATCAAAGGGGCGAGCCGTGCTGCTAATAATTTGGAATATATTTTCGAATCCCCATTAATCAGGGTAATAGGTCGATAAGAACCCATCCCCTGGAGGTCTTTAGTTTTCTTTGGAAAAACGACTATTTTAGCGGATGACCAGGATCTTGGTGGATTCCCCCCTTGAAAGATTTGTTGAAAGAGTTCTACCATGATGGCCCTAAGTTGTGGTGCAAACTTGACATAGAACTCCGTAGGGATCCCATCCATTCCCGTTGCCTTCCCATTATCTAGGGAGTTTATAGCAAGTAAAATTTCTTCCCAATATAGGGGGCTATCAACTAATTCCTGGTCTTTTGCTCCCAGTCGGTCTGTAGTGAATAGATCAAGATACATTTCAGGGTCACGATACTCATTATCAGCTTCATGATATAGTTTCTGATAAAACCCTTGAATGGCCATTCTTATATCGGAAGGTTCAGATCTTAGGCCTAATTCTGGGTCCTTAATTTCTTTTATTAGATTAATTGATGTCTCTTCCCGAGTTCGGACCGCCAATTGATGTCCCACTTTTTCACTTAGCTCGTACGTTTTTTCTTTTTGGATATTAGCTTTGACAATTGTTTTTTCAATTAAAATTTTTGAGATATAATTTTTAGCGATTGCCACCCTACTTGCTTCACTATCCGTTACCCTTCCCTCCTGTACCGCCTTGATCAGATCTTCCTCCACTCTACACAGATTTTGTTCCAACAGTATCATTTTCTGCTTATCTTCTTTATTATGTTGAAAGGAGAATTGCATAGTTTCACATCTGACACAGGCCTTCAGAGTATCCCACACCATGTCGATTGAGATGGACCCCATGTTATCCTCCAGAAAAGCCGGAATCCACGTTCTCATATGCTGACAATATCTATCTTGATTTAATAGTGCTCTTTCAAATGTCCAGGTGTTTGTTGTGGATTTCTCTCGGCCACACGTAAGGCTAAGTTCTAACGGGCTGTGGTCCGAGAGGACTCTAGGTAGTTTATCTATTTGGCAGATCGTTTTCAAAGAATTAGACATAAGCATATAATCTAGTCTTACATGCCTTGAGTGTGGATGCGAATAATAGGCATAGCCAGGGTCGCCTGGGTGTTTCGCTGTCCATCCGTCAATTAAACCATGTAGCCCACACATGTCTTTTAAAGCCTGAAAAACTTTCTCTTTCCTACTATGACATTTAAACTCTGTGCCTAAAGCCCAGTCACTTGGTAAATGAATATTCAGGTCCCTACATACGATCAGAGGGAGAGGCCAGTGTACCAATTGGTTGGAAACGCTGATCAGTACATCCGGATCATCGCTAATATTGCCATATATAGAGCATAGTGTCATCTTGCTTTCCCCATTATTGTAGCAGCATTCTGCTATCGCATATCTTCCAAATGTATCCGCTACTGATCGTGACAACTGGACCCCCCCTCCTTTTGCTAATATGGCAACCCCCTTGGTACGTGTCCCTTGTGTTGTAGCTGTGATAAGTCGGTATCCAAGTGTTTTAAGAAGGTATTGCTGTGACCCCTCAATGTGCGTCTCCTGAAGGCAAATAATATTCGCACCAGACAACTTTAATCCTATTGCTACTTTCTGCCTTTTCTTTAGATCGTTAAGGCCGCAGATGTTCAATGATAATATTTTTAATTTAGCCATCAAGGCCTTTATCATTCCCCGGTAGAGTTAGATGCAGTCTCCTAAAACACAATAGAACCCTGTGTCTCTCTTTTTTTTTTTTTATTTCTCTGTGTTTCCCCTATGCCAACTGTAGACATCTTGAGCCCTGGTCTCCCCCACCCCTTGTCCCTCCCACCCACCCCCCACCTTTATTGAAGCTGCCAGGCTCAGTCCTGAGCCTGTGTGATGACGTCTGTCCAACCTCACCCACTCCCCGCACCACCTCTCGCCCTACATCCGTGTGTATTCCCTGTCTGACCCGAAATAATTAATTCATTCTTGAGTTACATCTCACCAAACAATGCAAAACACCTGAAAAACAGGCGTGAAAAGAGAAAGGAAGAAGGCCAATATGCAGAAAAAAGCAGTTTGAAAAAAATACAAAAAAATAAAACAAATATGTTAAACATCTGCACCCGCATGTTACATATTACTGTGAAGATTACTTTTTTCTTTTCTTTCTCTCTTCAGTAGCATAATAGAGCATTGTCATAACAGTATCATTGTGTACGCTTTATAATTAACTTCCCCCTGCTGCCCCGTTTCTGTCAGAGGTAATATCCTTCAGAGCCTGCTCTGCCTATATTTCAGAAGTAAAGAACATTGTTTTGCCCTGTGAGATAACTTTTAGTTTAGCAGGGTTTTGTAAAAAGGCAGTGGCTCCAGCCTTCTGGAAGGGCGTAATCAGTTGTCGCAGTCGCCAGCGCCTTTCCACTGTCGCATGCGCGAAATCCGGCTTGGCGAAAAAGGAAAAGCTCCCCCAATTCCGTTTTTTGTTAGGTCTTGCAAGATCATACACAGCCTGCCTTAATAAAAAAATACCAAAAAAAACTAGAATAACTCTGGGAAAAGACTGGCCACCTCTAGAGTGTTTAGGGGGTGAAAAAGGGAATCTGTGCACCCGCTGTATTTCTTTATCCCAATCCCATTGTGTTAATTCGGGAAAAGCCTTCTTGAAAAGATTAATCGTGAATGCCCTGATATCCGCCTTCTCACTATTCTCTGGAATGCCAAGGATCCTTAGATTATTCCGCCTTTGGTGGTTCTCTGCCTCTTCCAGCTCCCACATTATGTCCGTCAACGTGGTACTCTGTGAGGTCACCTGAGTCTTTTAAGTTTCCACCGTATTCTCCAATATCTCAGTCTGGGTTTCAAACATGCTCATTCTTTCTGCAATGTCCGTGCATGTTTTCCCAATTTTACGTTTTGATCCTTGGAGCTTTTTGCCTGCTGCACAGGCTATCCGATTCTCAGCTTTGACTTCTTTTTTAAATGAGTTTAGGGATTGTAGTATCATTGCCAACGTTGGTTCTATTGTCTTGCTGTGGTCTTCACTTCGGTTCTGAATTCTCCGGGGTCTTTTATTCTCGGGAATTACATCTTGCTCCCCAATCAGGGTGAGTGGCTGTGTGTCCGAGTAATCCCATCTGAAATCATGCTTTTACTCCGTATCCTCTTGTTGTTTGGACCTTCGTCCCGCTGAAGCCCTTTTTGATCTCCTTGGCTTCTTTTGGCCATCTTGCTGGCTTCCATTACTTGTCGAGGAATCTTCGCATCCATCGGCGCTACTTCCACTGAGCGGGTGCGTGTCTTCTGAGCCCCCTGATTCTTCGTTCAAAGAAAAAAAGTTCTCAGTAGGGTCTGGAGATGTGTACCCTGTTTCTCTAGTATCAGCATTATCTATGATGTGTTCATAAATATCATTTATTTGCTGAGTGACAGCCGGCGAATCATTTGACTCATTTGTCGCTTCCTGTGATGTGTCACCCGTCTTGCTGTTAATGCTTAGTAGAGTAATCTCCGTGCTTGACCCCCATGATTTCTGCGTTTCAGTCTTATCTATATTGTCTGTAACATCGTTAGTTTCTTCACTTTTATCAGCATTATCAGCATTACGTGTCCCCTTATTTTTAGGCATGCACACAGTCTCAATACTCCCACTCTTGTCTGGTGCCGGGTCCCCCACACCTACAGAGTCTTTATTTGCAGATTTACTTGATTTGCCGGAAAAAAGGCTCGCTATGGCTGCCTGTTTTTTATCTTTAATTGTAGCAGTGATTTTGGCACTTGTATTCCAAATCCTCTTCTTACCGGTGTTTGAGGGAGCTTCACCCGGATCATCACCAGCTTTCCCATCCTTAATCTTTTCTATAATAAAAGCCAGACAATGATTAAATATTGACTATAGGCGCATCAAAGACATACAAAACATTAGTATATCATACCCAAGTGGACCAGATGACCCGTGCAAAGCAGAAAAATAAGTAGAAAAATTAGAATAAAAAAAAGGAGCAAGAAAAGCTTGAAAATGGTGCAAAAAGGACCATGTGAATCGAGAGGAAAAAACATTTAGTAAATAGATACAGTACCTATGATTTTAAAAAAACAGACAGAAAGAGGAATCGCAATATAAAAAGCACCTTGAGTCCACATCCCCAAGGATAAATAAAGACCTAAGGGAAATGGATACTTTAAAAACCTACCTACCTCTAATATTAATCAGTGTGTGCGCAATATGTCCAAAGCTAGTAGGGAGTTCACAATATTTTTCCTCGGAGTCCAAAGATCCCACAATGAGTGCGTACAGTAGGCAGAGGTAACACTTCTCACGCAAATAATACCACTCAAAGTCACTCTAAGATAAAGCATTGTGTTCCAAATCTAAAAAAGAGGAAGAAACATATGGAAAAGACAAAGAAACAGAGGGAAAAATGAGAGGAAGAACAACAGAGATGAAAACATGCAGTATCAAGAATGGCTTATAGTCACCACACTGTTATTGGATATATTGTGCAATAGCGGAGGTAGAAGCAAATAAGTGAGTAGCACGTCCAACTATAGCATAGGATGTACACCGTCATTAGCACGGATGAAAGCCATACCTAAGCGAGGCATAAACAGCGTCAATTCGAGAGAAAGTGAGCCATGCATCAAGTGCCATGAAAAGCCAAAATCTTTGTATAGGCAAGCAGAATCAATTAGGAAATTCCATCAATGAGAATAAGGAAAGAGACAAAGAAAAAGTATGTATCAATAGCAAAGTACTGGCAAAGTGAAACCCACTACACAAACAAAGGACAAAAAATCGAAGGTAATTTCAGTTTTGTACATGCACCAGCCGTAGTGTCAGTGATTCTCTCATAAACGTGAACAGCGAGCCGCCTTGCATAACTCTTTTAAAGCAACACCCGGGACCCGTAGGAGGTCATGTGCATCACTCAGGAGAGATCACATGATTATGAAGCCTCCACAGACCGGAAGAGAGAAGGCAAATGGGAGCGAAAATGTGCACGCCATATTGGAGTGGAGTCTGAAAATAGAAGAAGGGCTGTACCTGAACCCTTTGGTATATGACAACTACAGGGTGTCTTGTCCCAGAAACTATATAACTGTTGAAAATCGTACTGAACAAAGTAGTAACCACAAATAACAGAAACATAAAGTTGAGCAAAATGAAAATAAGGAAGTGTTTTTTTCGGAATCCTCTCTATACTTGTGAGAGAGTATATAGAATAGTCACCACTAGATCAAGACACCTCTTATTGGGTGGACTCCATAAACACAGGAGAAGAACACCTAAACTCTGAGGCTCAGAATACATAGATGTCCTAATGTATATGCCTAATGTCAAAGGCTCAGAAAAACTGTAGAAACCTGAGAACAGGAGGGAAGAGAAAATGGAACTCTATCCCTAATCAGTACTCAAATAACTACTTATAAACCTGAGAAAGCAAACAGATAAGCAAAAATGTATGCAGCAAGAAATAATAATCAACTGAAACAGAAGAAACCATATGAGAAAGACCAGAGTTAAAATGCCGGATAGATAAAAATATAAGATAAATAAAAAATTAAATGTAAGAAGGGCAATAAAAATTAAAAAAACAAGTAAATAGAGAACGTGAACAAGCAGTCATCATGTGTATATGGAGAGTGAGATAAAAGACAAAATAGAGCAGACAGTATTTTCCCACCAAATATGTGTGTTTTCACCTAGCATTTAGGACTTTAGAAACCGAACAAATGAGCAAAATTGGTGTCAGACCAAAGTGTGATTACAACATGTGACCTAAAGAGAGTTATTGTTAAATTGTTGTTATTGTTAAATCTGCTTGTATAGCGCATGGCTACCCCAGCAATGGGGCGTCCCAGTGCTGCGGACATACCTAAGGCAGAGCAGCACAACAGAGAGGGGAAGTTAAATGGAGGAGAACAGCCAGGTTTTAATTTGTTTGCGGAACAGAAAGTGGTTAGAAGTGGCCCGAGCCCCAACAGGGATCGAGTTCCACAGCTTCGGTGCCAAATACCTAAAAGCGCGACCGCCTGCTCTGCACCTACGGATCTTAATCATGCGTGCCAGAGATAGATCAGCCGATCTAAGGGCATGCGTAGGGACATAGAAGGAACAGAGTCCCTGCAGGGTTTGAGGGCCAGTGCCATACAAGATTTTATGGGTTAGACATAGGCTTTTAAACTGAATGCGTTGTTTAACCGGTAACCAATGTAGCCGGTGGAGAATAGGCGAGATGTGGCATGTTTTTGGCAGCCCAAATAAAATGCGGGCTGCGGCATTCTGAGCTCTCTGCAACCTGTGTATCACTGTCAGATTAGAGCCCAGCATAAGAACATTGCTGTAGTCTAGATGGGATAAGACTAAAGCCTGGATTATAATCTGACGGATACAGGGCTCGAAGAAACCAAGGATCGGTTTCAGAGAGCGTAGGCGACCATAACAGGTGCCTGCCACTCTCTTAGCGTGGGTTTCCATAGAGAGTGAGTTGTCCAACATCACGCCCAGGTTTCTGACAACCTCTTTGGGGGCAGGGGGGAGACCTAAAGTTGGGGGCCACCAGTGTTCATCCCCTTTCTGAGTGTCCTTACCTACCAGAAGTATCTCCGTCTTAGAGGAATTTAGCTGGAGATAGTTCTGTGACAACCAATTCGATATGGCCAAGATGTCTTCCTGGAACTTAGCTTGGTCGGCCCCTGTGTTCTTAGAAAAGGTGAAAATGAGTTGTGTGTCATCCGCGTATGACTGTAATTTGATGTTGCGATCCCGAGCCAACATGGCCAGGGGGCGGACATACACATTAAACAATGTGGGGCTGAGCGCGGAGCCCTGCGGGACTCCACACTCCAGGGGGTGTGTGCTGGATGAGTACGGCGGGGCATGCACTTGGAAGGAGCGGTCAGATAAAAATGACGCGAACCATTCCAAGGCTCTCTCCCTGACGCCGATCTCCCACAGTCTTGCAAGCAGGATCCTGTAGGAGAGCGTGTCAAAGGCCGCACTCAAATCCAGCAGGACCAGGGCCGATGTCATACCCTGGTCCTGCCCCTCCTTCAGATGTTCCGTAACAGCTAACTGAGCAGACTCCGTGCTATGTTTAGCACGAAATCCGTTCTGAGATTCATCCAGTACTCCATTCGACTCCAAATATGTAGTCAGAATGGAGTTTACATGAACCTCCATCACCTTGGAAAGGTAGGGAAGCAAGGAGATGGGTCTGTAGCTGTCTGGTCTGGTGGAGTCTAATGAAGGTTTTTTTAAAAGGGGAACAACTTTAGCATGTTTCCAGGATGAGGGAATGATAGCCGACTGAAGTGAGTTGTTAATTAACTTCAGTCCTTCCCGCAAAATAGGATCCTGGAATAGTTTGAACAATTCCGGCTTAACAGGATCATCCGGGGAGCCTGACTTTATTTTTTTTTATCAGGGAGTCCATCTCAGTTTGCTCAATAGATGGTAAGCATTGTAGTGCAAAAGGTAAGTCAACAGGACCCGCAGGGTTGGAATTTGCAATGGGTCCGTCTGACATTAGGGAATTATAGATCCCTTTGACTTTGTCTACAAAGAAACAGGCCAACTCTTCACATTGTGCATCAGATACAATAAGATTATCGGGACCCTCCGGTGTCTTGGTCAGATCCTTTACTAGGGAAAAGATGGTTTTGGAGCGGTTAGTACTGGAGTTGATCAAATCTGTATAATATTTGGCTTTTGACTGTTTTATGAGTTTATGATAGGCTTTAGTAGCTGCTCTAAAATTAGTTTTAGCCAGATGGTCATATGACCTCCTCCATAAACGCTCCAGCTGTTTACATTGTTTTTTAGGTCTCGCTAGACGAAAGCAAAAGCGAAGCTTTTGCTGTCTATGCGAGACAACTTATGTAATCACTTTTGGGGGAATGTGGACAGCAGACTGTCACGAGCTTCTCCTGCCAGAGATTGTACCTCGTGAACGCGCACGTATTCCCATGCGCAAAGAAAGCCTCACTCACGCATGCGCACATACACACACTGCATACACACACGCACCCCCCCTTAAACAGACACACGCGCACACAGACAGACAGACGCATGCACAGACACACTCAAACAGACACACGTGCGTACACCCCACCCCCACTCACCCCTCCTCTCCCTCAACACACCCACCGGTTCTGGCGGTGCTCAGCGGCGGTTCTGCCTCTCGGGCGGCGGTAGCGCTTTGCGGGGCTCTCTCACCACTTGAGAGCCCCGCCTTCCCCATGCGCCCGGCCGCTCTTCACCCGGTCCCCCATCTCGGGACCGGGACTGAATCCGGAGCCTTCGTGGCTCTCTCTCCGCGATGGGGCGGGACTTCCGGTTGGGGCCGCGATGGGATTGGCCGGCTGCCCAACCGCTTCCGGGTCGTCGCAGGCGGCGCGGCGGGCCGGCGGGGACTTTAACAAACTCCTGGGCTGCGGTGGTGAATTAAAGGCACACGAGGGGTGGGCTCCCTCCCTAATTTAAATACGCCGCGAGCGGGCAAAACCTGGAGTGCGGAGAGTACGGAGAGTTTGTGTTTGGCGTTGGGTATGTGAGGAGCAATTTAGGGGAGGAGGGAGGTGGATGGTTAGTTGTTACAATGGTTAGATAGTTTGGATGGCTAGATGGCAGGGTTTTTATTACGTGATTTGCGCCCATCTCATGAGAGCAGCCTTTTCCACACACAGAGATAGCTCGTGTGTTTGCACAGGAGCAGTCTCGCCCGAGTGCATCTAGGTGGATACAAAAGACAGAGGAGGCGTTCAGCGGCAGCGCACAGCCCATGGCAGACATGTGTGAGGCCACCACTCTGCCTCTAGGTTTGGTTAAAAATTGCATTGATTTGTTGGTGACTATCAGACTGTGTGAGTTTACAGGGCTCCAGTAGGCAGTGATAATCCACTTGTTTCTTACTGCGCATTCCTGTGAGCTGTCGCCACCGCCTCCCCAGCTGCCATTCCAACCCACCAACACCACTTAAACATCATTCTTTCCTACTTCCTGACACGGGTTTCGAAGCCTCAAGTGCGCACTCTCTTCCGGTCCACTTATCTTGCAGTCTTAGTACAGAAGAGGTTTATGGCACTTGTCACACGCCATGTCCAAACTGCACCCATCACAGCATGTTCTGATGCCCTCCCCCCACCACCACCCCCTAGTAAAGTTTTGTATTATTTTATGAACTGCACTTGGAACTTACATTTACTTTTATCCCCGTGACAAAAAAACTTTTCTAACTTTTAAGTTCACCATGTCAAGCAGTGACGTTTCCATCACGAAGGACGTGTCTCAGGAACACCTTCTTATCACGTAGAGCATGTCTTGTTTGGTGATTGATGGCTGCCCCTCAGCTTGACATTGGCAGAAGGTTTTTTTCCCTCACAGAGTAGTATTGTATTTGTTTAAAATTTGCATGTGGGTGTGGATCAGGTGTGTTATTTTTATAATTAGTACCTTTAATGCACAACTTTGAGGTTAAAGTATTCAGTATAATATGGGTGATGGTGTACACATGCAGCTAAAGAAAACTACAGTGTACACACCTCAGCTGCTTACCTATGAATTACACAAGGACACCACAACGCAAGAACCATTCCTCAGCCGTATTTATGGAGGCACTATTTTCTCAAATTGGTTTGTCCTCCCAGGACAGACTCACTCCTCTTCTTCTCTCTTTTTTTTTTTTTTTAAAGCACACATTTGCAATTAAATAGGTCTCACATTTGCAAGAGTTTAAGCTATCAGCATTGTAAATGACATGGTCTTTTATATCTGTTTTAAAAACAACACATAAATAAAAGGCATTGTCATTTACAATGCCAATAGCTCAAACTCTAATAAATGCGAGACCTATTGCATTGAAAATGCTTGTTCTTTATTGTGAGGGCCTCCGAATACCATGGGTGAGTTGGGCCCTGTCTAGGCCTAGTGCATTTCATCGGAATCAATTGATCAAGTGATTCCTCTATCCACTCCCTATAGGCTATATCAGCCTTATCCAGATTGCTCGGCCAGGTGGGGCAGGAAGTATGGAGTCTAGCTTCGAACGCTGTATTATCAAGCTTATTCCAGGGGCGTCTCCTCAACAAAGGTGGAGGCTTTTCCCTGCAACTAACTGGCATTTGAATTGAGATAAAAACCGGAAAATGATCCGTCCAACTCAGGGGACCGGGAGTGGAGACAGAGGCTTCCTGAATGTTTGTGAACACCGGATCCAATAAATGGCCTGCCTGATGTGAAGGCCCCTCAACCAACTGGTTGAGCTGGCAAGCCTCCATGTCTCCCAGAAACCTCAGTATAGTAGATGATTCCCGACACTCAAGATGGAGGTTGAGGTCCCCCAAAACACTGAAGTTTGCTGGCTGTAAGGCCAGCGCAGTGATAGTCGCCACCAGCGACTCTTGAAAAGCACTGGCTGATCCGGGAGGGCGATAGATCAGCAGCCCCGTAAGGGTAAAAGTGTCAGAGACCCGCACCTTGAATACCGCACTTTCACAGTTTATTATGTTTGTAGGGTTGAGGGTACAGGAATAGTTGTCTCTAAAGATCACTGCTATACCCCCTCCTCTACCTTTAGATCTATTCTGGAAACATATGAGGTACCCCGGGGGAAGCGCCAAGGTGGAAATGGCCGTAGTGTCATCGGTTAACCATGTTTCTGTCAGGAAAAGAAGGTCAGGGGAGTGATCTTCGAGAAACTCATGGACGTCCTCATGGTGTTTTACTAACGATCTACAGTTAAGGCTCACCAGGCGTAACTTTGTAGAAGACATCGCTACAGGCGTAGCTGATACTAATAGCTGGTTAGTCTCCGTGGCCTTAAAGGATGACAGTCAAAGAGAGCCTGGATGCCATAGGTGAGCCGTAAAGCTTGCCTGTGTACCGATAGCAATCAGCTCCTCCCGGGCGTAGGGGGCCATTCGCTAACCTGACATCCAGGGGTCCGGGCGACTGGCGACGGACTAGCGCGGACCGGCGCAGACGGGCTCGCCTTTGGCGACCCACCGGCGGCCCGCCGCGCGCGTCCGCTGCACGTGTGTTTGTGATGCAGCCTAAATAGGCACCGGTCCCGCCAATGGCGGAAGAATGACGCCCTTGGGGTCCGGGCTAGAGGTCGAAAACGCCCTCCACTCAAGCGGCACAAGCCGTGGTGGAACGAGGCGGTGACCCAATGGAGGACAAACAAACTTTGCACAAAGGTAAGCGCTTTAGCAAATGTTTAGCAGACTCAATAACAAGCTTTTAAAAACAAGTGCACAGTGACATGAACGTGATATTTTAAAACCAGATAAGGACAAACGCTGCTGTGGCGCCTAGTATCTCAGGCGCGTCCGCTGCGCGTGTGTTTGTGATGCAGCCTAAATAGGCACCGGTCCCGCCTATGGCGGAAGAATGACGCCCTTGGGGGCCGGGCCAGAGGTCGAAAACGCCCTCCACTCAAGCGGCACAAGCTGTGGTGGAACGAGGCGGTGACCCAATGGAGGACAAACAAACTTTGCACAAAGGTAAGCGCTTTAGCAAATGTTTAGCAGACTCAATAACAAGCTTTTAAAAACGAGTGCACAGTGACATGAACGTGATATTTTAAAACCAGATAAGGACAAACGCTGCTGCGGCGCCTAGTATCTCAGGCGCGTCGCATGGAAGGACAAATTCATAATACGCTGGTGACTTAACATATAACAAACAAATCTTCTTTTGTATAGAATATTGGTTTCGTTCAAAACCATGAAAAACAAGATCCTTATTCAAATTAAACACTCACATATAGAAAGATACGTTACATAGTCTGATACAATCAATCCCCCTAGAATACATGTAGTTCCCTAACCACATTTAGGCCCAGTTCTACCGCTCTAAGTTTGAAGATGCATTTTGTTTCCAGCTGCCTCAGTAATTTTACCCTGTCACCTCCCCTGGGGTGAATACATGAAGTAGCGATACCGTGAAATCTCAACAGAGGTAAGTCTGCTGAACCATGATTTTCATTGAAATGCAAGCTAAGGGATAATCCCTATTAGAATTCTGACTGGCCCTAATGTATTCCTGTATCCTCTCTTTAACAGGGTGAATCGTGCAGCCAACATATATTTGTTTACAAACACACACAATGCAGTATACAACACATTTTGTGTTGTAATTTATGAGTGTATTGATTGTGTGTGTAAAGGTGGTGTATTATTGGAAAATCTTGATCTTGTCCAGGGTATGTGGACAAATACTACAGTGTCCACATTTAAAAAAAAAAACTTAGGTGGAGGAGGTAAACAATGTGGTCCTGGCTTGATCTTACCAGAAGCCAAAAAGGTAAGGCATAGTCTGCTTCTTAGTCTGGTTCCTCCCTTATAGACTAATCTAGGTTTGTTGGAAAGGTTTTTACTCAAAGTGGAATCTGTCTGTATGACATGCCAGTCTTTGTGCAGAATGTTATAAAACACAGGGCTTTGTGTGTGGTAGGGTGTAATAGCAATCTTTGCACACACAACATATAGTAGGTAGAGGGCAGTAGATAACAAGTGCATTTCCGGGTGCTATAGAAATGCTATGTATATAACATACTTTTAACATAACTATAGATTTTGAGGGTACAGCTGGAGTTTGTGGATTCAGGTGAAAGCAAAGAAAAGCACAGGCTGGCTAAACCGCAATCGTCTCGCTCTTGTCAATAGCAGAGAAGCTATAGTATATTGTTGAATATCTCCAAAACTTACAATTTAGATGGCGTTTGCTTTGCTGGTTTCCGATGAAACCTGAAGACTAACTTACAGTCCCTGCAGTCTAGTTTTACAACGGTAACATGTTATCAGATAAAGTCACAAGCTTGCTTCCACATTGGGTGGTCTTGTGGCGCTTAGTAGCACTAAAACGACAGACAAACACTCATCCTTCTCGAGTTAAAATCCAGATGGATGAAAGGCCGAGTTGTCCTGTTCTTATTCGATATTATCTGTGGTTGCATGTGGAATCTAGCTTAAGGGCACCTAGCAAGGAATTTTACATTTAAGTTTCCTGCTAACAGTCAGTAACCTAATTGTGAAATCTGGGGGAGCTCTTGAGGTGGCCGAGCATTTAGTGTCTACCTTGCTTAATCTTTCTTTAAAATGTCACAGGCATGTGCCTATGTGGTTCTCTGCAGCAACATGATATGATTAAAGGAAGCAGCTTCACTATGGCCCAATGAATAGCAAGTTGAGTATGGCCATTACTTAGAGCGGATCCGAGAAGAAAATTATTGTATATGCAGACTCACACATTCATTGAATAAATGTCCTCGCAACCACTTGGCGCAATAGAAGCATGTAAACATCAGCCTGCAGTTAGCGAATCAAGTAATGTACTAGCTTTACATGCAGGATTCTTATATTCAATTGAGTTCAGCAATGTAGAATGTAGTCAGCGCTGAGGGCTTGAAGCAGCCAGTACCGTCGCTGGTGTAGTTGTCATGATTCGGCACGTGAAGCCTACAGGGCACATTCAAGGCTGTAAGCGGGCAGAACTCGCTGTTTTAGCTGATACCAAATGAGATTCAGAAAGGTCTCAGTTAAAGCATCCCGGCTGAGGGCCATAAATCTAAATATAAAGCTGTTGGACGTATTAGACGTATGGTTTGTAGTGAACATGATTGTCTGGCAAATTGAATGATTAGCTCAGAATATCTCGACTTCAAGTATGCCAATGAGGACCAACCATGTTGTCATTCCTGGGAACATAAGTGTTGACTGATATTACTACGTTGTATCACACAAAAAATGCCAGTACTGCCGATTGAATACTGAAATATTATTTCATTCTATACATATAAACAAAACACTATGTAAGAGGGATTTATCATAGAATCAATCTTTTTCAATTTTGCATTTTATTTGCACATTTCTGATTTCAAACATTTAATTATTTTCACAAGATATTTCAAAACACATCACAAGAAAAAACATAAAATGAATTCTGTTTTCATACCTCATTCATACTCATGCATACTGGGGGACTTGTCTGTACATACTCAAAACATTCATCCAACTAGTAATCCAAGAAAACAAAGTGCTATCTTTATACAGTTTATATACAATATTTTTTGAAAAAGAAACCATAGAGTCTCATTAGAAATGTCAATCACTATCATCAAATTCTTGTTTCTGTTCTCTTATGGTTTCGGTGTGACGACGTTACAAAGGAAGGTCTACGCGTTTTGAACTCTTTGAATATAGAGTTCTCGTCAGGACCATAGACTGTCAATGGAAAAACAGGGGACTTCTGTTAGAATACGTCATGTTATGTCACAGAAGCTTTTTTTGGCTCAACACCCAGTTCTCTACCTCTTACCTCTCTGAGTGTCAGATGGGATGTGTTTCCTAGGTTTACCAACGTCCGCGGAGCGGGACCACCTACATGATAAATGCATACACTATTGAAAATGACTGACAACACGCATTCAATATCATGCACGCTCTAGGGCATACTTACTTAGAAATGGTGTCTTTTCATTTCTTCTCTGTGAACAACAAAGACATGTGTAAAAAAGTCGATCTCTTGTTCATTGCTCACAGCGCGATCTATTGTGACAAGTTGGAAATTTAAAAGCATTATTCTTTGGACGCTGTGCGTGGGCACTTCAGCAGGTTCGCTGTCGAATTTCACAATGCACCTGGGGAAGGTTGATAAACCTCCAATTACTCGTTATGAAATTATGGGGGCTTACAAATGCGGTCCATTGATATAATCTAATCTGTCATACCTTTCGATTGTGGCGTGTTCTCGCTGGGTCCCGGCTCACGATCTGGGGCATACAGATGGAAAACGCTATTTACGTTGTGTTTTTTTATCACATGATATCCTATTGAAACGCGGGCGCCATCTTTGAGTGTACATTGTTGCTCTCTTTTCTTAGGGCATTTGTTACAATCGATCGGTGATGTGATATTGGGTATACCATTTGTTCCATATTGTGAACGATTTGGTGGTTTACGATGAACACTATGGGTTCTAGAATGTATCTTCCGTGTTGTGGCAAATTGTAACGTGGAATCTTTCCGCGGCGGCCATCTTTGATAGGGACTGTGCCGATTAAGTGGCTCAATGGAAAGTTGTAATTTGGACAACTATTTGCGGAGTTATAATTTGAACATCTCAGAAAGCTCATTTAGTCCATTTGTGGCTGTGTTAAATCTTACAATCATCATTGCTTCTTGTTTTGAGAGTTTTTCGTCAAGATCTCCTCCTCTTGGATCTTGTTCAATTTTTGTAATCACAGTCCAGCGTAGTTCGTTATCTCCATGGTTCTTTTGTTGTCAGTGGTTGACCAATGGGGCATTTGGTACCTTTCGCTTAATCCTCGATTTATGTTGCTGGATTCTCAAGCGGATCTCTTGGTTAGTTTTGCCAATATATAATAAATTGCAAGGACACCTTATCCCATAGATAACATATCGTGTTTTACAATTTGTAAACATGTCATGTCTCCAGGTTATTTCTTTATGTTTAAAGATTGAGCCCTCTTCGGTGGAATCGCAACAATTACACTGTCCACATCTGTGGTGTCCCACTACTGGGGGTAGTCCCATCATGCTTCTCAAATTCACTTGTGGTTTCACTGGTAAGGCGGCTCTCACTAATTTATTGGCCAGACTTGATTCTTTTCTGAAAGCGAATAGTGGAGTTTTTTTTAGTTCTTCGCTTAGATTTTTAACTAAGTGCCAGTTGTTGTTAACCACTTTTTTCAGCACGTTAGAATTAGGACAGTATGTAGTGACTAATACTGTTCGATCCAATTTCTTTTTAACTTTTTTCTCCAAGAGATGCTCTCGTGGTGTCCACCACGCTCGTTTTTTTGAACGGCGTAAGAGTTTTTTGGGGTATCCGTGGTCAATGAGATTGGTGGTCAATTTATCGGCATGTTTTTCATACTCCTGTTTATCTTGGCAATTTCTCCGGATCCTTAGGTATTGCCCATATGGCAAATTTTCCTTTAGACTACGCGGGTGGTTGCTTGTGAAATGTAAGGATCTATTCCGGTCAGTTTCCTTTTTATATAAAGTTGTCATCAAACCTCCTTCATCCGATGGGTATATCTCTACATCAAGAAATGGTATTTTGTTTTTAGAATACATTAGACTAAATTTTATTTCTTGTGTTCTGCTGTTGAGCCACTGGTTAAAATGTTTCAGTTCTTCTTCAGAACCAGACCACACAAAGAAAACGTCGTCAATGTACCGACTCCAGTGACTGATTGAATGTCCGAAGGGATTATCTTGGTAAATGAAATTTTCCTCGTAGCTTGACATAAAGAGGACAGCTAATTCCGGGGCAAAAGGACAGCCCATTGCTACCCCACCAATTTGGAGATAAAAATCTCCATCAAAGTAGAAATAATTGTGTTTGAGTGCAAATTGTGCAATGATGTACAATATGACAAAAGAAATGATTGGAGGGTCACAATGGATATAACGTCCCTGTATACCCAAATACCGCAAGACGAGGGCATACAGGTTTTGAAATCTGTTTTGGAAACCAGAGAAAAACCAGAAAAGGTACCGACAGAATTTATCATACTGCTGGCACAATTTGCACTCAAACACAATTATTTCTACTTTGATAGAGATTTTTATCTCCAAATTGGTGGGGTAGCAATGGGCTGTCCTTTTGCCCCGGAATTAGCTGTCCTCTTTATGTCAAGCTACGAGGAAAAATTCATTTACCAAGATAATCCCTTCGGACATTCAATCAGTCACTGGAGTCGTTACATTGACGACGTTTTCTTTGTGTGGTCTGGTTCTGAAGAAGAACTGAAACATTTTAACCAGTGGCTCAACAGCAGAACACAAGAAATAAAATTTTGTCTAATGTATTCTAAAAACAAAATACCATTTCTTGATGTAGAGATATACCCATCGGATGAAGGAGGTTTGATGACAACTTTATATAAAAAGGAAACTGACCGGAATAGATCCTTACATTTCACAAGCAACCACCCGCGTAGTCTAAAGGAAAATTTGCCATATGGGCAATACCTAAGGATCCGGAGAAATTGCCAAGATAAACAGGAGTATGAAAAACATGCCGATAAATTGACCACCAATCTCATTGACCGCGGATACCCCAAAAAACTCTTACGCCGTTCAAAAAAACGAGCGTGGTGGACACCACAAGAGCATCTCTTGGAGAAAAAAGTTAAAAAGAAATTGGATCGAACAGTATTAGTCACTACATACTGTCCTAATTCTAACATGCTGAAAAAAGTGGTTAACAACAACTGGCACTTAGTTAAAAATCTAAGCGAAGAACTAAAAAAACCTCCACTATTCGCTTTCAGAAAAGAATCAAGTCTGGCCAATAAATTAGTGAGAGCCGCCTTACCAGTGAAACCACAAGTGAATTTGAGAAGCATGATGGGACTACCCCCAGTAGTGGGACACCACAGATGTGGAGGGTGTAATTGTTGCGATTCCACCGAAGAGGGCTTAATCTTTAAACATAAAGAAATAACCTGGAGACATGACATGTTTACAAATTGTAAAACACGATATGTTATCTATGGGATAAGGTGTCCTTGCAATTTATTATATATTGGCAAAACTAACCAAGAGATCCACTTGAGAATCCAGCACCATAAATCGAGGATTAAGCGAAAGGTACCAAATGCCCCATTGGTCAACCACTGGCAACAAAAGAACCATGGAGATAACGAACTACGCTGGACTGTGATTACAAAAATTGAACAAGATCCAAGAGGAGGAGATCTTGACGAAAAACTCTCAAAACAAGAAGCAATGATGATTGTAAGATTTAACACAGCCACAAATGGACTAAATGAGCTTTCTGAGATGTTCAAATTATAACTCCGCAAATAGTTGTCCAAATTACAACTTTCCATTGAGCCACTCAATCGGCACAGTCCCTATCAAAGATGGCCGCCGCGGAAAGATTCCACGTTATAATTTGCCACAACACGGAAGATACATTCTAGAACCCATAGTGTTCATCGTAAACCACCAAATCGTTCACAATATGGAACAAATGGTATACCCAATATCACATCACCGATCGATTGTAACAAATGCCCTAAGAAGAGAGAGCAACAATGACCACTCAAAGATGGCACCCGCGTTTCAATAGGATATCATGGGATACAAAAACACAACGTAAATAGCGTTTTCCATCTGTATGCCCCAGATCGTGAGCCGGAACCCAGCGAGAACACGCCACAATCAAAAGGTATGACAGATTAGATTATCTCAATGGACCGCATTTGTAAACCCCCATAATTTCATAACGAGTAATTGGAGGTTTATCAACCTTCCCCAGGTGCATTGTGAAATTCGACAGCGAACCTGCTGAAGTGCCCACGCACAGCGTCCAAAGAATAATGCTTTTAAATATCCGGTAAGATTTCCAACTTGTCACAATAGATCGCGCTGTGAGCAATGAACAAGAGATCGACTTTTTTACACATATCTTTGTTGTTCACAGAGAAGAAATGAAAAGACACCATTTCTAAGTAAGTATGCCCTAGAGCGTGCATGATATTGAATGCTTGTTGTCAGTCATTTTCAATAGTGTATGCATTTATCATGTAGGTGGTCCCGCTCCGCGGACGTTGGTAAACCTAGGAAACACATCCCATCTGACACTCAGGGCCAGATGTAGGTAGGCGTTTACCGGTCGGTAACGGCCGAAAATCGGTAAAATCTGCCGTTACCGACCGGAATCCATGAAATGAGATGTAGGAGGTCAAAAATTTCCGAATCGGAAAACACGAGTCGGAAACATACCGACTCGGTAAATATGAAACGGTAAAATTACCGTGGCGGATTCTACCGACTTCATAAATACCGAGTTCGTATTTTCCGACTCGGAAAATAAGAAACGGTAAAAAATGGCCATGGAGATGTGGGTAAGCCCAAAAATACCGATTCTGCAGAAAAACGGTATTTATGAGTCGGTATTTACCATGGATTGAATGCAGGTGGTAACCAGGGGAGGGCTATAAAAATAGTCCCAAAATGCACCTCAGGACCCATGATGGCGGCTTTTTACATCATAGCAAGACGGCAGAGACTACAGGCAGCAGGAGAGAGAGAATGGCAAAGGGAGGAACAAGTGTACAGGCAGAGGATAACACTGTTCCAACTGACAGAGCCTGAAATACTGCAGAGGTACAGGCTACACCCAGACACCATCAAGGACTTGATCAGGGACCTACACCCACTCCTGGACCACCCAACACCCAGGGCCCATGCCATCCCACCCCATGTCCAGGTGCTATGTAGCTTACACCTGCTGGCCTCAGGGAGCTACTAGAGTGTGATAGCTGCAGTGGGTGACGTGTCCCAGGGCTGCCTGTCCCGCTTCTTCAGGAGGTTTCTTGACGCCATGATGCAGAGGATGGGGCATTACATTTCTTTCTCTGAAACACCAGCAGAATTAGCAAAAACCAAGACAGACTTGTATCAACTGGCACACTTCCCTCACGTGATAGGCTGCATCAATGGCACCCACGTCCCACTCTGTCCACCTGCAGCCACAGAGCACATTTACAGGAATCGCAAATCGACGCACTCCATCAACGTCCAGGTCATATGTAATGCAGGGAACCTCATCACTGACATCGTAGCCAAGTTCCCCGGAAGTACCCATGATTCTTATATATTCCAGAATAGTGGAATATACACACGCCTACTTGCCGGAGAATTTGGAAATGGATACCTGCTAGGTAAATCACGATGACACACCATGACACTCACATCAGATCTACGTCTCATGTACTTGCAATTAATGTCTATCTTTCTCCCCCCTAGGCGACAGTGCATATGCCCTGCGGTCCTTTGTGCTCACTCCCTACCTCAACCCATCCACCAGGAGTGAAAGGCGATACAATGTGGCTCACAGATCCACACGAAACGTTGTTGAGCGCACATTTGGACTCCTTAAGAGCAGGTTTCGCTGCCGCCACAAGAGTGGAGGTGCACGGCAGTACACCCCAATCATCTGCTGCAAAATAATAGCGACCTGTGCAATGTTACATAATCTCGCCACCAAGGAAGGCACAGAGGTGGAGATCACATATCATGAGGACATCGATGACGACCCAGAGGAGGCAGAGCCCCATGCTACGGTGGCAGCAGCAGCTACAGATGGGAGACTGAGACGGGAAGATGTTACACAACAATATTTCTGAGTGAGTAAAGAGACACAGGCATGAATGTAACTTTGTGTAAGTAGTTTAATTTTCACTACGCCACAGCATTGATAGCTCACATTGGGCTCACAATATGAAACACTCCATGAGTGTGTTGTCACGGTTAACACCACCGTGACTACAGCCTCGGGTGGAGGGCAAAGTCATTGTTTCTGGCCACGGACCACAGGGCGGGGCTGCTGTGGCTGTGAATCAATGTTCTCACTGTGGCCTGTCACACTTCCCCGACGCCTGCCACTCCTCCGTAAGTCTTGCACAGGAGTGCTTGCACCACTCCTGCTGGTGGACCCCTCGCTTTCCAAAGCACAAGTGTCGCCTCCAGTGCCAGTCTGATGCGCGAGCACGAGCTCCATAGCAGAGGTCATCCTGGCCATACCTTCAGTTAAATTGTTGCAGCACTGCACTATGGCATCCTGCATCGTCACTGACCGTCTGCACAGCACAGTGGTAGCAGTGGCAAACCTGTTCAGGGCCTTTGTTTGCTGACGCACATCCACACGGGCCTTGCGTCTCTCTAAATGGTCCCTGTCCAACTTGTCACACAGGACAGTCATGCACTGTGTAATATCAGATATTCCTGACGCCATAGATTGCATGCTTTCTGCCATTTCCCCTATGCCCTTGCCTACTGCTTCCAGTTTGTTATTTGTAGTGCGTGCCTGCCTCTGAACCCCCATCATCGCTTTTGCCTGCAGGCGCTGCACTTTCACCATGGTGGCCTCCAGTCCGCAGAAGACACCCTGAACTTGACGCACATTCTCTGCCTCCTGTGGCCGTCGCCCTCGGACACTGGCCCACGTTACTCTGGGAGTGGGCTGCTGCTCGGTGTTGCCTCTGTCCTGTGTGTCTCCCTCCACCTCCTCCTCCGACGATGTTTCCAGTTTTCTGCGAGGGGGCACATCATGGCACCTTACCCTTCCCAGCACTGGGGATGGTGTTGTGGGGGTGGGTGATTGTTCAGCCGCTCCTGTGTCCTGACTACCAAATAGGAGAGGGGATTGTGGATTTTGTGCTGTTGCCTCCTCAGGTATCAGGGCTGCCTGCTCTTGGTCCTTTCCTCCGTGTGATGTGCTTGGTCCGGCTCCTTCCCTCCTCTTCTCTCTAACCTCTGCTGTGCTGCGCATTGACTCTCCTGTGGACAGACATGGACATTGTGTCAGTGGAGTTGTTCACCTGTGTCTTATGATAAAACACACTTCTATTGCACTTTTGCCTGTCTCTCATTTGCCTATGCTAGTTGTCTGTTGCTCCCCTTGCTGCAATGCACGCTGACTGCTCTGAGGTATCTACACATGACTACATTTCCCAGGATGCATTGCAGGACATTAGTTAAACCTGTTGTGGAGTCTGATTTGTCCTGTGAGGGGAATAGGTAAATGGGTAAATGATAATGTACTTGCATCTTACCTGGTTTCTTTGCGCCTCTTGCTGAGCTGTCAGCGTCTCCGATGCCGTGAATGCATTCCTTCTCAAGGGTGGATGCCACCATCTCCTCGATGTCGCTGAGTCTAGGGGCTCTGTTTCTTCCTCCCCCTGTTGCACCACTTTCCTTGCGGTGGGCAGCAAGTTTTTTCTTTGTGATAATGCGGATGTCATACCACCGTTTTTTCAGATCTTCAAGGTCACGGTGGGTGACACCAATGGCATTTACCTTGCCTTGTATTTCCAACCAGGTGCTGCGTTTGATAGATTCTGCTACATGCTGAGATTGCTTCCCAAAAATTTTGCTGTAATGTCTTACAATCTCGGAAATTAGCACCTGCAGTTCTTCCTGGCTGAACTTCTGCTTCCTTTTGCGCTCTGCAGCATCTCTCTGTGCCTCCTGACTCTCCATCTTGCAGTGTTGTTTGACTCAGGGAAGGCTGCTCCACACTCTGTCCTCCTGCTCGCCTAACTGTTGGTTTCTGCACCTGCATGGGCGTGGCCTGTCCCAGGTACTGGGGTGTGGTGCTTGGATCTGATTGGTTAGTTCCCCTGTGGCTTTGGATTTGGGTGTGGTTGGAGTACCTGATTGGTTCACAGGCTCACATGTTTGTCAGTTTCAAATTCTGAGTCGGATATTACGACTCGGTAAATACCGAGTCGGTTTTTTCCGACTCGGTATTTTCCGAGTCGGGACTTCCCATTCATTCCTATGGGCCATGGAACCGTTGGTGAGTTTGGGTTTTACCGATTCGGATTTTACCGAGTAGGTATATTCCGACTCGGTAAATACCGATTACGATTACCGACTGATTCCGATTCGGTAATTGTTACCGATTTTTTATCTACATCTCATTTTCCGATTCTGACATACCGAGTCGGTATGACTCGGTATTTAAGAATCGGAAAATAAGATTTACCTACATCTGGCCCTCAGAGAGGTAAGAGGTAGAGAACTGGGTGTTGAGCCAAAAAAAGCTTCTGTGACATAACATGACATATTCTAACAGAGGTCCCCTGTTTTTCCATTGACAGTCTATGGTCCTGACGAGAACTCTATATTCAAAGAGTTCAAAACGCGTAGACCTTCCTTTGTAACGTCGTCACACCGAAACCATAAGAGAACAGAAACAAGAATTTGATGATAGTGATTGACATTTCTAATGAGACTCTATGGTTTCTTTTTCAAAAAATATTGTATATAAACTGTATAAAGATAGCACTTTGTTTTCTTGGATTACTAGTTGGATGAATGTTTTGAGTATGTACAGACAAGTCCCCCAGTATGCATGAATATGAATGAGGTATGAAAACAGAATTCATTTTATGTTTTTTCTTGTGATGTGTTTTGAAATATCTTGTGAAAATAATTAAATGTTTGAAATCAGAAATGTGCAAATAAAATGCAAAATTGAAAAAGATTGATTCTATGATAAATCCCTCTTACATAGTGTTTTGTTTATATGTATAGAATGAAATAATATTTCAGTATTCAATCAGCAGTACTGGCATTTTTTGTGTGATACAATTTAAGGCAGGGTTTGGCCTTACTGCTTGGGAGCTCATACCCAGTGGAAATTAGCATATGATATTACTACGTGGCACATCATGGGGCCAACGGAGGGCAGCAATACAGGAGGTACTACAGCAGGAAGGAAAACCCGACGCCTTACTGGTACACCTGGGGAGCAATGACATGACAGCTTTGGGGAGGAAGGACTTTGTGGGGCAACACACATAGAAAGAGGAAACGCCTCTTAGGATTGCTTCTGTGCAGGAAGGTGCCTCATGGTGCAAAGATACCTATGTTGGCGCCAGGCTGCTGAAACGGTGCCAGCGCACAGGAATGCACCGTATTGCCTTTTCATTTTGGTGTAGGGCAGCATAGCACGGTAACTTGCTGTGCTGCCCTAAGCAAAAATCCCGTAAATGAGGGCTAAAGTGTTTCAAGAAATATGGCAAGCCAAAGGAGCAGCCTGCTCTGAAAGAGCACTAATGGCCTCCTGGCAAAATCCACATCTCCCATACACCTGCACAATTTGAGGAACTTGCTTTTATTATGATTTTAGGAATGGTTCCACCTCCCCTACAAAACCTTACCCTCTTCTACTCCCTATAGAATCAACAATCAGTCATAAAAAGGCTAGAAGAAGCCAAGGAAAAGATCCTTGAAGAAGTGTGGGCCACCATAGTATTTGGCCTTATTGACAGCCCAATACTGGTGGAGTAGTCTGTTCGCCACTTCGGTTGGCGCCTAAGAAGAAACCAGGCAAGCTCAGCGTGATCTACAACCTTTCGTTCCCTGTTGGTCAGTCAGTGAATAATGAACTACAGCAGAATCTGTGCACAGTTCGATACAGCTCCTTTGATGGGACAATACGTAAACTCCTAAAGCTTCACCTAGGATCCTTGATGGCTAAAACAGACATGAACGCAGCATTTCACTTCCTGCCAGTCTGCTCAGAGGATACCGGTTTCTAAGACTTCACCTTCGAGAAACAGATCTATTTCAGGTCCAGATTACTCTTTAAGCCAACACAGAACATCCGGGCAGAAGTCCTCCAAATGGTAATGCAGACAGACTGTGGCTTGATTTCTGTGTTAATTAACCTTAATACAAATGAAAAACCATGGAACTCTTGTGCATGCCACTGTGCCCGGAAGAGGTATGAACTGAGAGAAGCATTGCAGAGATCATAAGGGTGTGGATATGGTCCAATAGCCTGTGCTGTTGTGCAGTATCTTAATGCCTTGTTGTAGAGGTGTCTTGTTAGCGGGGCCTGGATATGGATAGTTAGGCTGAGTGGATCCTGGTAATGATCGAGGAAAGGTAGGAAAAATAGGGTTCTTAAGAATGAGGGCCTGTTATGGTATGTCTTAAAGAGTGTTGTCAACATACATTTTACTATTGAAGTTGTTCTTCAGAATTAACATGGCTTAGGTTAATGTGTCATATTTTCATACCTGCATGAATTGAATCTAACCACTCACTCACTAACTAAGTGTTGTCCGATACAGGTTCAGGAGGGCTGGATGTATGCTAAATTGTCAGGTAATCCACAAGAGACTAGTTTGCATAAAATTAATCTACATTAATTATGTGAAATAACTGCATTGATCCAGCCCTACTGGGCCTAGGTTGGACATCTCTGTACTACTCCTGAATGAAACATTCTTCCTCCAGCCCCTCACAGAAATATTGAGCAGAGATCCTGAAACAACGCCAAGACTGTTTCCCCTTCACAAGGCCTCTGATTCCAACGGATGCATGCCACTGATGCTGTTTGTTGCTTTGTAAATTTCTGCTACATAAAAGTATTTTCCGAACAATCGTTTCTTGGCACTTTGGGACCATAAAGACCTTGTCAGGATCTTATAAACAGCCTAAGGACATTTCCTTGTGTTTCAGAAATACTCTTGTTCGAGCATCCCTCGTACGGAGTCAGTATTTTCTGATTTTGAAGCGTTCCTTGTTTTTATGCACCAGTGTGTCCTCTGTTTTCATTCATGTATGAAATAGAGCGGATTTCTGTACATCAATCACACAAGCCAAATATATGCAACACAGGGGCATATTCACAAGCCCCTATCGCCAGCACAACGTCACCATATTCACAAGGCAGCGTTAAGCCACGTGGCTTAACGCTACCTTGTGAATAAGGCCCCCTTTCACGCTGTGTTCAGCATGAAAGGGGCATGTAGTGGGTTTTGTGGTGGGCGTTCCACCGCAAAACACCCATTGATTTTGACGCTGACCCCTATTCACAAGGGCAGCGTAAATAGGAGGCAGCGCCAAAGTTTAACCCAGGAAAACCCTGGTCTTAAGTTAGCGAAACGAGGAGAAATGCTTTTTTTCTCCTTGTTTTTGCCTTTTCCATGTGTGCTGCCTTGTGCAGCACACATGGAAAAAGCAAAATGTCATGGTTTCTGAATGTACAGGAAGGTGTCCCTTCCTGTACATAAACAAACCTTTTTTTCAACTGCCGTATTGTAACTTGCATGTGTGCTGCATGAAGCAGCACACATGTAAGTTACAAACTGGCATTTTAGGTTTGTTTTTCTGCAGGAAGGGGCACCTTCCTCTACATACACAAACCTCCCTGCATGCAGACACCCTTGCACTCTGGTGCAAGAGTACCTGCATTGGTGCTAAGTTGTGAAACTTAGCGCCATCGCAGGGGGAAATGCAAGGCTGCGCCATATCCTTGTGAATATGGTGCAGCCTTGCGTTTCCGAAGTGGCGGAGAGAGGCTTTAAGCCAGGAAGGCTAACGCCTCTCTCCGCCACTTCCTTGTGAATATCCTCCACAATCTCATAAAAGAAGGTGGGAACACTAGTGATTTCCATGCAGTCATTTTACTGAGTTCTGAATCACAGTCTGGGGCCCAACAACGAAAAGCTGGCACTGGATATATGTCCGTTTTAATCACTGACTAATTTCATTTTAGTACAAACTCACAGTTAGCATACTTTTATTTGCCTCATTAAATTTAGGGGAAAATATTGCTTCTATTTGTGGAATTCATCTTAGTGCATTAATATACTGGAAGAGTATAAAATGCACTCACATATGATGCAAACAATTATGCATTCTACATTGCTTTCCTTGACTATATTTTGCTGATTATTATTGAAAAATACACAAGTTTTCATAAGTCTAAGTTAAACATCTTTGCATTTAATAACCACCTTTCACAAAGCAGTCAGGGTCTCAGCATGAACAGAAGGCACTGAACTCCTCCAGATTTCGCGTAACGTGCTAAAAGCAGACAAGGGGGCTTATTTACAAGGAAAGTTGCGGCAAATATTGCAGCCTCACGCTCTGCCAATTCCAAAAGACAGGGATGCGCCGTATTTATAGCAATACGACTCACTCCTGTGTTTTCCCTAGCACTGCCGCTAAAAATAGCTGCCTACCGCCAACACAGACACCCTTAAACCATAGTGCAAGGGTGCATTTGTTGCAGTTAATAGTTGTTTAAGTGCAGGAAGGGATACCTACCTGCATATAAACAATCATTAACGATTGCATTAAACAATCGTTAGTTGTGATTTGCTACTTCTATGTGTGCTGTGTTCTGCAGCACACATAGAAGTAGCAAATCACCATTATTTAATGATTGTTTATGTGCAGGAATGGAAACCATCCTGCATATTGACAATCATTATTGGCATTTTGCTCTTCCTATGTGTGCTGCAGAATGCAGCACACACAGAAAAAGCAATAACGAGGAGAATGAAAGTATTTCTCCTCGTTTCACCATTCTAGCACCTGCTATTGCCCTGAGTTAGCTTTTGGCACTGCCTCAGATTTGTAGATCATTCTAAATCTGGGGCAATGGGTGTTGCAGTGGAATTCCCACAGCCAAACCCTTTGTATGCCCCTTTCACGCAGATACCTGCATGATAGGGTACCATATTTACAAAGTGGCTTAACACCACTTTGTAAATATGATGCAGGGCATGGCACCGCCGGAACAATGGTAAAAGTGACGTTCCAGTGTGGGGTGTGTGAGCCACACGTTTCCAAGTCATCATGCTGGGACATCTTCCTAATATATTTCATGAGAAGCAGGACATGAGGGGGCTTGAAGGGAAAGTGGAAAGAGTGAGTAGTGAGAGTTGTGTTGCAGGCCTTGAAGTGAACAGGCATCTGCCAGTGGTTAGCATCCACAGGTCAAAAAAGCAGATGCAGAGAAGGGTTCCATTGGACTCTGAATATTTGTACTCACACTCAATGTGCAAATCAAATTAAACTCTGTGGCAGTACCACCTTCCACTGCCCCAGATGTAATTGCAAAGAACCTCTTAATTTCCCATTTCCTATGTTGTCACGTCAGGACTGAAGCATCATCATAACAGTGATGTTGCTTCATTTGATAATTTAACTAACAACCATTGGCAAATCCATTAGTCCATGCTATTTGTGAGTGCAATGTAACTTGTTGTATCAGAGAATTCTGATGTTGTTTAATGACCGAGTAGGTATATATTGTTTGTGTAGGATAATATGCCAATCACAGATGCACAGCTTACATGCTTATAAGCAACTGACAAACTTGAGACACTGCACATCGCCTGACTGAAAGCACTTCTAGTCTACTTTCTCCCACACAAAACATCAGTCATGAGGTTGTGACACTACATATACCTCCTGGAGCCACAACACAATGGATAAATCTAGGGGTGTTGGGCCAAACTTATTTTGTGGGACCCTGTATGTAACATCACATAATGTACGTTCCCATCACATCTGAATGATTACCCCAGTATCCAGGTCAGTGACAATGTACAGGCACGCACTCACAAACTCTATATGTATGCACATCTCAGAAGCTGGTGTAATGATGTTTGCAAGAACCAGCGGCATTTAACAGCACCTCTTCATGTTATGTTATGTTATTTAAATGTATATCTAGACGCACCAGCTATCCTAAAGGGTTTCCCCGGCGCCCGGCCGAAACAACAGAAGACAGGGGAGTGGAATTTACTGATTAAAAAGCCAGGTTTTAAGAGATTTACGAAAGGGTATGACGTTCATCTGTGTGCGAAGTGCCAGCGGAAGAGCATTCCACAGAACAGGGCCCAAATATGAAAATGAACGGCCACCCATATGGTATAGTGTGAACTTTGGCACCTGAAATTTAGCCTGAGTAGCCGATCTGAAAGTATGGGAAGGTAAATAAAGATGGACTACATTTTGCACATACATGGGATTCATGCTGTGCTTAATTCTGAACATATAGTTCAGAGCTTTAAACTTAATCCGATTCTCAACTCTTAACCAATGAAGATCTCTCAGAGAAGCGGAAGTGGAAGCTGTTCTAGGAGTTCAGGAGAGCAATCTGGCCGCGTAGATGTGTACTCTCTGAAGCTTTCGTATGACATCTTTATTGGCTCCAAGATAGAGGATATTACCTTAGTCCAGTCTAGACGCGACAAGAGCCTGGACTGCGGTTCTCTGAATAGGGCTAGGGAGCATCCACTTGATTTTTCTCAGCCACTTTAGTATGGTGAAGCATGTTGCGGCAACCTTTGTGGCTTGGCGACGCATAGATAATGAGTCGTCAATAATGCCCAGCCATTGCACCTGAAGGATACAGTAGTAGTGCAGCACTAGACAGATACCTGAGCAGTCTGGACAAATTACTTGATTCCAGCTGTCTAAGACATTACTGCTACCATTGCATTGACTACATTAAAAGTTTGGGGTCACAAACGGCTTCTATGTGTGTAATTGAGAACTCCCACCCTGAGGATCAGTGGAAATGTTATCTACTAATTTGGACATCATACTGCATCTGCATGTGTTTGTGTGGGAAGTCCTGGCATCTTTGGAAATGCACTGCTGATGTTATCAAATATCTGCAGTCAACATGTTTCACATGAGCAATGTTCCTGTACATTGGTACCATCACTAATAAGACAATAAAATTCCAGACGTGGGAGGAAGGGGCCTGTCCTAAGGCAATGATGCACAGTGACAAAATGTTCCATGGACAGTAGGCTCGGGTCTGGTGCTCTCATCATGCACCATACCAAATGTAGTGATAATAGGTGCATTTAGGCCAACTCATGGTCCTGTTACACTGATTTAGCCCACATCTGAAGATCAGCAGAGCTAAAGGGAGAGTGCTATGTGCATCTGTTCCACTTGCAAAGAATCTGCTACAGCCTGGGCCATAGACCATTAAGGGCACAAATGATTGACAGTGTTTGCTCTCTGCATGCTGAACATGCTGTTCCCACATGAACATCATATCCCCACATTTTCCAAACCTTATAGTACATCTAGGGCCCGATGTAGGTAATCCCAGATTACCGATTCTTAAATACGAATCATACCGATTCGGTATTTAAGAACAGGCAAATGGGATGTAGGTAATTTTTCTTAAATAATTACTGAATCGGTAAGTTTCGGTAATTACTGAATCGGTATTTACGGATTCGGTAATTGCCAATCATTCCCATGGGCCTGGTGGCCCATAGGAATGAATGTCAATTACCGAATCTGTAAATACCGATTTGGTAAATGGGGGAAACATTGAAGGGTGGCAGGGTGTCACTTTGACACCCTGTTGCACCCCTCAAATGTGTATGGGTGCACATGTTACAGACATATATGCCCTAAGGGTATGTATGTCTGCAACATGCCACTGTTGGAAAAGCAAACAAAATGCTTTTTCTAAGGTTTTTGTTATTTACCACCAACTTCTAGTTGGTGGTAAATAATGAATCCTAAGATGGGAAAAGCACTCATTTGAGTGCTCCCTACAATTCAGATTCGGTAATTTACCGATTCTGTATTTTAAAGAATCGGTAATTTACCAAATTCTTAAATACCGATTCAGTAAATTACCGAATCTGAAATGAAACCGCCTACATATGAAAAGCGTAATTCCGGTCGGTAACGGCCAAAATTCGGTAATTTCGGCCGTTGCCGGCCGGAATTATGCTTCCTACATGTGACCCTTAGTGCCCTTGCTATATATGACATTACCATTGTGGTTCACTATGAAGGGGACTGTGAGGTGATGGAATCTTCCTGAGAACATGATGGTGAAGCCTCATGTCTGTTGAGTGATGTTTGGAACTGTACATATATCTCACATCATCCTCACATGCTACTCACAGGAAATATACACAAGTTAGGGTGTAAGGCATGTACATTTGTTAGCACGTCTGCCATGAAATGATTTGCATAATCGGCATTAAATGAAGGAAATAAACATGCATAAATTTGGCATACAACAGGTGTAGAGTTTAGGACTTTATATACATCCCCATGATGACAAAGTACAGTACCACATGAACCATGACATAATTGTCCTCTGTTTGAGCCACCCTATATGACTTACAAAACTCTGCTGTCTGTCTCAAATTCTATGGGGCAGATTTACAATAACTGGCGCATCCCTGCATATCAACAGGGATGCAGCAGTTATTGTGCGCCAGGGCTCCGCCACCATGGATGCGCCGCATTTACAATGTGGTGCACCAAGGGGCAAAAACGGACAGATGCGTGACGCATCTGTGCCGTGAAGGTGGCGCATTGCTGGAGTTGCGTCGCAAGCACGATGCAGCTCCAGCAAGGCTCTGGGGTGCCCTATCATTTAAATGCTGCATCAATCCTTGCGCCTGCTACGCCTGCTTCAAGCAGGTGCAGGGTATTGACGCAGCATGGCCCTAAAAGTGAAATCTCGTCAATTTCACTCAGCCACTTTTAGGAGGTGTTCCTGCACCGGAACGCCCCCACCCCCTGCTCCTGAACGTCTACTTCTGGCACAGGGCTTTACAATGTGATGCATCTTCCAGATGCGTCATGTTGTAAATACCCCGCAGCATGGTGCATCTTTTGCGCCGCCGCTGCGTCACAAAAGTGACGCAACGGTGGCGTAAAAGAGACGCAAGGGGTTTGTAAATCTGCCCCTCAGTCTCTGAGCCACATTGTGGCCCATGGGATTGAATAGGATAAATGTTGCAGAGTACATACTGTATTAGCAGTACTCACCTGCTCCTCTGGTGAGCCATAGAGCTGGTAATACAGTGGAAGGCCCTCATTTAACAGGGTCTCCAGCTACTCTGGAGTAAAGGCAGATGCCCTGCTTCCTGTACAGCAAGACATGACAGCTCCTAGAGGTTGTAAACAGCAGCTGACAATGACGAGGTGTTGTAAGCAGCAGTGTCTGGAGGAAAGTGATTTGAGTTCCAAACCGCAATGTATAATTATGGCACATAGGTAATCTTCTGTGTAGACGGCCACAGCCATTTAACTGCGATGGTTGCATTTTCCAACTTTAGCCTATGGCTGTGACTGGCGTAGTTGAATCCGTCTACAGCGCGGTTCAAATCAGCTGGAGGTCTACAAATTAGTATTTCCTATAAGCGAGGTCATGCATCCACACAGGCGGTCTTCTGTTTAGACAGCCGCATCCCTTGAACCGTGACAGTCGCATTTTCCAAATTTAGGCTATAGCTGTGTCCACTGTGATTGAATCTGAATACTGTGTCGTTCAAATCGACCGACAGGTGGAGAATGAGCATGTCCCATAAGCAACGTCAGGCATCCAAATTGGTGGTCTTCTGTGTAGACGGCTACATCCCTCGAACGGCGACCGTCACATTTTCCAATTTTGGCTTTTGGCTGTAACCACCGTGGATGAAGCCGCGTATTGTGCCGTTTGAATCCGACAACATTCGGTGATTCTGCATGTCCCATAGGTGTTGTCAGGCATCCACCATGTCAGCATTTTAAATCACATTGTAAAGGGAACTAAGTCCGACTTTGCACACTTAATATATGTTGGAACATGTCACCTGACGTATGACAACACTCCGCTGCCTATACCATTAATCACACATCAGTGTTGTACATGACTGTGCATGAACACATGATTGCCGCAGTGCAGCATACACCGGTGGTGACAGTAGAATTGTGTGCAATGCAGACTTCACATGACGATGCCCACCACACAAATGAAGTTTGTATGATGTGCACAGTGCTGTTACAGACACATGTGGAGTCGAGTTTAGGGGTGATCGCTGTAACTTGTATTGATGGCAATGGATCAGCTTTATCGGGGCAACCGCCGTATGTATCAGGTAAGTCAATGTAAGTATCTAGGCTGTTTACCACCAGGAAAGGGCTCTCCCATGACACTGGTCAATGGGGCATATGCATTACCTAGAACATTTTCAGCATCTCTTCCCGTTTCTACATCCAATAAGTTGCTATGTATGCATTTGCCTTTCATAGAATTATGATGTGTAATGCTCTGCTCTGCTCACATATGCAGTGCTGTTTAGTCTCATGAGTTTTGGCTCTGTCTTGGTTTATGTAAGTGTGGACATGGTGACCAATATGCAAATGTGTCTACACTCCACACATAGTTACACTGGCAGAGGGAGGAGATGATAGCCTACAGTATTGTGCCCATTTCCAGAACTACTAACTATGGAAGAAAGAAATATTATTAGGAGGTTTTGTCTCAAGAGGCAGACAATACTAGATCTATGTGACCAGTTGAAGCCTCATTTTTGTCCTCATAGGACTTATCCCATGTCTCTGACACCAATGGTGAAACTGTGGAGCAGACTGTTGGGCTCCTGAAGGCCAGATTCAGGTGTCTGGACAAGACTGGGGTAGACCTCCTCTCTACAGCTGGGAAGGAGTGTCAGATCACCGTAGCCTGCTGCATGCTCCACAGCCACGCACTACAATGGAACATCCCTCTCATTGCAGACTATGGAGACCAGCAGGAGCCACCGGGTGAGGATCCTGAAATGACGAATGATGATGATAGTGGCAAGGAGGAAGGAGTTGACATGTGCCAAGAACTCATCAATAACTTTTTCTTATGAGTGTAAGTAGGTTGTGAGATGTAATTGCTTTGACTGTTACAGTGACTGTTGTGAGGCTGTGAGGCGTACATTCATGGATACTTGTATAGCTGTGGGAGACTCTGCATGGATTTTTGTGGAAGAAGGTCTTGACACATGCACATGTTGTTGATGTTTCTTTGAGTAAGTGACATTTACCCATGCATTGTGTACTCTACAGGTAGACTGTGATTGATGTCACATGAATGGTTTCCTAGCTAATCTCTATGTATTGGTCTGTTGTAAGTACCTTCACCATGTCATTTCATTTGCATATTTGAGAGTTGTGACATCAGCAGGTCTATGATACTGTCTCATAGTACGCACTGGACATGGAATGTTCCTGGGAATGACTGGCACAGACTTTGGGCGTACTACTTCGGTACCAAGCCAGCTTGAATAGTAATAGGATGGAAGTTGCTGAAAATCCATTGGACTTGTTCCCTGCTGTGTAGTGGTCCTTTAGCTATATGTGTGCCATCATGTTCTCCAAAACAAAGTTGATGTTGGGCCAAATCACGCTACTCATTCTTCACTTTGGCTATGTCATCAATGTGTATGAACTGAATATAGCTGTTGATGTGGGTCATCATTGTATGCCACCATACTGGTGGCACACCACTGACAAATGTTTGTGACGTTCCACCAAATGCTGCAATACTGGATTGGAACAAACTGTGCTTTGTTCTGGTTGTTTGTTTTTAATGTTTGTTTTTAATGTAGTGGGATTCCAAGCACTGCACCTTGGAAAACAAGTCGGTGCCAAACAGCCCATCTCATGTGGAGTACCACAGGGCTCCTCCCTGTCACCCCATCTATTTAATCTGTATATACTCCCTCTAATCCAAACTCTCAGAGACAAACAGGTAAGGGTATTCAACTACGCTGACGATTTACAGCTACTTTTCACCATCGATAATACTGAAAATTCTATCCTTCATTTCCAGTCCACCATGAGGTTTATTAAATCCTGGATGGACCAAAATCAGCTGAAATTGAACCCAGGAAAACCGAGCTGGTTCTCACTGGGGACAGTGCCAAGTGCTGGGGCCCCCACTACTGGCCATCGGACCTGGGTCAAATTCCCTCACCTTCAACATCGGCCAAAACACTTGGGATCACCGTGGACTGTGATTTATCATTAAAAGCACAAGTGGGCCAGGTGGTCTCCAAATGCTTCTTTCAGTTAAGAAAAATCCAGAAGGTTTGGCGTCTCCTCACGCCGGAGGCAATCACCCAGGTTGTGATCGCCGCGTTTCTGTCCCTTCTGGATTACGCAAATTCCATTTATTTAGGTCTTCCCAACTACCTATCTAAACGCCTCCAGATGGTACAGAACCATGCCGCGAGGTTGATCTTGAATCAACCACGGTGGCAGGCAGCTACTCCTCTACTTAGGGAATTGCACTGGCTCCCTATCAGCCAACGCTGTGCCTTTAAAACAGGATGCATGATCTTTAAATCTTTGCACTGTAAAAGCCCCAAATTTATCGACCAACTGATCAACAGGTATGTACCATCTCGCAACCTCCGCTCAATCCACCAGTGCCTCCTCCAGAAACCTGTGTTCAAATGTAAGCGTTCTGGAGGCCGCAGGTTTGCAACACTCGCCCCCGGCCTGTGGAATACCTTCCCCCTTGAGATCCGGAACTCCTCAGACCTCCTATCCTTCCGGAAAGCCTTGAAGACCTGGCTCTTCAAACAAGCATTTTAATAAACTCGCTACCCCTCCTCCCCGTTTATGTTACTGTTGATTGCAGCGCCAAGAAAGTAATCAGTGAAAGTGCGCTATACGAATGCTTTAATAACATAACATAACATTCCTGTTGTGAGGTTGTCGATATGGCTCCAGCTGATTCAATGATCAAATTGCCATGTGCCTACTCTATTTGGCATTGTCAGATGTATCTCTTCCGATGATGTTGTTGAAGTCACATGACATTTGTGGTCTCTGATACAGACCATTTCAGTAATTTATAATTTAACAGTTTTTTTACATTATGCCAGCCTAAGGTTGGAACTATGGAATAAAGATGTCATGAGACTGTACACTTGTGTTTGGGTGACATGGTTGTGATACTCAGTTGCACATTGTAGACATATCACATGTCCATGTTTACACTGGTAGCTTCTTCTTACATTTGGTAATCCACAATGGGATAACTTTATCAGTCCCTAAACATAAATGATACTACAGGAGCTAATGATTTTGTGAGGAGTGAATTATTGCAGTGTACAAAGTGAAAACCTAAAACTAAAGATACAGTGATATAGTGACAACACAAGTGTGTAGTTGTGAGAGTTGGTGGATGAAACCATTGTAATATGAGCCACATTGTCCAAAGTCCAACAAACTCCTTCCATCAGAAATGGAAACGTGTACAGAAATATCAACAAAGTGAACGTGTTTCACACAAAGGAGGACATCATTTGTGAAGCCTCCCTCTGGAGATGGCGAATGCCTTGCCATCTGAACCTCCTAGATTTTTTCTTGGACATCCTGTTTCATGAGGGGAGGGGTGGGGAATCCACTGCTGCAGTTTCAGGATTGTGTGAAAAGACATCCTCTAACAGGGACTCTCTTTCTGTGACTTCTGCAGATGTAGAAGGAACTGATGTATATAGACCACAGTAAGGGGTATGTGGTGGGGTGAAAGCCCCGCCGAATGTGGTACTAATGAACTTGAGCACCCCTATGAGCTGGTCCATGTTGTTGGTGTGAGTGTCCAGCCTCTGGTCTATGGATCTCTGCAGCTGCTTAATTTCATAGGAGTTCCTCAAGTACCTGGCCCATTACTCTTTGGGAATCCTCATAGGCTGCCATGAGTCGGGCGATGTTGACCTGGGTATCAGTGGCACCAGTGGCCTCAATTAACAGGCCCACAGTTACATTCCCACCACCCCTGCCCCACAGGTCTGTGACCACGTCCCAGGCCGCACCCCACAACTAGCTTCTTCATCCTCAGTGAGTGTGTTGACAATTCTTACCTCCGGAAGTGGGATTGGGGTGCAGGAGATGTTGCTGGCTGGACTAGCTCTACCGGTGGTTGTGGCAGAGGTCAGATGAGATGTTGAAGCTGGGGTGGTAGGTGTGGCTGTGGGCACAGTGAGAGACACGCTATTTCCGAATGCCCTGGCTGTCCAGATGGGCCAGGTAGGTCCTCCACGTCCAAAAATCCAAGAGATTCTGCATCACTGGGGGAATTCATCCGGGTGGGAGGTGGAGTCTTGTCAGTGTCCTGAGTGTGGACAGATGTAGTGCTGGCTCGACTTGTTCAAACATAGAGTAGAATGTTATTATTGTAAGTGTGGTATGTCCATCCACCACATCATTTGGTACACAGTGAATTCAGGCCTGGAAGGGTTCAAAACGGTCGCATATTGACATAGTGAACTTTCCCATTGTGTTTGACTTGTTTGCAGGACTTTGGGAGACATCCATTACATGAGGTGTTAATGGCCTGATCATTTGCTGTACTGATATGCTTCATGTTGACATGAGGGATAGATATGGTATCTCCCAATGACTTGATTACAACACAGTGTCGAAGTTTTATGTGTATTCAAATTCCTAGTCGTTGGGGTGTACAATACAAGCAGAGACACTACTTGGTAGTAGATGTAGCACTGGTAATCATGTGTGCTGTGCAGTGTCAGTGGGTTCACAGCCATTTCATATCAGCAGGGTTACCTTTATGCGTTACTTATATTTCAGTTCCACACTTGAAATGGTGTCACTCCTTTTCTCTTTCTTTTCTTTTATGGAGACCAGGGTGAGTTCAGGCTGAGTAGGCAGACGTGCCTGAGCAGAGCATTGAGTGTAAGATGCTCGGTCCTTTTCACCTGGAGATCATTGGTGTCATGGCTGACAAGTGAGTAAGGACAATATCAGTGATTCCTCCTGTTACGTGTAAAAGCAGCAGGGCCTCATGGTAGCTATAGTCATTTCATTTTCTCCTTCCCCCAAATTGACCAATGGTTAACTGCCTGTGATGTGAACCTCACTAGTCAGATGGCTGACAAGTGAGTAGGTGCAACCAACAGTGGTGCCTCCTGTTAAGTTTTCAATTCAACAGGGCCTCATGATAGCTGAAGTAATTTCAACCTCTCCTACCCCACACTTAACCAACAGTTAACTGTCTGTGAGGTGAACCTCAGTAGTCACATGGCAGACAAGTGAATAAGGACAAACAACACTGAGGCCTGCTGTTACGTGTTCAAGCAACAGAACCTCATGGTAGTTGTAGTCATTTCAATCACTCCTACCCCGCACTTGAACAATTACAAACTGCCTGTGAGGTGAACCTCAGTAGTCACATGGCTGACAAATGAGTGTATGGTCTCTCTCTAGCGCCTTGATGCCCACGGGTGACTGCTGCGCTATATAAGTATCAACATCAAGTCAAATCAAGGACAAACAACACTGGGGCCTCCTGTTGAGAGGTAGAGGTAGCAGGCCTCGTGGTAGTTGTAGTCATTTTGATTTTGACTTGCCTACACTAGCAACACAGGTTTGGGTTACATAACTGTTTGCAAAATGCAGCTATGGCGGGCTATACTATTAGACATTTGTACATATAATGGCTCCTGGGATGATGATTTGATGGTAATGCATTTACAGAAAGCCTTCCCACATGTGGGATGTAATGGTGGTTGACATGTGATCTTATGTGCAGGGCTACTGATTGTACTTTCAATCAGTCATCACTGATACTTTACCTACTGCATGTGGGAAAACTAGATGAGAAACAAGATAGCAAGAGCTGAGATGTGTGCAAACGCAACACTGATTTGCTGTGACAGTTGGTGTGGTGTTACTTACCAGTCTCCCCTCTCCCAGGCATTCCTGTGAAGCCCTCAAAAGCCAGGATGGCATGCATCTTCTCCTCTCAGGGTTACAGTACTAATGGCGGTCCGAGTGACCACTGCTAGTCTTCAGGGCTGCAAGGTAGTACCTGGAGGCCAGGTCTTCTCCCTTGCCCTCAGGTCATGCCACCTCTTCCTGATGCCCCCTTTTGTGCGCAGAGGGATACATACAGCATTCACCTTGTTGACTATCCTGTCCCACATCTAATTCCTACTAGAAAGAGAAGTTTGTTGGACTTGGGCTCCAAAAATGTGTGGCTCTAATCTAATGATTGCATCCACCAACACTGACAACTCAGTGTCAGAAATGTTGGAATTTTGGACGGTGACATTTAAATTAAATTTAGTGAGTTAGAGAGAGAATTAAAAGAAAAATGCCTTTCAACCAAGCAAATATGTAAGAAAAAGTGCAAAAATAATATGCATGGAGTGTGTGTGATGGGAGTGTGTGAAAAGGGCTAACTTCTGTGATCGCTAATGCTGTTCTGATTTGCTGTGCTGCCGTATAGAGGCACAGGATCATGGTCGGGGATGGAGTGTGTTTTATAGTGTGATTTGAATGCGTATCCACTTTGGCAATGGTCATCAGCTGTGCTGATTTTTTACCAGCATCCATTGTGCACTGTTGTGGTGCTTTGTGGTAGCAGTAGCGTGGTGGTCTATTGCTGTCATGAAACCGCTGATGGTGAACCGTCAGTTTAGTGGTTCCATCGTAATCTGCTCGGCGGTGGTAGCAAAGCCCTGATGGCATCGGAGTCCCTTTTGGCAACAATTCCGATTGCCGCAGCCCATGTGAACGCTACTCTGACTGCCACAAACCACATGGAAAACACTCTGACCATTGCATTCGGAAGTTCGACTTACAAGCATCGTAATATGAAGTAATACATTGTAATACGACAGGAGTAATTTCATGGCCTCAGCAGTTGGAATTGGACCACGGAAATGGCATCATAAAGAGCTCCTATATTACAGTTTCATCTTTAAAAATTCATAACTCTTTTTAGTGTGTTGTTCTTGTTTTGTTAATTGAGGTAAACTCTATTTTTCTAACCAGTGTGGTATCTTTTTGTATGGTATTTTCACAGCTTTACAGTTTAAAGTGCTGAATAAATATTTTACACATTGGGGCTGATTATGATGGCGGCAGACTGCTCCTCTGCTGGCCCCAAATTTCAGGCTAATTACAGACTGATATCTGGCCTACCGAGAATCTCTGAATTTGTAGTCACTTCCAACTTTATCCCTGTTTGCAAACTATCTTTTTGGCTTCTAGTCGGGCTTTAGATAAAGACGTGTGAACTACTTCTCTAAATACAAGCCAACAATCATATCAGCGTCTTGATTTTCCTCAATTTGCATGTTTTCTTTCTGTCAACAACAGCATTCTTCTTCACTAGCTGAAACTACATTTCGTTTCGCATGCACCATTGTCTAACCATTTCTTTCAAGCAGATCCCATCAGATAAAACAAGGCTCTTCCTAATAAAAGAACTACCCACGTTACTTTTGAATTGATGGATATTTCCCCTCACCACGTAGTATAACGCATTTATGGCTAGCATAACAATGATCCATAACAACTATAAGGTCAACTAACATATCTATACTGATCATAATAAAATATAGGTTGGAATTCTGAAATAATATGAACACACTATTGAATCTCATTAAAATCTCCACCAAGTTCAAAATGGATGACAGGAATCAGGCTCTGCATAATAAGTGCTATATCTTAGATCTTATTCATTGGCCCTGAAAATCTGAGATTATTGTCTAAATATTTAACACCCCTCCTCTTGTAGTTAAATATGTTAGAAATCTAGGTGTCATCTCTGCAACCTTCTCTGCCCAAATCAAAAGCATAGCAAGAAAATGTATTTTTCAACCTTTACCACTTATGCAGGATTCTTCCACTTCTTGAAGTTCAATGCTTATTGCCTTCATCACAACAGTAGTGTGGGAGAAAAACACTGTAGTCACCAAAATCTAGACACCCGAAAATTAACTTTAATCAGATCTCCCACATTTATTTGTATCGGAGACAGTGTTAATCCCCAATTTCATGAGGCCATGTGTCATCCCAAAGCACATTAGAGCACCTCCCAAAGCATCAAAATCATTAACATTTAATTAAACAATTCCACTTTAAGAATAATTTGGGTCCACTCAATAACTGAGTCTAGATCAATAAAAAAGTTAAAAGGGTTTTATTATAAAAATTGAGAGTACACAGCCCTAAGTCAATGCAAAGAAGGATCTCAAGGCAGAGATATTCATATTTTGTACTCTGAAAATAGTCCCAATGGGCAGCAAAATCAAAAAGAAACAGGCAGCATCCCTAGTAGAACAGAAATGTCTTCTAAAATATCGCTGGCTAACTCCCAAAAAGTTTTTTTTGTACACAATTCATGCATGGGAAATATACGATTTTACAGAATCATTGTGGTGTGAGCAAATGTACCGTTTCTTCACCATATCCAAGCAGATGGGAAAATAAACATCATTAACTTAGCACCTAAGCACTCTAAGCACTATCCCATTTTCTTGAATAATTATTCAGCACTCTCTATCCTAATACCTTTCCAGTGATTTTCGAAAAAGCAAGTTACATTTACAACGTCAACAATATGAATGAATACATTTCATTGGAGCAGCAGAAGACATAATAATATGTTGGTAGTTTGATTTAGAAAAGTTCAATATGAGGAGAGCAGTAACAACTGTGAAGAATATTCTAAAATATGGCAGTTTGACCGTATTCTACAGACTTGTGGGGAGAGGATGTGCGCGGCAGGGAAGTACTGAATGAGTGATAGAGGCTTCCATCGTAATTAACATCAAAATATACACTTCTACACGTCATAGGAAATCAGTTTCAAAAGCAATTGTATTAAACCAGTCTGTTTGTGTGAAATTGTGTTTGTGTGAATGCTTATTGGACATTTTTAATAATATACAAACAAATAAATCCATAACTGTTTTAACAGTATTCCGATGATATATATTGATTACTTGAGTGCTATATTAAGTGGTTCACCAGGCAAAACATTCAACAAACACAAAATGTTGTTGCACCCTTCATTTTTGGACTGCAACTCGGTAATCCCATCACTCTAGCTTTAAGAACGCTCTATTGTTTGCCTGTTGAGGAAAGGATTGAATTAACATCTCCTGTCTGGTTCACAAGTCAATACACGACACAACCCCAGAGTACCATTTCAAATTTTTCATCCCATATTGCCTAACCCGATGTCTCGAATCATCTTCCTAACCATGTCTTGCACAACTCCGATCATGACAGAAGAGTTTTGGGTAAGATCCCTACTTCGTCATGGCTCATCCCTCTGGAGCATTATGGCAGCTGTAAATTAGATTGAGAAAGAAATTCAGAAAATTGAAAAAGAAAAAGAAATGCTTTGTAATCCCGAAATGTTCCCAATACTGTTTTTTGTGATTTAGAGGTGCATTCGGGGTGTCTGTTTGACCAACATTCCTATTCAGTGTTCTTAAAAATGTGTTGCACTCATCACAGAGTGATTTACTGTACCATTCACATCTGAAATGTAACTTGATTTTCCCAGGGTTTCTTCCACTCTGTGTTTAATACCATTTCAAGTGTGTAACTCTGGGGACCGACCCCATGAGCACTGCCCAACTAGTAACACATTTAAACAAGCCTGTGGGGCCATATAATAGTTGATTTTCATGTCTCACTGCCAAATCAAATTCTTCAAATAACTTCTAAAAGACCCTCAGGAGACATTTCATATTCCTTCTATTCACTCAATGTTCCAGTTGGTAGTGCACTGCACGGTTGAAATCATCATTGTTAGCACAGGCGCTGCAAATCTCAAAGGTAATGATGCTGAATCGTATAGTAAGCAAACTATTAACTTGGTATTCATTAAACAATTAACATCATAATTAGGTTTGAAAATGTTTATACCGTTTATTTATGGCAAATGAAGAAATATTAAGAAGCTCTTTCTTACTTTTACTTGGTTGGCATATAAATAAACATACTTTTTAAGAATGTTCACGTTTTTCCCCTTTATATTTATTTTCAATTAAATTGATTCCAAGGGCATCATAATAATGTTAACTGAAAAAAAGTTAAAGTGAAATTAGAGCTAGCTGAAAATGTCAGTCATAATGTCACGTTTAAAATGCAATACACTGAAATTCACCAGTTATAGTTTACTGAGTTAACTGTAACTTGGCCTCTCATCATGCCCTTCTTATGACCTCATATATCACAACACTCATGGCATGTTTAATGACATTATTGATGATATTGGTGATGGTATGCTGACTTGTCAACTCATGTCTGATTGATTGCCCTCAAGAGATCGGCTGTCTGTGAACACTTTGCTACAGGAAAGGGAGTTGTACATAGAAGGTGCATACTCTCCAAAGGGGCCTTGAGTGCTTGGAGGGAATTATCTCTGCATAAAAAGCTGTACATAGGAGTGAAGACTGTATGCATTAGGTAGTTGCCCACTGATATGCGCTTGATTGCCCACAAGATGTTGGCTATCTGCAAAGTGTTCAGTAGAGGGTGAAGGCTGTGTGTAGCAGAGCCTCTAATCCCTAAGGGATATTCGGTGTGTAAAGGGAATGGCCTCTCTGCTAAACAGTTCTGCATAGGTGAAAACTGTTCACAATAGGTACTTTCCCACCATTGTATAGTGGTTTGTCCACTAGAGGTCTGCTTTCTGCAAAGCATTCAGTATAGAACCAATGATGTGCATAGCAGGAGCTTGGCCACCTACTGTGGCTTGGGTGTCTGGTCCTAGTGGTTTCTCCATGAAAGGATGTTCACAGGGCAAAGATCACCTGCAGCACAGACATGTCCACTCATGTCTAGTTGATTGCACTCATGTGAATGGCTAGCCCCAAAATGTTGGGTATTAGGTGAAAGCTATGTGTATGGGGAGCCTGTGTGTGTGAATGGTGATTTATGGGTTACTTGATTTTGTGCCATTTAATACTTTGGGCCTGATTACGATGTTGGTTGGACCGCCACCGACAGGCCATCTGTCCGACTGTCAGACAGCCCTTTGATCCAAACACCGGAATACAATCCAGGTGGTTGTACCCCCCCCACAGTCAGGGGAAGAACGCCCCCTATGACTGGATTGGTGATGCCTTTGGGGCTGCAGTCATAAACGCAATCCCGAATGGAGGCAGTGCCAAGGCAGTCACTGCCGTCGGAATAACAATATCCCTTTCTAACAGCCTTTTCATGTTGGAAAGATCGCCATTAAAAGGCTGTCGGAAACAGATTTTAGGGGCCCCAAACAGGGCCCCCCTTCTGTCATGGGCCACTGAGAAGTGGAAAAATCAAAGAGGGGGTACGTGGTAGCACTGTTGTAATATGATTAAAGATATGATGTGAGAAGATAGGAGTGGGGGGTTGTATCAAAATAATATCTAAAAATACTTGTCTAGTCTGAAAAAAATCTTCATTCGCACAACTAGAAGGTATGATTAAAAACTGGGGAAAGAGTGAAACTCAAGGAAATAATTTTCTTGAGTTTCAGAGATCAACATGTTTCTAGCCCTACCCCAAATCTATTCATCAGGAGTAGATACTCCCTGTTACCACTTCTGACAAAATTACAGAAAATGCAACTGCATTCTAGAAAATATGTTTTATACATACAGCACCAATTGATGTTATATCTGGAAATTTGACACAGTTTAGTGTTATGTCTGGAAAAACTGTAACATGAAATTGGAAATTAGTCTGTCAGAACTACTAGCCACATTTAACACATTAATCGCATGTAATGCTATATGAATGAGAACCTCACCTATGTGAGAATCGTGATATATTTTTTTAAACTGTCTTATAGGTGAGCACTACTAGTTCAACAAAAGAAAACAAACTCAGGGTTTATCTCACAGGAACACAAACCATACAGATACAAAATACAAACTACCATTGGATATAACAGTCTTTAGTACATAATCCAACATTTGATATAAATAAAACAGAGCACATACATGAAAAAGGCCTCAATCAGGCATCATGAGTCCAAAACGAGAGGGAAGGATTGCCTGTAGTCACACTCTGTGGGAAAAACAGATATCCTTGCTGTAAAAGATAATCATACTGGGAGTGTTTATAAAATGTGGTTTTCGGAGCGGCTACGCCATACTTACTACGCCAAGGCAACTCCCCTGCCAAAATTCTAAAGGGAAAGCCCATCCATGGCTCCAAAGATCAGCCAGAGTATGTAGAGTCAACTAGATATACCAGTAAAGAAAGCTTAGAGGAGCAGGAGACATGTGGTAGAAAACATTGGTGCGCTCACAGCCACATGATGGCTGTCGTCAGAATGGAACTACTTCCTGGTTCCAAAGTTTCCTGCCATCTTCTTCTTAGTTGGATCAGTGTGCCAAATTGTCCGCTATGAATGTGATCCATTATAGAATTGGAGGAAGAACAATATTTAAAGAACAAAGAGGGGTATGAGAAATGATTACATAAATTCTGATGTGGCAAAAAGTGGTCAGAAAAAACTATGTTAAATAACAAAGAGGGTATGAAAAATTATTCTATAAATTCTGATCTTGATGGTATGTGGCAAACAATTATCAGAAACAGCTCAGTTTCTTCAAATTTATAAAAAATTGGTTATCTAGATGTAGAGATATCAGAATCGAATTAAATAAAATAAAGTAAAGAGGTGGTGTATGGAAAATTATTCCATAACCGGTATATACTTAATAGTTTCAGCAAGTTTACTGCCCATCCCTAGTTTTGTGTTTTTTTCTGCTCACCGCTGACCTTTATTTTTCCTCTTTCTGTTTATGACCTGTATTTTGCCTCTTTTGACTCATTTATGTCCTTTATTTTGCCTCTTTCTGCTCATTTCTGACGTCTAGTCTGCCTCTTTATGCTTGTTTCTCACCTTTATCATGCCTTTTCCTGCTTGTTGCTGGCCTTTATTCCGCCTCTTTCTGCATGTTTGTCGCCTGTATTTTGCTTCTTTCGGCTCGTTTCTGACCTTTATTCTGCCTCTTTCTGCTCATTACACACTTTTTTTGCCTCTTTCTGCTCATTGCTGACCTTCATTCCACCTCTTTCTGCTCGCTTCTGACCTTCTGATAATTTCTCATCGTTATTTTGCCCCTTTTTGCTAGTTTTTCACCTTTATTTTGCCTCTTTCTGTACGTTGTTGACCTTTATACTACCTCTTTCTGCTCGTTTCTCACCTTTATTTTGCCTATTTCTGCTTGTTGCTGACCTTTATTCTGCCCCTTTCTGATCATTTCTGACATTTATCTTGCCTCTTTATGCTCATTTCTGACCTCTATTCTGTAACTTTCCGCTCATTTCTCACCTTTATTTTGCCTCTTTCTGCCTGATGCTGACCTTTATTCTGCCACTTTCCAATCTTTTCTGACCTTTATTTTGCCTCTACTTGTCTTTTCACCACGGGACCACAGAGGAAGTCTCATGGCTCCCACGGTCCCAGTTGACTCCCCTCCTGCTGCGCGAGCTGGCATTGCTCTCACAGGGAGCTGCTAAACATATTGCTCCCTGTCTGTCAGAGCAATCCTTTCGTCTGTGTACCGAGATACCCTTATTTTCTTACCCTTAAACTTCTCAACAACTACTGAATGTATTCAAAGGTCCTATGAGAATTATCATGTGAAATTGCTTTTTTTTGACAGAAGGCACCACATGGTGAGGACCAGGGGTAGGTGGTGAACTCCGCTCTGCAGGCGGAGTTCACAGAGTTTTTGGCGATTTTGGCACACTCTGATAATGCCCTGCAGAGTGAAGTTAACTAGCGTGTGCCGCTCGCCCACCCCTAGTTAAGCACTTACAGTGCATGTTTTAGTGCCGCGCTTGCTATAAACTGTTGATTTGTGGCTGGATATCACGTGATATTAGGGCCTGCTCTCTGAATGGAGGCCTGGTGCAGCTAATTTCTTAGATTACAGGCGAGGGAAGTCACTCGAGGAACACATGCGTTATAGGATGCTTTTCTACGGGTGCTTCAAGTTGATGCACTTCCTGCGTGATGTTATTGTTCCATCTTCATGCCCGGAGATCGCTTCCTGCTACTCCACCCTCGGAGCGGATGGCGGCTTAAGCAGCGTTGCAGCTGCTCCTTCTGGGGGTGGCCGGCACCTCCCAGGGGAACAGGGAGACCAGGTACCAGGATTGTGTGAGCCAGTGTGAGCAGAGCAATGGCACTGGGGTCCGCAGATGACAGTGGGAGCCTACATGAACCAGACGGGTGAGTGGGAGAGCAGATGGAACTGTGACTCAGTGGGTTTGTGCAGTCCAAAACCTGTTCGGAGACGGAAGAAACAGAATGACTCCCCTTGAAAACACTGAAGACAACTGTTAAGCGTGTCCGCACAGCTGGTGCCTTCTTTTCTAAGTTGGGATGAAAACAAATTCGTAATCCGAGATGTAGAAATTGTTTGGAACCATCACTGACCCCACGTCTTCCGCTCCGTGTTACAAAAGTGACAGTGGATCAAAATGCCGGGCCCCGGGGAAAGCAAAAGTCGCAGACTAGTCTTCCCCGGGGTCTTTCGCGCATGGAAGGACCAGGTAGGGGGAAGAGGAGGAGGTAGCGGGTGGGTATAAGAGCGCAGGAGAGGAAGGCTACTTCCTCTTCCTTCTCTCGGCATCATCGGGTGGGAAGTTAGCAAAAAGGTATTAGTGGTTAGTGGATCAAGTTTTCAGTGGTGGTGTAGGGGTGAGTTTTCGCCAGGTCGCGGTGCGCGGGCTGGTCATGCTTGGCTCGTGTGTACTGTGCTCGGCGGCCACTGATCGGTGGCTGAGGGAAGGTTTTGCGGCAGCGGAGGTGCGGAGATGGCGGGCGTGTCGAATGAGGAGGTGAGGAATGCCCTTCAGCTGCTGGGCCGTGCGGGGTGGGAGGACTTGCTCCAGCCTGGCGACCTCGGCGAGGCCTGGGTGGGCTTCGCGAGGGTGCAGCACGCGGCCTCAGCGGGAGTGGCGGCGGCGGTTCTGGCGTGTCAGGAGGACCCGCCGCCGCAAGAAGAGAGCGCGGTAGGGCAAGGGCGGGGCGCAGTAGTGAGGGAGGCTGCCCGCGGGGGCAGAAGGAAGAGCACACCGCCTGCATTGGAATTTCATCAGGAGGGGGTAGGCGGGCCTACAGGCCCTCGGCCGGCATTGGGGTGCAGCTTTTGGACAAGGAGGCCCGGGCAGGTGCGGGTGGGGGGAGGGGGCGGCGCCAGTACTGGAGGAGGCAAGGGTGACACCTGGGGTGTGGGCTCTGGGCGGGAGGAGCAGGGTGGGATGAGGATGGTGGGCTCTCCCCATTTCATGTTGCGGCAGTGCAGGTGTTAGGGGTGGAGGAGGAGGAGGCTTTGGGGCAATGGGAGGACGCTCCAATTGACCTATCAGTGGGCTCCAGGATACAGTCCTCGGCCCCAACAGGGGGCACAGTGGAGGCGAGGCAGGCAGGTGGCCAGGTGGGGGTTCCCACCAGGGAGCCCGGTGTGATGGGGGATGGCTCAGTGCTGGGGGGGCTACATGGTTGGTTATTGGCACCGGGCGTGGGGTTCCAGGGCTATTGCCCGCCCCGCCCCTCCCGAGTTGGGGGCCCCTGGCTTGGGAGGACAGGCTTAGGGAGCAGAGGTTGATGGCGCAGATTGCTGAGGCTAGATGGGCAGGACAGACTGCGGCCCGGGTTGGCGTGGTCTGGGGGAATGAGGTTGAGGGGCCCCCCACTCCTACATCTGAGGAGGAGTGGTGGGCAGAGCAAGAGGTGGCGGCAAGGACAGCGCAGGTCAGGAATGGGAGTACTAAGGGGACTAAGGGACAGCAGGCCAAGTTAGGGACGGCCACAACGGTTTTGAGGCCCGATGGTGCCGGGGCCCAATCAGGCTGGAGCAACCTGAGGGGCAGGTGGGGTTCCAAGCAGGCGGCTGTTGGCAGAGGTCGGGATGGTCCGGCGGGTAGCAAGACTGCCCCGGAAAGCCGGTTTGAAGCAGAAGGCGGTCTGCGGCAGCCCTCCCACCGGCGCGGGCCTGGGCAATGGCGGCGTGTGTGTCTGGTGGGCGAGGAGCATCTGCTGTGAAGTGCAAAGGTGTGAAGAGGGCAGTGAAGGAGGTGTTGTGTGTACCAGTGGATGTGGATCCGGTGGGGGATTATGAGGATGAGGTGGAGGAGATGGAGGACAGGGAACTGAGGGATGACGAGGACTTGACAAGTGGGGGAAAGGACAACAGTGGCCTTGGTGTCTTCCAGGTGGACGGCGCAAATCCTTAGACGGCGAAGGGCAAGGAGAAGGTGGTGGTGGCCAAAGGTTCACCCCCAGAGAACGACCAGGAGAGCTGCACTCCTCGCTTTCAGGTGAGTGGAATTGGTGGGCAGCGTGGGATGGTGGGCCCAAGGGGAGTAACAAGAAGGCTTGTAGGTCTCTGGGGGTTGGGGATGGTTCTGTCAGGGACGCTGTAGGGCCGCCAAAGGGTGGGTCGTTACTGAGGGACAAGCAATGACATGGTAAGTCGGTCTCTACAGCGGGGGTGCAGACTGACAAGGTGGATGGGAAGGAGGATAAGGGGGAAAAGGGGATGACAAACATCAGAAGAAGCTCCCCTATATGGGTATAGCTATGCCCCTGGGGTCTCACCTGTCTGACAAGCTTAAAGGTAGGATATGGAAACACGAATATGTGGATGTGTTTAAAGTGTTGCATAGAGAGGTGAAGGCGAAGGAGGGGTCTAAGGAGGAAGAGTTGGAGTTGACTAGGCGGCCAAGGGATCCTCTGACGTTGGAGAATTGGACTTCGGCATTTCTGATTAATGCGAGCATTTACTGCGAGAAGTATTTGGATAGGGCCATAGCCTTGATGAAGTACATGGACATTATAAGTAAGGCGCAAATGCAGTTTGGTGGATTTGCATGGCTGAGCTATGACGAGAAGTTCAGGGCTAGGGTTAGTGCGAACGCAGACAAGCATTGGGTGGAGGTGGATGCGGAATTGTGGATGCAGTGGATGGCGTCTACGCACTCATAAGCGTCCACTCATACGGCCAGCGGTTTGCCGGTGGTTTATCGGTCTTTTCAGCAGCGTCCCTCCCAAAGTGGGGTGGGGGGGAGCGGCCGCAGGTGCAGTCGCCGCTGGTCCAGTTTCCAAACCAGGTAATTACAACACTGGGGCCTGTGGGAGCTACAACAGGGGCTATTGCTCACGCTACTCCTGTAAATTTAAGCATGAGTGCTCCAAGTGCGGAGGGAAATATGCCCTTACACAGTGCCTTACTCTGGTCACCCCCTCTTAGCAACTGCGGAACGCGAAAGGTAGGGGACAGTCTGGACAGAAGGGCGCCTACACCGGTTAAGGTGGAGGCGATGGCCCACTGGCTCTCGTGTTACCCGGATCAGGAGGCGGCTTTGTGTATTCATTGGGGTTTCACGGAGGGCGTTAGGATGGGTTATCAAGGTCCGAGGGAGATGAGGTGGGCAGAAAATGTGAAGTCTGCTAAGGAATTGCCATGAGTGGTGACTGCCAAATTAAAGAAAGAAGTGGAAGAAGGGAGAATAGCGGGTCCTTTTCATGCTTGGCCAATGTCTGACCTAATCATCTCTCCGCTGGGGGTGGTGCCCAAGAAGGAGGAGGGAGAGTTTCGCATCATTCACCCTCTCTCCTGGCCTGAGGGTCAATCTGTGAATGATTTCATCGTGGAGGAGGACTCGAGGGTGCTGTATGCTTCCGTGGACGACGCGATCCGCCTGGTGCGGGTGTGTGGGCCGGGTGCGGAAATGGCGAAATGTGATATTAAGTCTGCGTTCTGCCTGCTGCCCATACACCCCGCGGACTTCTCGCTCCTGGGGAAGCAATTCGAGGGTGCCATCTATGTGGACAAGGTTTTGCCCATGGGATGTGCGATTTCCTGCGCGCTTTTTGAACTCTTTAGCACCTTCTTGCAGTTGGCTTTCACGCATTTCAGTGGTCATAGGAACGTCACGCACTATCTAGACGATTTCCTCTTCTTAGGGAAGGCGCACTCTGGGGAATGTGGCAGGGCTCTGTCGCGTTTTCAAGAGTTGGCAGCACATTTTGGCGTTCCCCTGGCCCCAGAAAAGAGGGCTGGCCCCAGTTGTAGCCTGACGTTCCTCGAGATCGAGCTAGATTCCATTCAGTGGCTGGCGCGGCTGCCTGCGGCGAAGTTGGCGGAAATTCAGACGTGCCTTCTGTGGGCGATTGGTGAGAAGAGGATTGCTTTGAGGGCGGTGCAGAGGTTGTTGGGTTTTCTGAATTTCGCGTGCAGAGTAGTCAGGGCGGGACAGACTTTCTGCCGGCGGCTCAGCATGGCCATGTCGGGGGCAGTGCTTTCACACCACAGAGTCCGGATCTCCATGGGGGTCCGGACTGACTTGAGGACTTGGCTGACGTTTTTGCAGAATTTCAATGGTGTGTCTCTGGACTTTGATGAGGAGAGGGCGGTTTGGCAATGTCAAATATATTCAGATGCAGCGTAGGCGGCTGGTTTTGGAATCTTCTGGGATGGCAGATGGTGCACGGAGAGCTGGCCGGTTCATTGAATGAAACAAGGGAGGAGCATTGCCTTCCTCGAATTCTTTCCCCTGTAGGTGGCGTTGGAAGTGTGGGGTTGCGAGTTTCGGAACAGGACAGTGCTTTTCCATGTGGATAACATGACTGTGGTGGAGCTGGTTAATCGCCAGAGAGCCAGGGATCTGAGAGTGTTGAGGCTACTGAGGAGTTTTATGCTGAAATGCTTGCGCTTGAATGTGGTTTTTAGAGCCAAACATGTCCCTGAAGCAAATAATGACATTGCAGATGCTTTGTCTCGTTCACAGTGGCAGCGGTTCCGGCGTTTGACACCAGGAGCGGATCAGTGCAAGACCGGGCTGCCGGACGGCATCTGGGCCTTGGGGGAGTGAGAGTGATGGGTCTGGTTAAACATTCTATTGCCGACTCTATGAGAAGGACCTATCGGCTGGCTTGGGCGGAGTTTGGCTCTTTTATGGGATGGGCGGCAGATTCTGTGCTGGGTGATCGTGTGGTGGTTGAGCAGGGTGTACGGCAGTTCGTGTTGCAGTGTATGGACAAAGGGCTGACGGCAGCGATGATTTCCGGAAAGTTGGCACAGGTAGCTTTTTACTGTAGCCTGTTTTTGGGGTTTGATCCGATGAAAGATGTGATTTTAAGTAGGTTGCTCAAGGGTTGGGGTAGGGTGAGGCAGGGGGGAGGTGGGGCATTGCAGGAGGCGATTACATTTGAGTTGCTGGTTCGGCTGGTTGGGGTGTTGTCGGAATGTTGTTATGACTCTTTTGAGGTGCGGATTTTTCGGTTGTGCATGGTTTGGATGTTCTTTGGGGCGTTTTGGGTGTCTGAATTCTTGGGCTTGAGGTCGCTGTGCGGCAGGAGGTTCGAGGAAGTCAGGCTGGACGGTGTGCGGCTTGGGATTTTGTTGGGGCGTTCGAAGACTGATCAGTTGGGCCGGGGCAAATGGGCCTCGTTGTGTCAGACGGGTGGGAATACGGCATGTCCGGTTTCTGAGTGGAAGCTATTTTTGGCGGCATCGCAAAGTGCGTCTGGTGAGATATTCTGTCACGGGTGACTGGCCAGTTGTTGGCGGTGTTGCGCATGGCCTTGAGGCGTTTGGGGATGGAGTCGGCTGGTTTTGGGACTCACTCTTTCCGCATTGGGGCAGCGACAGCGGCTGCACGGTTGGGGTGGTCCTGGGATAGGATTCGGTGGATTGGGAGGTCCAGATGTTGTGAGAGGTATGTGAGGAAGTGATGGGGATGTGGATGGAGTATCGTTCTTGACGTTGTGTGTTGTTTGGTTTTCTGTTAACATATTTCTCTTTTGTAGGTTGCGTGGGTGGCCCGGGGGCCAGGACGGTCACTTGGTTCGTGGGGCATTCCTTCCTCCACTGGGCATCCAAGTATGCAGAGCAACAGGTGTACGGCCGTAACCTGGGACTCAAAGGACAACAGCATGAGGTGCCCTGGTGGGGTAAAGGGGGAATGCGATGAGGGGCACTATTGCCTTGGCTCGCAAAGATGGTTCCTCAGAAGGGATGCCCGGACCTTATGATCATACACTTGGGGGAGAATGATTTGGTGAAGCTGTCGGATTTGGCGCTCTTGCAGCTCATGCAGAGGGATTTGGAGGTGCTGAAAGTCAGGCTTGCAGGGACTTGCATTGCATGGACTGAGTTTGTCCCCAGGAAGGTCTGGAGGGGGCAATGAAACATGGGGCTATTGAAAAGGCCCGGAGGAAGCTCAACAGAGCTACGAGACTGTTTTGCGGGGACAAGGACGTTAAGGTGATATCACATACTGGACTGCGACTTGAGGAACCATTACTGTTCAGGGATGATGAAGTGCATCTCTCACGCTTAGGGAATGCTTATTACATGATGGAGATGAGGGATGTGGTCAGCAAGCTCTGGAATGAGGCGATTTGGTGTAGCAGGTCTGACTGAAGGAGAGGTGGTTGTAGGAAGCATGGAGGGGTCCTACTGGGGGGGGGTGGGGCAGTTAACCGCCCTACAGGGGATTCCCTGGGTGACAATACTTTGGAGGGGTAGGGGGGTCAAGAGCGGGCGCGCCCATCCCTCGGGGGGAAGATTGAATGAGGGGAGGAGCTGGAGGCATGACTGGAATGCCAGAGGTTATCGGATTAGGATGCTAGGTGATTTGTGGATATGGATGAGGTACGGAGGGGACACGGAGTGGTTGGAGTCATGAGTCAGAGGGGGTGAAGAGAGTGAAGAATGGTGTGGGGGTTGCTGTTATTGATGTTGATGTTATTTGTTACTGTTTAGTTGTGCAGTCTGGTCCTAATAAATGGCCGTTTACGCTCAACACCTGCGTGGTCTGTTTATTGCACGATGCTGGGCTCAGGGAGAAGCAAAAGTCGCAGTCCAGTCTTCCCCGAGGTCTTTCGCACATGGGAGGACCAGGTAGGGGGAAGGGGAGGAGTTCGGGGTGGGTATAAGAGTGCAGGGGAGGAAGGCGATTTCCTCTTCCTGCGCTCGGCATCATCGGGTGGGAAGTTAGCAAAAAGGCCTCCCACCCACCTGCAGTTATTAGGGTTTGAGGGTAGGGTTGGCTTGGCGTACCAGTTTAGGCCAGGCTGCGTTAGGCGATACTTAGGAGGGGTAGGGGGGTCAAGAGCAGGCGCACCCATCCCTCGGGAGGGGAGGGGAGTGAATTAGGGGGGGAGCTGGAGGCATGACTGGAATGCCAGAGGTTATCGGGATAGGATGCTAGGTGATTTGTGGCTATGGATGAGGTACGGAAGGGACACCGAGTGGTTGGAGTCATGAGTCAGAGGGGGTGAAGAGAGTGAAGAATGGTGTGGGGGTTGCTGTTATTGATGTTGATGTTATTTGTTACTGTTCAGTTGTGCAGCCTGGTCCTAATAAATGGCCTTTTACGCTTAACACCTGCTTGGTCTGCTTATTGCGCGAGAACAACTGTTTTTGAGCGTCTGTGAAGCTATTCTGGTCCTAAGAGAATCCCCATATATGGAGGGATTCAAAACGTGTAACGGTGTTTAGGCCAATCAAAAGAGAAAGTGGTAGATATTGGAAATTGAGTTCTATTTATTTTGTTGATGGCCTTTTCTAGTTTTTGTATTAAGTTTTTTTGTCTCAAGTTTGTTGTACAAAGTGTCTTCTCAAGTGAAATAATCTGTAGAAGCACCCTTGGGTGTGTATACGATTGAATCTAGAGAGTGTTATGTGAGGAGTGTGGTGATGTATTAAGTGAGCTTTGATATATGACAGAGTGATTGGTTTGTTGAGAGTGTGCAGAAAGGTATAAAACCTGTAATCAAAACAGAGTTCGTTTTAGGTGTATTAAGGGGTAAAGGGTGGTTCATCTTATTTTGCTGAAAAGAAAAAATTCAAAACTGACTGAAATGTCTTGCGATGTTGTTAACATTTTTTTGTAAATTGTGTAAAAAAGGTTTGGATTAAATCCAACGGAAAAAGTGGATGTGGTGACATTTGTTTTGTTTAATGCACTATGGCTAGAATCTAAAGGCAGTTGCAGCACTGGCACTTTGTTTCGTTATTTGAGTCAGATGGCAGTATAGCATCACCATCTCTGCCATTGCTATTCTTCTTGAGACATCAGCAGACATTTGTAAGAGCGCACATGCCGACTACATATTGTAGGCCTATGGGCAGGTATCATGGTGTGTGTGTGTGTGTGTGTGTAATTGTTTCCCTTTATGCTATTCTGGATGAACAGTGACAGATGTTGCGTTAGACTTCAGCCAACCATTCCACATGGGGCTCAGCAATGATGAGCCAAACAAGAGCAGCTCTCAGGATTGGCGTTGACTGCAATCAAATAAAACAAGCATTGGCATAGCCAATAGGTCTCGCCTTTGGGACCTTATGTGTTTAGCCAGAACGTTTGGCTATGTTGTAGAGCATTGTGGCTGCTGTGCATCATGTTGACAAGTTATAATAAAAAGTGTTAAGCATTTTTGATACCATTATACAAACCAAGACGAAATTATATACAACTGAACAACCTGATTAAAAGAAGATTTTAACACCTTCGCATCTCATGACGAGCTCAGCTCGTCATGAGCCACGGTGCTCGTGTGCTCATGACGAGCTGAGCTCGTCATGACCTTTAGAACGCTCGCACGCTGGGCTAATTCCCCTGCTGTGCGAACGTTCTAAAGAAATGGGTGTGGTCATGATGAGCTCAGCTCGTCATGAGCACACGACCACCGTGGCTCATGATGAGCTGACCTCGTCATGAGCACAGGGGCCCCCCAGCACAGCATGGGAATTTGCCCAGCTGCGAAGGGGCTAACATAAAACATGTCTTCTAGTTTTTTGGTACTTGCACTGCTGGCAACTTCTTCCTGTCTGTTCTCATGCTTGTTTGTTATAATTTTTTTTGTTATGGGGGAGCCGGACATAAATAACGGGGGAGTCGAGGTTGGAAAACAGTAATTTAATTAGAACATGAGCAGCGGACGGACACTAGGGGAGAATCAACAGATGCTAGATTCCGAGGGCAGACTGACGTGATGCTCAGGTGATGCTTAATGGTGGTGGTGAGTGATGTTTGGTGCTTAGGTGGTGCCACTATATGGTGTGGATTGGAGGTACGTTGTGGATTGTGGAGTTGAAATATGTTGTTTGGTGTGTAATTATGTGGTGTTTATTGGAAATGTGTGGAGTTGAATTGTGTGGCCTGGAACTGTGGTGTTAAGTGAAATTATGATTAGTGAAATTGTGTCATGGTGTGGAGTGCATTTATGTTGATTGGTGGTATGTGGCATAGATTGCATTTATGTGGAGTGTATTTATGTTGCATTGAGAAGAGAGTAATTATGTGGCGTGTAATTATGTGGCACTGAGTGGTATTATGTGGAGTGTTTTTATGTTGCATTGAATAGAGTGCAATTATGTGATGTGTAATTATGTGCAACTGAGTGGTATTATGTGGAGTGTATTTACGTTGCATTGCCTAGAGTGTAATTATGTGGTGTGTAATTATGTGGCACTGAGTGGTAATATGTGGAGTGTATTAATGTTGCATTGAATAGAGTGTAATTGTGACATGTGATTTGTGGTACTGAGTAGTATTATAAGGAGTGTATTTATGTTGCATTGAGTAGAGTGTAATTATGTGGCGTGGTATTACGTGGCACTGAGTGGTATCTGGAGTGCATTTATGTTGCATTGAGTAGAGTGCAATTATGTGGCATGTAATTATGTGGCACTGAGTGGTATTATGTGGAGTGTATGTTGCATTCATTCGAGTGCAATTATGTGGCGTGTAATTATGTGGCACTGAGTGGTATTATTTGGAATGTATGTTGCATTGAGTGCAGTGTAATTATGTAGCATATAGTTATGTGGCACTGAGTGGTATTATGTGGAGTGTATTTATGTTGCATTGAGTATAGTGTAATCATGTGGCGTGTAATTATGTGGCACTGAGTGGTATGTTGAGTTTATTTATGTTGCATTGAGTAAAGTAATTATGTGCCGTATAACTATGTCGCACTGAGTGGTATTTTCTGGAGTGTATTTATGTTGCATTGAGTAGAGGTTAATTATGTGGCGTGTAATTATGAGGCACTGAGTGGTATTATGTGGAGTGTATTTATGTTGCATTGAATATAGTGTAATCATGTGGCCTGTAATTATGTGGCACTGAGTGGTATGTGGAGTTTATTTATGTTGCATTGAGTAGAGTGTAATTATGTGGCATGTAACTGTCGCACTGAGTGGTATTTTGTGGAGTGTATTTATGTGACATTGAGTAGAGTATTTATGTGACGTGTAATTATGTCGCACTGAGTGGTATTTTGTGGAGTGTATTTATGTTGCATTGAGTAGAGTGTAATTATGTGGCGTGCAACTGTCACACTGAGTGGTATTTTGTGGAGTGTATTTATGTTGTATTGAGTAGAGTAATTATGTGGCGTGTAACTATGTCGCACTGAGTGGTATTTTGTGGAGTGTATTTATGTTGCATTGAGTAGAGTGTAATTATGTGGCGTGTAATTATGTGACACAGTGGTGTTATGTTAAGTGTATTTATGTTGCATTGAGTAGAGTGTAAATATGTGGCGTGTAATTATGTGGCACTGAGTGGCATCATATGGAGTGTATTTATGTTGCACTGAGTAGTGTAATTATGTGGCATGTAATTATGTGGCACTGAGTGGTATTATGTGGAGTGTATTTATGTTGTATTGAGTAGAGTGTAATTATGTGGTGTGTAATATTGTGGCACAGTGGTATTAGGTGGAGTGTATTTATGAAGTATTGAATAGAGTGTAATTATGTGACGTATAATTACGTGGCACTGAGTGGTATCATATGGAGTGTATTAATGTTGCATTGAGTAGAGTGTAATTATGTGCCGTGTAATTATGTGGCACAGTGGTATTATGTGGAGTGTATTTATGTTGAATTGAACAGAGTGTAATTGTGTGACGTGTAATAATGTGGTACTGAGTGGTATTATGTTAAGTGTATTTATGTTGCATTGAGTAGAGTAAATATGTGGCGTGTAATTTTGTGGAGTGTATTTATGTTGCATTGAACAGAGTGTGATTGTGTGACGTTTAATTATGTGGTACTAAGTGGTATTATGTTAAGTGTATTTATGTTGCATTGAGTAGAGTGTAAATATGTGGCGTGTAATTGTGTGGCACTGAGTGGTATCATATGGAGTTGATTTATGTTGCACTGAGTAGTGTAATTATGTGGCTTGTAATTATTTGGTACTGATTGGTATGTGGGGTGTATTTATGTTGCATTGAGTAGAGTGTGAAGATTAGTATTATAATTTATAAAATGCAAGTAACAAAAAAATCTCTGTGGCAAAAGCAGTTACCCACTGAATTATCCACAAGAAAAAGTATCTGCGATATGCAGAATATACGTTCTTTGCAGCAGGCAAATTAACACACTGTGCTGGTAGTGAGTCAAAACTTGCAATCAACAAAACGTATATCTCTATCCATTAGGAACATTAACCATCACGTTATCTTTGATTTACCGAAGAAGTCACTGACAGAGCTAGGTAAATACTGGCTACTGCTTTGGGCTGGTATCTTTAGTTGCAGTCTGTGGAGTCGCTCGCTGCAGACAGCTGCTCTGACAGTGTTTGGATATGCTGGAGACAGGAGCAAGTTACCGGTCCAGGGAGGGCAGGCAGGCACAGTGACAGGGATGAAGCTGACCCATCTGCTGCTATAGTTTGAAGTCATGGCGAGAAGGCATAGCGTGGCACACGCATTCAGAGCTGTGCCCTGTGCCTTTAGACACTTTGCCCCCACTCTCAGCTTGAATAGCATAGACCCCGGCAACCCCCCACAAGCAGGGGAGGTCAGCACCTGTCAAGGAGGCCACGGAAGCATTTTAATTATTAATTCTGCTTGTAGTAGCAGCAATTCCTGGGGGACTGGGCTAGCTGCTGCAGGAATTTTAAATGGAAACATCCTGCTGCTGCATAGCTTGAACTGAGAAGAGCCTTTTAGTGAAAGTCAATGACTTGAGGGGGTACAGGTGACGGAAAACCACTTTTTAAAACGGTTGACGGGCATGTGTTTAACTTCGTAATTTCATTTACTATTCAGCGTTCTATAATTAACTGAATGCTCTGCCACCCAACCAACATGGTTCAAAGTTTAAAGTGATGTATGAGTGGGCGTTCCCAGTTGTTTCCCCTTCAAGAGTCAATGCCTAACCGGGAGGCTTCTCGCACATAGGCTCGCAGTAGTATCTGCTTCTCGATGTTCTTGAAACAGTACTTGTTTCAAGGACGGTTCGGTTGCACCGAGGTTCCTAGACCCCGGAAAATTGCCTACGAGAGGCGAGATAAAGGGGATGTAGAGAATTAACAGCGCTGCGACTTTGGCGTAAAAGAAGGAGGCCACTGCTGTCCACTGAAAAGTCATCTCAAGTCTGCCGCGGACCAACGAGCAAAAGAACCACTTTTATCAATACTGCCGGTGACTGCATCCTGGCTGACTTCAAGGAAGCAACTCTATGGGGCGCTGCGCAGGCGGAAGATTATCGCTGATCACTGCAGACGTTACAAGGCGCCCCGGAGCTGCAGCAGTAATACAAGGTTACGAATTGTAGCCATAGAGCAAGCACCTAAATGGGGGAAGGGCGTGGCTTATGCTTTTGTGTGCGGGACACGACACAGCACTCGCCTGCTTCACCCTAGTGCAGCACTGCTCACAGTCCGTCCTTTCTAGTTTTTGCCTACCTGCGTGGTGACGCCACCTTGGGCGCGTGCCAGAGGGCGACTACCCGACTAGACAGACAGGTATCGTCAAACTATGGGCGCTCTCAGTAAAGACTCGTACATTTTAATAGTTAAAATCACCTGGAAGCATGATCTTGTTTATTTGTCGCGTTTCCAGGCTATTTTCGTTTACATACAGCCAAAGAAAACAGCATTTTGAGGAAGATACTGGCCCCACAGCAGATTGAAGCCCTAATAAGCAAACACAAACACAAGCGCCTCGCGTGGCGGTGGGGGAGGAGGAGGGTGGGCGCGATTCACTTGCAGAACGATAATTGCTGCCAGATGGCGGCGCGTGCTCCCGCAAGTGAATCTCCTGACGTGCACGCGTTGCCATTGAAGGCAATTGAACTCGTGCACGTGCCTGGCTGGGAAGCCAAAGCGACGGGAAAAGGTCTTTTTGCCTTTGCAGCGCATGCGCGCTGCAAAGGCAAGACCTAAAAAGGTGCACAGGGGTTCTAGACTTCGTGCAAAAAAGAGGGTGCAAAATGTGTCCGTTGCACCCCATGATGTTCTCAGTATTAAAGCCCTTAGAAGGAACATCCTGTCAAGTAACTTCTTTGCTGTTACACAAATATTTCTAGGTCTAGATGAAGTCCAAAATAAGCGGAATAAATATAGATTTGCTTTCATTTTGGTAAATACACCATGATTCAATAGGGCCTTTTGTTTTCCAGCTCTGTCCATGACCTTTTCCATTTCACTTCCAGAAAAAAACACTGCGCTAGCAGCACCAAAAGTTTTAATACATATGTATTATGAGTATATGTAAAAAATACATGCACCTACTTTTAAATTACAGTTTTGTGCCTATGATGTGTGTGTTGCTTTGTGTTTTGCATTCACATTCGGATTTCAGAAAAATTTAATGTGGGTGAAAGGGGCTTCAAAGTTGCTGCTGCATTCTGTACAGGAAGGTAAACAGGTTTTTAATCTTTAATCAAGATACATCAGCCACAGGAGCCTGACCTTGACATGTAATTGGCTTCTTCTAGAAACAGCATAGCTTTTTAAGGTGTGTCAAAGAACCTAGACCTTGTTTTTAGTGCCCCAGTGCACTTGTCGTTTTGTTTCATATCTGCAATATTTATTTTGCTGTTTTTGTTCACCTCTGCTTTTCAAGGGTTTCCTCTCCATTTTCATCCGATATGGAACTATCCACAGAGCACAAAAAAATGCCAACTTTCTAAAAGTGCCATTTTCAGAATTGTGATTTAAAATCTGACATTACCATTAAAGAGGATTTTAAATTACTATTAATTTATGTCCAAACAGGTCATTCCTACCTGTTTCCAATCAACTTTTAGTTTTCACTACCGGGGCATGTAAAACTTATGATCTGTTCATCCTCTGTGCCACTCTCCACACTAGCAATTACTGGCTCATAATCATCTCTTTTACTTCGTAGGCTTCCTCTTCCATTGTCTCCCCTGGTAGGTCTCAGTCAGGGTTCAGTTCATGTCAAAATTATTGAAAAGTGAAAAGTGGGCATGGAGAAGATGGGGTAAAACTCTTTCTTTTCATTGCCTGAGATCGTGACGCTCATGAGACCAATGGAAGAGCAGACACAACAACATCCTGCTCTTCAGCAAGATCAGCATCCTGCACTGCTCCTACTTCCAGAAGATCAGGTGTTGCGAAATGTGGGTCCCGTTGCTGACTGTAGTTAGCTGCTGGCACAAATCAGTCTCAGACTCACTGCTCTCCATGACTGCATCAGTGAGAGACATGTGCTTTGATTTTGGTGATAGTGCCATTAATCGAGGGATGAGCCTCGTCCCAAGCTTTTCCTGCCTAGAGGATGAAATTATTCCTCCTTTCCCTGAAAAGGGTTGCAGGCTTGATGTCAATAGTGGCACAGACAACAGAATTCTTCTCTACACTGCCCACTTTTGTGACAGGAACCTCCTTCTTTGCAACCATCTTTTTTGCTTCTTGTATGGGTTAGGACTCAGCATGAGTAGGAGGGCTTAGCAGAGAACTGTGCCTGTTAATTCACAGACTTTTCTCCATCTCAGTATTGTGTGTGGCATCTTGTTGCACCTGTTGACAATAAACATTAAGCAGAAAGTCAGTGACATTTGCACAATTTGGTCAAAGTAATACAACTGATCATTATTCCACATACTTAACAATAGTCTTCCTATCCATAAGCTAACTTTATTTATTGCTAGACATTACGCAGGAAAAGCTAAGTTGGTGTCCCTCCAGGGCTCATGGGACCCCTATGGGTGTCAATGGAAGTCGGGCAAAATTTGAATACATTACTTAAATGATAGCTGTGTCCTTCTAAGTTCCATGGGTCTCTATGGGAGGCAAGGGAGGGGCCAGGCAAAAATTTCATAAATAAATTAAATAACTGGTCTCCGCCTAAGGCCCATGGGAGACAGCCACTCATTGAATAAATCATTTTGAAACAGTTGTGAGCTAGATAATACTACACTCAGTCACAAACTCAAAAAATTAACACAATTTACATGGGCTCCTTCTATCAATATTCCAAATAAATTGTTTATACATGTGTTATAAAATGATTGAAACAAAGTTTGGCCCTCAAAATGATAGTTGCTCATCACCAACATGTAGCCAGCAAAGAAGGTGACATAGATAACAAAGACAAAGTGACCACCGCCAACACATACACAAACACACACACAAACACACATAGGCATGAGGCACAACATAATGGTGGTCACCAAATAGCAAGAAATTAAGAAGGATTGGAGAACAAAGGACATGGTAGCCCTATTCTGCGTGGAGCACCTTTGTCCTCCCCCCAGCAACTTGTAGCAGTGCAGGTAAAAGGATTACACAAATATATATACCCAAAATGCGTCTGGTCCCACACTTCAGACTGCCTTTACCAACAGTCGTTTCTGAAAAGAATATTTACTTTAGAAATGCTGCAACCACAAACAGCCCAAGGTGACAATAATTACCCCTCCAAAATGCTTGTAAAAGTTGCAGAAGAAAATCAATGACCAACCATCACATACATTGGCAAACTCACAAAAACATGGTGGGCAAGCATACATGGGAGAAGGTAGCTGAGAACAGAGGAAAATCTCTGCCTACATACACCTGGGCTTCAGGAGCCACTATAAAACCCAAGCCAACAACAGGCACATGTAAAGAAAAAATACCCTACATCTTATACGAATCCAAAGCCTTCCAGAAAACGTTTAAATGTTTAACAAATTATAACACAGCAGCAATGAGAATGTGAAAAGACAATACGAAATACACCCAATACCTACTGCGGGTCAGTCTAACCCCCAAACAGTAAAACCACCACAAAGTAAAATAATTAACAAGTCTGTCCAGAATTCACATGCATATTTATACCCAGGCCTCCGCCATCCCAAAAATGTGCAAAGATTATTCCTTACAAGTCCTTAATTCCACAAAGGCTCCCTACTCCAAAACTTCTTCTGATCCAGCAAGAAACAAACAAAAAGAAAAAAAAAACTGTGATAGTTGTGCCTGCCCTCTCTAAAACAACAAACCTTTAGAAAATTACTACATTGAACATTTTCCCAAATAGTTGTTTCCAAGGATGTGGATACAGCAGAGATTGCAGACTAAAAGAGAGTGATGTTTTCCCTCTGTTAGAAATGGAGTTTTGGTTGGCTAGGTTGCGCACCTAAGCCAGGCAGAACCCACCACTCTAGCGAAGGTAAGGGAGTTACACACCCAAGCTAACCCCTGCTAACCCCCTTGGTAGCTTGGCAGAGTAGTCAGGCTTATCCCAGAGACAATGTGTAATGCATTTGCGCAACTCACACTGTCTCTGCTCTGGGATAAGCCTGACTGCTATCTGCCAAGCTACCAAGGGGGTGACCAGGTGTAATCTTGGCTGTGTAACTCCGTTACCCTGACTAGAGTGGTGGGTTCTGCCTGGCTTAGGTGCATACACTAGCCAATCAGAACTCCCATTTCTAACATTGGTGATCAATGGTGAGAATAGGACTTGCATTTTCTCAGTACCACAGTGACTAATACATTTAACAGTTAAAGAGACTGTATATTTCTAATGATATTGATTTCCCCCATGGCTATCCTACCACCCTACTCCTATTGCCCACCCCCCCACTTGGATCTCCGACCTCCGACACATAAACATACCCTTTGTTATGTTATGTTATGTTAATAGTTTATTGAAGCGCAACAGCTGCCCCAGCGAAGAGGCGTCCCGGCGCTGATGACTAATGAGGTGGAGTGGATGGAGCAGGCCAGAAGAGCAGAGCCTTAAGGACAGGAGAACAGAAAGGTTTTTACAGCTTTGCGAAAGGCAAGCAAGTTCTCGATGCCACGAATGGCAACCGGAAGGGAATTCCAAAGCCTAGGTCCCAGCACCCGAAAAGAGCGTCCACCCATACGGCAGAGCCTGCTTTTAGGGATGGTTGCAAGATGTTGACCAAGGGAGCGTAAATTACGTTGTGGAACGTAGAAAGTCAGAAGAGGGCATAAAATGGCCGGACTCTGAAGTTTAAGAATTTTAAAAGCCAGACAGAGCGTCTTAAATTTGATGCGGGATTCCATGGGGAGCCAGTGCAGTTTTTTGATCGTAGCTCTGGCAGAGCATCTTCGGGGAAGGCCTACCAGGGTCCTAGCAGCCGAGTTCTGGACTCTCTGAAAGCGGGCTACTTCCGTTTTGTTGGCACCTAACAGAAGGACACTGGCATAGTCTAGGCGTGACAGAATGATGGCCTGAACCACAAGCTGACGCATGGCGGGTTCAAAGAACCCCAAGATGGGACGGAGGCTCCTTAACAGACCCACACAAGTCGCTGCCACTTTCTTTGTGTGGGTCTGGAGGCTCAGAGAGGGATCCATCCAGACACCCAAGTTTTTTACTGAGGCCTTGGGAGCAGGCATCAGACCTAAGGAGGGAGGCCACCAGTGTTTGTTCCACAGGGTCGTATTCTTCCCCAACAGCAGAATCTCCGTTTTACCGGCATTCAACTGGAGACAGTTGTTAGTCATCCAGTGCGCGACTGCAGCTATTCCGTCCCTAAATCTTGTAGCATTGACAGATGGAGTCTCGGAGAGTGTGACGACTAGCTGAGTATCGTCAGCGTACGATACCAGCGTCAAGCCCCACTCTCTGGCAATCGCCACAAGCGGCTGTACATAAAGATTAAAAAGGGACGGGCTAAGCGCTGAACCCTGTGGGACACCCTGACCAATCTGACGGAGCTTGGATAGAAAGGGAGGGGCCGAAACCCTAAAAGATCTGCCCTGAAGAAATGACTTGAACCATTTCAGGGCACACTCCTTAATACCAAATTCCTCCAGGCGGCGAAGCAGGATCCCATGCGACACCGTATCAAAGGCAGTGCTGAGATCAAGCAAGATCAGCGCTGCACTCTGACCGGCGTCAAGGATCTCCCGAAGATGTTCGGTGGTAGCTAACAAGGCAGACTCTGTGCTGTGGCCCGGTCTGAACCCATTTTGGGATGGGTCCAGGATGTCATTTTGGTGCACAAATTGTTCAAGCACAGAGTTGGCATGGGTTTCAGCGAGTTTAGCCACCCAAGGGAGGAGGGAGATTGGCCTGAAGTTCTCCGGTCTGGAAGGATCCAGAGTCGGCTTTTTTATGATCGGGGAGACCCAAGCCTGTTTCCAAGCATCAGGAACTGTTGCTGTGGAAAAGGACAGATTAAGAAGAGATCTAAGGGGTAAAAGAAAGAAGTTTAGGGAATAAACAAATTGGGCAGGCCGCATTGTGGAAAAGTCAGCCCATAACGCACCTGATGCCCAGGCTGCTGGCGCAGGACGCCTCTTAGTTCCCATCTTGAACAATTACCAAATAAAGAGACGGGCGCTGGAGGCAGGAAAACAAGAACAGAGTTTTATTTCTCATGAGGAGAGCCTGTCATTTCGGACACTCGCATAGTGTCTTCAGGAGGTGCTCTAACAAGTTTCTCTGAGGCTTCGTCTTTTATACACATGTTTATGATGCACAAACATTCCTTATTGCAATAAAGACGCTTTGAAGTAGGAAAAAGAAAGCATTCCTGGAATCCCAGCTTCAGGCCTATTCCCATACCAGTCGCTCAGATGTCATCCTCCCCTCCTGAATGTAACAAGAGATTGTGATCTCTCAGCCGGACATTCCTACAGGACACGAGGGCAGGAGGGGATGATCAGATCAAAGGTTGGGCAGGCGATAAGATCGGGCACTTCGGTTGGTGTATCACGGTTTTGTTATGCTGGGCAGGAAAAAGGGGGTGTGTACATCCACGAGGCTCGGTCTTAGGACTTGGGACCGGGTCGAAAGGCCAAGTGCAGCTGGGGCGAGGGGGGGGGCTCGTCAGCAGAGGGGAAGGGTGTTCTTGGGAGGAAATGGGGGGTGTGGGTCAAGCAGGAGTCTTACTTCTAGAGCAGGGTCACGCAGAGGGAGAGGGTTTTATGGCCGATGCATGAGCAGTGCGCGCGGGGAGGGATGCCGGGGGTTTAACAAACGGGCAGAGAGGCCATGGTGCCTAAAATGGCTGTCGTGTACGTGTGTGCATGGGTCTATGCTGGCGGGATAACACAGTCAGTGTTTCGCGATATCCGTTCTGCTTACAACAAGGGGTACAGTGAACACAAATGAACGGCGCTTATGTGCATATACATTGCCATTTTCAACAGTCGCCGCTTTTTAACATAAGCTAATTCATTTCGGTGTTTACCCCAACTGACGGAGTGTACATATAGCCATGTGTGGCCAATGAAATAGCGTTTGTCAATACTAGCAGATTGCGTGTAACCATATGCAGTCGATACGATTGGCGGAATGCGGTACATATGAATTTACATTTGTTGGGTTATTCATACAAGTCTAGAGATCGGCATAATACTTAGTCGGGGTCAATCAAGAAAAAGGTTCTGATACATTATAGAATCAGGTTCTGACTTTCTCTCCGGTGACATCAACATACAGTAAAAAGTGCTCTGATACCTTCGGGTCTTGTCAGTGCTATATGAGACTTTTGGAAAACTAAATACATGAGTGACCGATGAAACATTTTTGAAAGCAATACAAAAATGGTTGAGGGAGGAATTCAGTTTGATACAAGCAATTAGTCAAGGGGTGGGTAGAAAGTTCAGGAAGGGGGGTCTTCGTCACAATGTCTTTTTAACAGCGAGCCATCACTGGTAGGCTCTGGTAGTCCGTCTTCTTTCGTTGGCACTGTTGAGCACCGGCGGTGGAGCTATAGGTCCAGCTCGGATCCATCCTTACGCGTTGCAGGGTGCGATCAGTCCTCTGCTGTTAGATCACAGTCCTGTTTCCTAACTGATCTTCTTAGGGGTGCCTCATGCTGGGCACCTGCGCGTCTTTCTTCTTCCGTGGCAAAACCTTATTCTATCTAAATGCTGCTCTTCTTTTCTGAGTCAAAAGTTATGCGAAAAGGGTGATGTTGTTGAATAATCGAGGGAAGAGAGGGCGGAGTGGGATCAGATCTTTGAACACACCAAGGGACCAAGGGAGCAAAGGACGACGAGCAGGCAGGCCCATCAGTCGGGCTCAAAAGGGACGGGCACTTCAGGCACCAGTGGGTCAGCAAATCGAGGGCTTCAAGGCAGCCCTTCATTCCTTCATCTGCCGAGTTTGAGAGTGGTGCCTCGTCCCGCGTCTCGTTGCTCTGCGACTCCACCTTTTGTTGAGGTCACACGTGCTTCATGATCTGTGGCCAGGCTGTGCGTCACGTCCAGCTCCTCTCCTCCGGTGATTGTATCTTTGAATGGGTGCAAAACAAGTTTTAGAAAAACTGGCAGGAGAAGACATTTATACATCTCAATTCCGTCCCCAATCCTAAGTAGGTGGGGGATAGGTTCATCGGTCACAGTCAGAAGTCATTACTTATGGAGTATGTAGGAGGGCATTTCCACTGAATTCGTAAGCCTATTTGGCGTTCATTCGTGACGTACGTGGAGAGAAATCGGACTCCCATCGACAGTGTATTCTATCAAACTCGAAATCGAGTCCTTAGGTAGAGACTCGCCTTTTTTTTTTAACCCAAGTACTGACAATCTTACATTTCCCTTCGGGGTCGGCTAACTCTTGCAAGCAGGGGGGTTATCATCATGAGAGGGGGGCAGAGGCTAAACATGCTTTTCTTGGGGAGCGACGGTTAATCAAGGTCATCAATTACGCTTCGGGGATAGCTGATATGGAGCTGGGGTCAATCGGGAGAAGCGAGGACGCTTTGGACATCCGCACTTAAGTGCAGAGGGGTGGGCAATCTGGGCATTGGGGATTGCATTTCTAACGAACTGAAAAACAGAAGACCATTGACGTTATAGTCCCCCTATAAAAAGGCCAGATTAGGGGACATCAGTCGTCTTACCTGTCCTTTCTTTCATTACCAACTCGGGTTCTATCGTTTTGCAGAAAGGAGAGGTAGTAATATGGCAAGTTACAATCGTTTTAGTTCCTGTCAATTTTGCCGAACACCTTTGTGTTCGAAGAGACCCAATTAGGTTTGTGCCGGTGGGGCACAACGTTACCTACACAAGGGAGGAGGGAACAGGGGGACCCTCAGAGAGAGAGAGTCGTCCGCACTCTAAACGAACCATTCGGTACACGTATGACATGGAGAGAGAGAGAGAGAGAGAGAGAGAGAGAGAGAGAGAGAGAGAGAGAGAGAGAGAGAGAGAAACGTGTACAATAATAGGCCATTTAGTGCGCCCACAACACAGAACAGCAGGGGTCAAGTAATACGGAAACACAGGCAGAGGGACGACGTAGATCCATACATTACGTACACACAAACTCAGGCGGGGGAGACAGTACATGTATTATATACAAAAATCCAAGACAAAACATAGAACAGTTATTGGTATTATATACAAAAATCCAAGACAAAACATAGAACAGTTATTGGCCAAAATGATCTCTTCCTGTATGCTGTGCATCCTTAGCATCCTAAGCTCTTTTTACCTTTTTCTTCTCTTTTATCGTCGGCTGCCTTCACTGGTGGCTTTGGTTGCACACACTTACACCTTTGCCAATTGGTCAAGAACTAACCTGGTCGGGCTAATGCTCACGGTGGGATTTTCGAATCATTTTTTTTTTTTTTAGCAAATGTGTTTCCAGGCTGAGGCAACAGTGGGTGTCAGTTGGGAGAACAATGGGGCAGCTTTGAGTTTCATGTCTATGAGGGTGCGAAAAGGAGGTAGTAGATTTTAAACATTGGCAACATTCCTAGTCCTCCAGGCGGAGGGTACTTGGGTAAACCTCACCTCGGAATATTCCTTAAACTTTCCCTATTTAGTTAAACGTAGGAATTTATTCATTAGTGCACGTCATTCTTGGTTGTATTATTCGGGGTGCCAAGCGAAGTCATATTTTGTAGTTTCCGCTTCAGGCTGTCCTCCCAAGCGCTAAGTTCAGGGAGAGAAATAGTCATTGTTTGCTCGTCGTGTGTAGGCACCATAATCAAACCCCTTTTTCCCATCTCTTCGTCCGCTAGATCACCGTTTTTTCGTACTTTAATCGACGTTCCGATGTGACCTGCAGAAAGAGGGAAAAAGAAGGGGGGGCGGGGGCAGCATTTAAAAACACATTAGCGCGCATAAACCCGAAAAGGCTTTTACTTACTACATACTCGGCCTATCTCCACGGGATGCAGTCCCTGCCAACTTGGCGTTTAAGCCCAGGTGGACCGTTTAGTGTGGGAGAGATGATTATCGGAAGCCTGTGGATAGCATAGGTCGCCCAAGTGTGGTATTACGGATCGTGTGCAGGGGGGGGGGTCAGAACAAAGGGCAGTCGGTGTAAAGTGGGGGGGGGCGAGCTCGTGCTCTCCTTTGAGGAAGAGGGATAACCTACAGTGGTACGGGGTCGTTGTCGTTCGTACTAGGGGGGTCAGGTGGCACTCCTTCGGGGCGACTTAGGGGCATTTTAAAACAACTTTCCTGATACAGGTAGCATATAAAGTATAGGCTAAATACCAGGATCTTTAGCGGTTGCTTTAGGCTGTACAAAAATGAGAAACACATACAACAAAAACCTGGACCGTTCATATTAGCAATATTTCTGCATACTATACTTTTTAACCCTTAACTAATCGAGCTGAGCCATTTCACCTGTATGTTAGTTATATCGGAAATAGTGGTCATTTATTCGAAACTTACCAATCTATGCGTGACAACTACGTTTGCTTTTTCCAAAAATCTTTAATAAGAATGTCGGTGCACAAATACGGGCCTACAACTCCGTGGGCCGGCCACGGAGCGGGCTGGAACTGTACATGTGGGGATACTTATTAGTGGAAAACCTAATGGAGTCGGTGGTCGTTGATTTCATAATAAAAAGTGCGACAAGTGCAATAAAATCATATCGAAACTTCAGTGTGAGCGAGTATCATAAGTGTTGAAATTCGAACTTTCAATAATCATGATGCGCCAAAACTTAACAACAATTCATGGTCCGAATGTTCAATCAGTACTCATCTCATGTCAACTCATTGTCCGAACACATAATCAGTACCCATCCCATATCAATTCATTGTCCGAACTGACAGTACACATCCCATATCAATTCATTGTCCGAACATATAATCAGTACACATCCTATATCAATCCATGTGTTTAAAAAAACTGCATACATATCTCATGACACCAAGGCTGAGCAATCGGGGTACAACAAGGAGTTGAAAGTTTCATTTGTACCGGCGCCATTTTGGGTGCAGCCAGGCAGATCCAGGCATAGTCAAAATCTCCACCAACTCGTGGTTGGCCCGGAGCCTCTTTCGGCAGTCCAAAAGTTCCGTTAAAGGGCAACAGAAAGGATCGGCGGTATGAACCATCAGTCAAAGGGGGAGGGAGGCAACCATTTTTTTCTACCGGGTCATTCTGGGTTTTCACCGGAACTGATCCGAACTGTAGTCTGCAGGATTTTAGTCATTCAAACTGAGGCTGGCGCCAGCATGGGAGCGCCGACGTCTCGCGGCTACATTTTCATCGTTCCGCGGGCAATCATGGCAGTCATTCCCCATCGGGGGTGTCTGCGGGGGTCGGGGGCCCCCGTGGCTCTTATAGAATCTTCAAAGTCGAGGAGAACACTTCTGATTGTGGGACTCATTTCTTAATTAACAAGCAACCGGGCCATCCCTTCACGCCGGGCCCACTCCTGCAGGGTCGACCGCCATTTTACGAGTTCCAGCAGTCACTGCATCACAAGAGCGGACGAACCCTTGTCGGGTGAGTGGAGCGTTGGGGGTGCCACTGGGGGCCTCCACCTGGGGAGGTGGGAGAGGCTCGTTCGCGCCGCCTCTCCCTCCCAGCACACCCCATTCCGTTTTTCTCGGCGTTGACATTCATGATGGCCGGACCAAGTGATGAGAGGGGGGGGGTCGGAGGCATAGGCAAGACATCCCCCCCGTGTTGTCGCAGCCATTATTGAAGAAAGAAGAGGAGCGGACGCCCGGATCCCGTCGGCCTCGGCTCCTCTTCTGGCCCACCTTATGCGACGATCTCCCCGGCCGACGGCTGGCAGCAGTACCCGCCCTACACGTGCCGAAGATCTCGTCTTCCGGATGGGCGTAGCCGCGAACTTGTTGCACTTCGGGAGTTTCCAGAATGGGGGTAGGTATCTGCTGACTTGTATCTATCTCATGTTACCGTTATTGGGGCGTGGCAGGCGGTGGGACAGACATGTTTGGAGCAGTGAGGGGTGGCGAAGCCTAGTTGCCTCGTGGCCGTCGCGATGTCAAGCTTGGCTTCTCTCACCATTTTCATGTTTCTTATTACGGGCTTATTTCTAACGTTTCTTATTTGTAGCGAAATCAAAAACTCATCAGTGGCCTACTGATTTTGCTTTCTTATTTCTTTCCTTTTTTTTTTTTTTTTGCTTTCTAGCGTGTTTCATGCTAAAGTTTCTGTTAACAGGATACGGTGATTACTTCGTTATTGTTGCATATGTCCTTTTTATTAGGGGTGCCCTCCGGTCGAGCCAGATGACCTACCTCTAATAAATGGTCCGGGTGGAACTAGTTTACCAATCAGTGGGGAGTAGATAGGCACGAGAGATTACAACGGGGGACAAAGGTCCACATTACCTACCCTTCACTACTTGCAAAGATTAGACAGAATATTTCTTTTCTACGTTATTTGCAAACAGGGAATGCCTCGAACGAACTATTCCTTGAACAATAAAATGTCCAAGTAATCAATCAATCAGTGGGGAGAAAAATAGGCATGACGGATTACAATAGGGGACAAAAATCTGCATTACCTATCCTTCACTATCTGCAAAGGAGGGCAGAATATTTCTATTCTTCCCTGTTTGTAGACAGGGAATATCTCAAAGAGCAATAATCGATAAAAATCGATAACAAACAATCAGTGGGGAGAAAAATAGGCATGACGGATTACAATGGGGGACAAAAGTCTGCATTACCTATCCTTCACTATTTGCAAAGAGAGAGGAACGTTCCTATTCATCGCTGTTTGCAAATAGAAAATGTCTCAAAGAGAACCAATACTTCAAGTACAATCAATCAATCAATCAGATGGATAAAGCCATCCTACCAATCGGACGTAAAGACGTCCTACTTAACCTTACCCGGACCGGACCGTGTGGGCAATTCTACGCCTTCCCTTTTCCAGCGCCCGATTGTTCTCTTCCTCCATGTTTTTACCGCAGCATTCCTGTGAGATTCCAGTCATGACAGTAGGTCACTTGAGAGAGGTCCGTTCGGAATCGGTGAAGTTCATTCAATCGGCAGCCGGACGAGGGCCCTCTCAAGGCAGGTATACTCCAATTGTTTAGATGTTCACCCCATCGTCTGGACCTCTCTTACCGGACCTTATGTCGCTGACGGACTCCGCGTTGGGACGCCAATTGTGGAAAAGTCAGCCCATAACGCACCTGATGCCCAGGCTGCTGGCGCAGGACGCCTCTTAGTTCCCATCTTGAACAATTACCAAATAAAGAGACGGGCGCTGGAGGCAGGAAAACAAGAACAGAGTTTTATTTCTCATGAGGAGAGCCTGTCATTTCGGACACTCGCATAGTGTCTTCAGGAGGTGCTCTAACAAGTTTCTCTGAGGCTTCGTCTTTTATACACATGTTTATGATGCACAAACATTCCTTATTGCAATAAAGACGCTTTGAAGTAGGAAAAAGAAAGCATGCCTGGAATCCCAGCTTCAGGCCTATTCCCATAACAGTCGCTCAGATGTCATCCTCCCCTCCTGAATGTAACAAGAGATTGTGATCTCTCAGCCGGACATTCCTACAGGACACGAGGGCAGGAGGGGATGATCAGATCAAAGGTTGGGCAGGCGATAAGATCGGGCACTTCGGTTGGTGTATCACGGTTTTGTTATGCTGGGCAGGAAAAAGGGGGGGGGGTGTACATCCACGAGGCGCGGTCTTAGGACTTGGGACCGGGTCGAAAGGCCAAGTGCAGCTGGGGGGAGGGGGGGGGCTCGTCAGCAGGGGGGAAGGGTGTTCTTGGGAGGAAATGGGGGGTGTGGGTCAAGCAGGAGTGTTACTTCTAGAGCAGGGTCACGCAGAGGGAGAGGGTTTTATGGCCGATGCATGAGCAGTGCGCGCGGGGAGGGGTGCCGGGGGTTTAACAAATGGGCAGAGAGGCCATGTTGCCTAAAATGGCTGTCGTGTATGTGTGTGCATGGGTCTATGCTGGCGGGATAACACAGTCAGTGTTTCGCGATATCCGTTCCTCTTACAACAAGAGGTACAGTGAACACAAATGAACGCCGCTTATGTGCATATACATTGCCATTTTCAACAGTATAGGGTCCGCCGGGCTTCCCAATTTAACTTTTTTACATATTATCGCCAATTCATCCACATTGATCTCGGGGATACAGGCCAATATTGCTCCCTTAGAATTAGGGCAGGTGTAATTACCGGACTCAAAAGGGTGTTGTGGAAAGGAGCTATATATAGTATTGACTTTCTCAACAAAGAAAGTGGCCAGATCTTCACACTGTTGTGCCGAGGTGATGTTGGTGGATGGAGTTCTACTGTTTTGAAGTTCTTGGACGAGTTTGAACAAACATTTGGTGGGATTAGGGCTGACCTTAATTTCTTCAGCGTAGAAGGCGGCGCGTACAGAGCAGATGGCTTTATGGTAAAGTTTCAACTTGGCCAAATATAACCGTTTATGCTCATCCCTATATTCACGCCTCCAGAGGCGTTCAGCTCTCTTGCAGTCTTTCCTCCAGGCTCTGAGGGCATCATTGTACCACGGGTGGGATGGTGACCTACGCCCTCCGATGGAATATGCGGCGTTGACATTAGGCTCCTCTCGACCGGGAAACATTACCAATGTAGTCTGGAGATCATCGGATTTTAGTTTGTGCCATGGTCTTTTTAGGACCCGGTTAGGCCCCAATGTTTTGAAAGGATCCCTGACCTGCAAGGTGGCTTTAATCAGAAAGTGATCCGTCCATCCCATGGATTTAGGGGCGTCAACTCTAAGCTCCAAGATATTAGAGAAAACAGGGTCAAGTGTGTGACCCGCCACGTGAGTGGGAGTATGGACAAAGGGTTCCAGTTCCAGGGCCAATAAGTCATTTAAGAGATTCCTGATAGTGGCATCGTGGTTGTGGTCAAAATGGAGATTTAAATCTCCTAAGATAGTGAAGTTGGAGGGTCAATTACTAGGGAGTTCACTGCTTCTATTAGAGATTGAATACATTTTTGGGCCGGTCCCGGGGGTCGATAGATATAAAGACCAGAGAACGTGAACTGGGGACAAAAGGCAATCTGGAATCTGGCACATTCACAGTCGCAAATGTCAGCTCTAATAAAGGAGCAAGTATATTGTTCCTTGAAGATAACAGCAATCCCGCCACCTCGTGTCTCTCTGTTGATTAATTTGATCAAATAGCCATCAGGGAGAGTGAGATGTGGTAGGCTGGTGTCCGTGTCATACAGCCAAGTCTCACAAACAAAAAGGGCATCAGGGTTCTCCTCAAGCAGAAGCGCCTGTATCTCTAAGTAGTGTTTGGCAAGGGACCTTACATTTAGCTGTAGGACGACTAGCTGAGTGAATTTTTCCGCCCTCACATTCTGTCCGACCAGACCTGGCCAATGTAGCATAAAACCACATGAGTCACAGGCAAAATTCGAATCTCCAACACAAGTCGGCAAGTTATTACACATATGACCATTATTCAAAGAGCGTAGTGTCAGATCGTCATATACTCGGACCCCCATAGGCTCAGGACCTGGGATTCTGGCGAGAGGCGATGGCTTGGCGATGACGGGCGCAGACGGGCTTGCCTTTGGCGCGCCCGCTGCGCTCGTCCGCTGCGCTTCCGAGGTGGTGGTCCATTTTGTAGTGACGAGGGCAGGAGGGGCCGAGCACTAGTCTGCTCGCCCTGTTCCTGCTCCTCACCCAAGATGGCGGGCCCCTCGGCAGCACCTACTCGGCTGCAGTGGGGGAGGTCTGTGAGAGAATCGAAAACCGGGCAGCCAACTCTGCACAGCAGCAGTCCACAGCGCAAAGGAGCACACCGCTATGGCCCCGAGATCATTGGGTGGCACAGTAAGTAACACAGGGCAAAACTGTTAGCTAGTCAAATCAGCAAACAGAATTAAAATACGACGTGTAAAAAGTTTAACAATGCACCTAGAACAAGCGAAAATCAAACAGCTTGCAAGTCCCGGCTTTTCGCCTCAGGACGCTATAGCAAACACACCACACACATTTAGCAGTCAAATGGGGGTGTGAGGAGCTGGGCTTTTGTAGTGATGAGGGCAGGAGGGGCCGAGCACTAGTCTGCTCGCCCTGTTCCTGCTCCTCACCCAAGATGGCGGGCCCCTCGGCAGCACCTACTCGGCTGCAGTGGGGGAGGTCTGTGAGAGAATCGAAAACTGGGCAGCCAACTCTGCACAGCAGCAGTCCACAGCGCAAAGGAGCACACCGCTATGACCCCGAGATCATTGGGTGGCACAGTAAGTAACACAGGGCAAACTGTTAGCTAGTCAAATCAGCAAACAGAATTAAAATACGACGTGTAAAAAGTTTAAAAATGCACCTAGAACAAGCGAAAATCAAACAGCTTGCAAGTCCTGGCTTTTCGCCTCAGGACGCTATAACAAACACACCACACACATTCTAGCTCTCCTGCCCGCCCCCCTCGCCCATATTCCCAGGTTCCCATTCCTCCATTGTTCCCCTGTGGGTGCTACAAGTCCCCTCTGACTCAAGTCTGACCTCCATCCACCCCACACCCTCCCGACTCTCAGGTCTTCCCAAGAGGGAGAGCCCCCCACTGTTGACGCTTCCTCTAGAGTTGCCTCAGGCTCCTTGAAAGTAATGACTAGAGCTTCCCAAGCCTGAGCTTGTTCCTGTGTAGCAATCCCCCTTTTGGAGCTTCTAAGAAGTACCCTCCCTTCAGAGGCTGCCCATTTCTCTAATTCAGCCTTCCATGTGAAGGCCTTAGGTCCTGTAGGAGATTTCCAGTGTCTCCTGATCTCACTTTTAGCTAAGACCAGTGCTAAGTCCTGAAATCTACTAGTGACCCACAGCTTCGGGTTATGTGCAAATAACCCAAGTAGGCAGTGTGCAGGGGTGCTAGAGATTGGGCGGTCTATAACCTCCCCTATAGTGGCAGTTATTGTTGTCCAAGCCCACAACACATGTGTCATTTTCGCCCCCCACCTCTCCGCATCTCGGACATCTTTTCTTTTAAAAATTCTATTTATCCTCCCTGGAGTAAGATATGCCTGGTGCAATATAAAAAAATAATAAGGCAGAATCTGGCATTTCCTGAGGACCTAGGGACCCCTATCAAAATGTTCTCCCAAGATTTCTCCTCCAGAGGGACATTCAGGTCCTCCGTCCAATTATCTCATAACTTGGTCAGTGGTTGTAGTTTGTCCTTGCTCAGAGCGCCCTGAAGGCATGTGACTGCCTTAATTCTGCCTTCCCCTGTTACCAAGTAGCTACAGGTAAAAGTACTATTCCGACTCCAGTGAGTCCAACAGTAGGGTAAGTGTGCTAAATTTAGAGAACCATCAGAACTTCTGAATAACAGAAACTGTGGCAGGTAATTTGATGCCAATTTGTGACTCACTGTTTAGTGATTTTAAACCTTAATAGTGCACTAGACTATTCTTACAGTATGTGTACAATCAGGAAGACTTCACAATGCTGTACAATGTTCTAATTTTCGTATTGTTTATTTCAAACTTATTAGTATTACTTTTATAATTAAATGTATATATCATGCACAAACACCTAAATCTTGTATTTTGTTAAGCTCCAGTCTTGAAGGAAAAAGAAAACAAGTAAGGTGTAAAGGAGCAAGGAAGGAGAAAAGAGAAGGGGAAAGAAAAACAACATACTGAAGGACAGGAGAGAAAGAAGGAACGAACGAAGGATAGAAGACAAAAAGATAGAAACAAGCAAAAAATAAAGAAACAAAGCAAAAAACAAGAAATAATCAAGAAAAAAGAAAAACAATCATAGTGGTGGCAATCATTGCCATATGGTGTAAACCCATAGGTTCGAATGGTGATCCTGATATCTGTCACATTTAGCAACTTTCATTAGCATATGATGTGCATCCTGGCTGGTGTTTGCAGTGGATAGGTGTCAGAATTCCGCCTTGGCCCCCTGTAGAGTGCACCTTCTTCTGGATCCTATTTTTAAGGGGATTAAGACTTTGTGCACTATGACATTGCCAATCGGTGCCACAGTGCATTCGCTCTGCCACTAAAATGTTATTATGAAATAGTTTTCACACAATTGATGTGTTTGAACTTTCTGGTTAGGCCATTGAAAGTTGATACAGAAAGAGCACAAATGGCATGGATGTTAAATGTCATAAGGGATGTGCAGTGTGTATTTACACCAGCCACCTATATGAAAAGTATATACGGCTGCCTGGTGCACCAGTGTACTCTGGCTGACTGAAGTTTAATAGCAGGTAAGTGATACATGAAAAAAGTGAATTTTCCATGTAAGAATCCTATTTCTCTATGTTAGTGGATCACCCCTAAATTATAGCTCATAAGCCACAGGGTTAGGCACTTAGTAAATAAAAAGTTGCCATCCTACCTATTGAGAGGAGTCTGCCCTTACAGAGATTCCATACCCAAATGCTGTTTTCACTGTGTAAGTTAGGCTACGTTCTCCAGGAACAAGCATAGGTGTGATTGAAATCTTTGTTTAACATCTTTGCATGGGAGAATGCTAGAAAAATAATTCAACGTTATTTTCACTTAGTTTAAAAAAAATCTAATTTATTGGTGAAAGTGGATTTCTGATAAATTTTCTGTTGAAAAGTAGCTATATAAAAGTGTACTTTTTTGCTACCTGATACACAACTTGTTTGGCCCTCAGCTGCTCTCCAGAGGCTCAATACACATTTCAAGTAGAGATTGTATATTTATGCACCAAGAGAACAATGGCTTGTTCTCAGGGCCCAGGAAACCATGGGCGCTATCCCAGGCTCTCCACACGACTGGAGTCAAGCTATCCAGGCTGAATGAAGGCTGATAGCCAGAAACCGGTCCTTGGATGCTTGATTGCGGTCTGGGAAAGACATGGCTTGGTAGTTCGGACTGGACTGTTCCCATCAGGCACAGGGTCAGAGCTGATTTGCATATAGCCAGTGTCTAACCCAGGGTGGTGTGGAGTGCAAAAAAACGATGGATTTAGGCCCAGATCCTTGTTCTGGGGTGAATGTATGACATTGTTCTACATTCTGTCCATCAACTGTGTTTTTTGCAATTCTACTCCATAATGTTGACACTTGCACTCGGCCTCCCCATGATCTATTAAAAAATTATATTTGAGTATATGTCAGTCGTAAACTTGGAAAGTCATAAATATGTCTGTGTACCCTACGTCTGGGCCATGCAACTGTTATGTATGTGCAGGACTCATACATTTAGCTAACTTGTACAAGGTAGTCATGTTGTCAAGCGTGAATATTTCGCCTTTGTTATAAAAGTGGTTGCAACTATGGTATAGGCCAAATAAAAGAATTGCAATTTAGGTTATCAACCACAAAGCGTGAGTAATTCCAAGCTGTTCTTATTTCTCTCATGTGGTTTTCTACATGCAGTTTCTTTATAAAGATACCCTCATTTTGTACTCTGTCATATGAGAAATAAATGCCTCCCCCACTCTATTAACTGTATTATTGCCCGTTGATGTCTACAATAACGTCTGACACTCACTGGGGCATGGGTGACGGTAAAGAAAGTTACTAATAATTAATTAAATAAAAATATTCACTTCCCAACCTATTTTAGCACCTGGCATAAAAAAACTGGTTAGTCATAAAGGGTGCAAGGAAAGTGAGTAAAAGTGCCACAGGTGGAGAAGTGTGGCTCAATGGTTAGAGCGGCAGACCCTGATGCAGAGGTCTAGCCCGGGACCAGGGTTCAATTCCCTGCCTCGGCGGGTCTTGAGCTCAAAAATTCCACGGACCTGATAATTCTCGCCTCGGTGCCTATTCCAATCATGGAGTCCCACTCTGCAACTCTGGGCAATAGCTTGCTTAATCTCCACAACGGCCCCCACAACGCTAAGGATGCCTGGCCTCCACCTTGGGGGTGCCCAGGAGTGGACACCTCACAGGGAAAGCCAGGATGGGTTCCACAGCGGTATTCGTACAAGCGCCTTGAGACCCTTGCGGGTGAGTAGTGCGCTATACATATATCAATTTACATTTACAATTTACAGGTTGTCAACTTAGTATGTTTCCGACAGTGTGCCATGTTTATTAAAGTGATTTAAGTTCAGACACGTTCCAAAAAAACATGTGGGGGCATATTACCAAGGAACAGCGATAATTATCACTGGCCGCCCTCAGCGTGAAAATGTTTATCATGTTAGCATCCCTTGTAGATAGGGTGATAATATCTCCGCTTTTTTAAAATTTAAAGCCAAAAAAGCAGAGATAAGCCCCTTGTTAATATGCCCCGTAATTTCTTAACATTTCCAATGCTAAAATGCAGCATCAAATTATCTCAATTTTATTTTTCTAATCTCACACATGGCAAATGTGCACGTTGCATACATTATTCCATATATTGTTAGATGCTGTGGTAATTGTGACCCTATAGTTTAATCCAACAGCTCACGAGAGTGGTATTCGTAGCCTCATCAAGCAAAAGCCAGAGCTCTGTATTCCTCTGCAATTAATGCCACCGTGAATTAAACGATGTATGTTCTGCGTAGCAGACAACCCTGTCACATCCTATCTACTTCGACCACGCCCATTCCCCAAAACTACCAAACAAACTTGCGAATGAGTTAATTGGATTCTTCATCTGAAAAAACATGTTTTTCAATAACTCAGCACTATCCAGTAAAAACATAATTTGGATCAATTAGATTTGAATGAAAATAATCCTCCGAAAGTGACATTCACCCAGAATAACCTGCTGTTAGTGGCTAAAATCATAACATTCCCGGACAACCAGTTACCCCCTTAGAAGATAATTTCTGGCGGTTGCTAAAGGGACGGGGACGGCTTAAGATGCCGTGCCAGGATGTTCTTGCACAAACACTGGAGGCCTGTGGACCGGCCAGAACGGTGATTAAAGGAGGTCTCAGTGGACCACATGGTAATGGTCGCATTCGTTTTGAAAAAACAAAGATTATGTTTCTAGACGTGGAGCAAATATACTTTAATTGCCAAAAAGGCTCTTGAATCTGGATTTAATTCTGAACCACACCCTCACTCTGAAGCAAGTTTGTGTTACAGAAAAAGGGAGGGTAAGAAAGCACAGCATGACATTATAGCCAGCTAACATCTATACTTTACAAATCTACATAAAATAAAACAACAGACCTTAGCGATGGTCTTAAATACATTAGGGATGTTTACTAACTCGAATTGTTTCAGTGGAAACATCACAGAAGTGCTATCACTGTTTAGTACACAGTTCGAGACGCTGCTACTGATTATCTGCAGCAGGGGTATTGAGAGCGAATGACCCTAAAGAGTAAACTGTGAGAACACTCTTAAACCATCTGCATGAAGGGAGAAGATGCCAAAACAAATATTTACAAAAGTAATGTTGCTCGGTTTTTTCGGAAACGCTTGTGGAATGTTATGACACCCCTCCCAAAAGCTCAATCATAAATCGACACATACATTTAGGACTATGTTAAACAGTGCTTTCATACATCCGGAGATTGAAAAGATAACAGTATTCCCCAACAATGTATTTGTAAAAAACACGTGTGAAATCCATGCATTTCTTTTTTCACTTGCAATTTCATTTTTGCCCGCTTGTACATGGATTACACATGCCTCCATGCATGTATATTGTAGAGTGAAATTTATAATGAACAGGTCCAAATAAATATATTGGGACATTACTGGCCCCAAAAGTGATACTTAGTCTTCTGATACTACTAGATCACTCCTTTATTTCAGGAGTAAGCCATGGATGGAATTAGGCAGGGTGATAACAGTCGAGAAGAAATGACAGGATGAGACTAAGCATTGAAGGGAAAATACAAGATGATTTAGGTGCAGTGCCTGGTGACAGACCAAGGATGCCACTATGGCTTAACCCTATGTCGCACCAGGGTGATCACCATCATTCACCACATATGATGTATAGTCTGTCTGGACCTAAGACCACAGTTCTATATCCATTCAAGCATCCCTCAACAAAGTTCAACTTCCTGATACACCCTCTGATACACTCTCTGTAAACAGTAGCGGCCCGTAGTGGGAGTGCTGCTGAGCCCTGACGTGGGGTGGGGGAGTGGCTGGGTGGTGGGTAGTAAACTACGGACTACGGGCAATTAGAGATAAGTGAATATCAAAATAGATGAAAATTATTTCATTGCACGCGCTGCATCGCATTTGGTGATGCAGCGCACGCAACGAAATTCGTTTTCTTTATTTATATGATTATATACCTCTAATCCGCCCTAATCCATAATTCACTAGCCCCCACACAGCCCCCGACAGAGCCCAGCATCACTCCCACCACGGGCCGCTACTGTATGTAAATCTAATTATAAAAGACCGGTTGCCTATCCCACCCAAGCATGTTTCTTCATCACTAGCAGACATCTCTCTTCCTGTAGCATGCCCCACACAACTCCCTCTCCTTTTCCTTGTATTTTGCCTGTGTTGCCTTTGTTGCACTTAACACTGTCATGATGACAAAATGTGTTACTAGAGCTGGGTGGAATGGTTCACTTAAAAGTGGATCGATCAAAATCCACTTTTTCCAATTACCCCACAAAGCAAAACTTGAAGTACGTCCACCTACATTTGTTCAGTGTGTGAACTGGAAAAAGTTTGGATTTCTTTGCTGAACACAAAAGAATCTCTGTGTTAGGGCCGCCCACATGTCTGGACCAAAAATAAGCCCTGAGAAGTTGGGCTTGCCTACAGGGATTCTGATTGTCTGCCAGCAGCCAGCAAAAGTATCCTAATACATGGTCACTTTTAACCATTTGTTAGGACTATTTGTAAACTACTCATAAATCACATGGGGTGGTTCTTTCACAGTGGTCCATGAACCCAGCTCAAAACTGTTGCATGGATTTACTTCTTTTTTGTGTGGCAGTGCTGGAAAGACAGGATCACATCTCTGAAAACAATAAATAATAGTTCAACCTGCACTATAGGCAAGTCACTCATGACACCATTTGTCAACATTTTTCCAAAGCTAAATACGTAATGCACTTGCCTAGTATGGAACCAACATCTTTGCTTCAAGTATAACCCACTGATCTTATTATCTCTCCCTGAATCTTCTGTCAAGTAAGTGACTGAATCCCATGCAGCGTCATTAGTGCCATAGTTTCTACATTGTAGTCTAGAATTGTCCTCCCCACACCTTCTGAAGTTAGCAGAAAAAAGTGTATCATTGCCATGGTGTTAACAACAGTGTCATCCTTGTTTTGGCCTTTGCTTCCATCGGCGCCCACAGTCTTGATTGAAGTGGTACTAACCATTATTACACATCTTACATTGCAGAATCTTTGAGGCGATGGCCCTATGTCCTATCTACTTGTGAAGGATACTTTGCTATTCCAGGAGAACCCATTTGTCCTGCAGGTACTTATTAGTAGTCAAATGGTATAGCATGTTATTTGCCCATTTACAGAACCAATATGTTGGTAATGCTGACAATACCCAATCCAATATTCAAGGCCAAAAAAGGAACTACGTGCTGTTTTTGGTATGTTGCATTTTGAAAGAAAGTTGTATATCGCGCTGAAGCACCTGTTGAGCATTTACATGTTTTGTCATTTTGGCACTGTTGTACATGGCGCTTCAGCGCTCTTTAGTCATTTACATATTTGGGCATTTTGGCACTGTTTTACATGTTTGGTGATTTTGCCATTTTTGTACATCGCGCTGAAGTGCTCTTTGGTCTTTTACATGTTTGGTGATGTTGGCAACTTGGCACATCGCGCTGAAGCGCTCTTTGGGCATTTAGATATTGATGACTCTGGCATTTGGGGCACATCGCGCTGAAGCGCTCTTGGAGGCATTTGCATACCTGATGACTTTGGGATCTTGTCACATTGCACGGAAGTACTTCCTGGACATTTTCATATTTTGAACTCTGATACATAGCACTGAAGCGGTCTGTTGGGCATTTGAATGTTAATCTGCCTCATTAGCATATGTGACATGTTGTGTAATGAAAAAAGGTTTTTGGAAGTACCACTGTGATATTTAACAGTGGTTAAAGCACATCATTACGGAAACATTGTGTCTAAAAGCCAAGTGGCTCTTTATATGAATGTGCGCTTCATTTTGAAACATGGTTGTTTAGCCATAAGATTGTATCCTTGAGAATTATAGAAAATAAATTACCAGTGAAGCCTGAGAAGATGTACACAACAACTGTTCTATGCATGACCTGCTTTTCTTTTACAGGTATATTGTCATTGCTTAACCCATGTAAAATATAGTCAAAGAGTTTACGAAAGTAAAGTTAATCAAGGACAATGTCTCGCTCCAGGTCTCCCTCCCCACAGAACCCACCCTAATTCCCTTCCCCCCTCTAGTCACTTTGATACTCAGTACAGTTAAGCTTGAGCCAAGGCTGCTGGAAGTTGGGCTTCTTGAGGGTACTGCTCCTGAGAAACCCAACTGAAATTTACCAGTTCTGACAGAATAACCAGCCCACATAATTGGTTCCTCAAGAGCAGTATCTTCAGGATAGCCACCTTGTAAGATTTGTGTTCTATGTTGGGTACCATGCAGAAATAACTGTCAGCAGCTGGGCAGGAAACTGTGGCGTTAGCTAATAGGGTCATTCATTTACAGACACAATTAGCACCCTCTCGTCCTCCTGAGGTAACTGCTGCCAGTAGTTCAAATTCATCGACAGTATCGGTAACGGTTCCAATGACTGTTCCTTGTACCTCTGGAAAGGTTTGCAGGTGAACCCCACAAAGTTCAAACCTATTTAACTCAAGTGCAGTTACACTTTATGGTTAATCCCACACCCTTCCTCGATGCTCAAACGCAAATTGCCTTCTTGATCTTGATCGTGGAGATGCTGCCATGTGGGCAGTCCCTCCTGTGCAACTGGATGACCCATTGCTTTATAGTTGGCCTCGCTTTAAAACATAATTTGAAAAGGTCTTCGCACGAAGAAAAATAACAGGATCAGCTGATCGAGAGTTATTAGAACTCAAACAGGGAAATAAAGACCTGGTCCATTATCTAACCCAATTCAATCGCTCAATGGCAGAAACAAATTGGCCAGATGACAAAAAGGCGGCCTTATATGATCAAGGCCTAAGATACAAATTAAAAGATTTGATAGCTCCAATAGACCCTCAACCTACAACACATGAAGACCTAATAGCCTTAAGTCTTCGGTTAGACCACATAGTTTTTGCTCGTAAAGGAGACAAAAAACGATTGGAGTTCAGACCTTCAATTCGACCTAAAGAAAAAACACACTTTGTATCACAGGAGACTAGTGAACCAATGGAGATTGGAGGTATATGAAAACCCTTAACCTCTGAAGAAAAAGAGTCTTGTCGGAAAAAAGGTCTAAGTCTATAGTGCGGCAAAAAATGACATTTTGTCAAAGATTGCTTAGCAAAGCCAAATATAACTGCGACCAAAGTGGGAAACTAGAATACTCTGGAAAAAGCCAGAAGACTTCCTCGAGTACTAAATCTTTGTCTCCTGATCAATCTGTTGCCAACACATTGCAAATCTCCATTCCCCATCTAGTATTAAACGTACAATTCACTGTTTCTGAGCAAGAGCCTAGAAATGCGGTGGTCAGGATGGATTCTAGAGCTACTGGTAACTTTATTGATGCTGCATTCGCAACAAAATAAAAAATACTTATCTTAGTAAAAACGAAACCAGAAATGCTTCATGTGGTAGATGGCAAACAATTAACATCTGGACTGATTACTCATTCTACTTTTAAAGTAACCATGACATTTTTTACTCAGGATTAAATGCACGTGGAGGAAATATCCTTTGATATCATTGATGCTCCTGGTGTCATCCTCTGCATGCCTTGGTTGACCAACCATAATCCCACAATAGACTGGTTTTAGAGAACTGTTACTTTTCAGTCAGAATGGTGTCAACTGGAATGTTTACACCCACAAGAAAATATGTCTAAACTCGTGGTTCAAGATCACACCAAGTCTACTGCTCATTATATCGCTGCACCTGTGGAGCAGGACATAGAATTACCTGCAGTGTATGAAGAGTTCTGAGGTGTATTCTGTGAGAAAAGTGAAGAGATCCTTCCCCCCTCACAGAAAATACGACTGTGAAATAGACCTTGTACCTGGTGCCAAGATTCCCTGTAGCAGTATCTATGCACTTACTGAACAAGAGGACCAACATCTTAGAGACTACCTACACAAATTTTTGAAGAATGGTTTCATTCGCCCTTCCAAGTCTACAGCTGTGTCCCCTCTGTTTTTTGTGTCCAAAAGTAATGGGGAATTACGGACGTGCATAGACGATCGCCCTTTAAATAACATCATGATTAAAAAACAATATCTTTTGCCATTTATCCCCGTTCTCTTGGACCAGGTAAGATCAGCAGCTATTTACACCAAGTTAGATCTGAGAGGAGCATGCCATCTTGTACGTGTTCGAGCCCGAGACAAGTGGAAGACCACTTTTCAAACTCGTTTTGGCTTATTCAAATACTGCATAATGCCCATTAGATTATGCATCACCCCTGCAGCGTTTCAATGTTCTGTAAACTATCCAAGTGCGAATTCCACGCCCACAAAGTTGAATTCTTAGGTTTCATATTGTCACCTCAAGGAATCACAATGGCACCCAGAAAAGTTCAGGCAATATTAGACTGGCCAGAACCAACAGCTGTAAAAGATATCCAGTGATTTCTAGGATTCGCACATTTTTATCGTCGCTTCATCAAGCAGTTTTCCAGCAAAGTAAGTCCTTTAACAAAATTGCTAAGCAAACATGCTCCTTTCCAATGGACGCCAGAAACCAAATCTGCCTTTCAAACCCTTAAACCTGCATTTGCAACAGCCACTGTTTTAAATCATGCAGACATCGATCAGCCTTTCATAATTGAAGCGGATGCTTCAGACACTGCAATTGGGGTAATTCTATCTCAAAAGCATTAAGAAACTATGCAATTACATCCCATTGCATTCCTATCCAAAAAGATTTTACCTGCTGAGATTAACTACACAGTGACAGAAAAAGAACTGTTGGCTATTGGTCTCGCCTTTAAAGAATGGCGCCATTATCTTCTAGGTGCAAAAGCTACGGTGACTGTCTATACGGACCATCGTAACCTCCAATTTTTATGATGTCATCAAGCTTTGACACCTCGACAGTTACATTGGACCTCAATTTTTGCAGAATAAAATTTTGTTATAACGTTCAGATCTGGCAAAATAAATAACAAAGCAGATGCTTTACCTCGATGCGAAACAGCAGAAGAAAAAACAAAAAAGGCAATTACACCTCCATCCATAATTCCCAAAAAACAGATTATCGGAGTTACCATGTCTGAACAAATTTTTCAAGACATAAGAAAAAGTATGCAGTTAAAACAGATCTTAGTTTGGCAACAAAAAGACAAAGAGAGAATTATTATTCAAGGATTACCGTTTCAAAAATCACTCCTATACATTCCATCAAAACCATTACAAACACAAGTCTTACAATGGTGTCACACAAAACCATTAGCTAGACATCCAGGAATAGAAAAAACCCAAGAGCTTGTCCTATGGCATTTCTGGTGGCCTACCCAGTAATCCAATATGTAACTCAATGTGACATTTGTGCTCAAGCTAAAGGAGATCATAGCACAAAAAAAGGATTATTGCAGCCCCTTCCTACTCCAACGCGGCTCTGAGAAGATATATGTATAGACTTTATTACAGACTTACCCAAGGATCGAGGGAAAAACACAATTTTTGTGGTTATCGACAGACTGTTTAAGATGGCTCACTTTATTGCTTGTAAAAAAATGCGAACAGCAACTCAGTTATTAACCTTACTGGTTCAAAACATAATATGATTACAGGGCTTGCCTCACACTATTACTTCTGATTGAGAGGCACAATTTACGTCAAAAGCGTGGAAATCTTGGTGCGTCATTTACAGATAAAAAGAAACTTGTCCACGAGTTTCCATCTGGAATTGGATGGCCAAACAGAGCGTGTGAACCAGGTCTTAAAACAATATCTACGATGCTATTTATTTAAACAACAAACTCATGGGTGAATCTCCTCTGGGAAGCGGAATTCGCCTACAATAATTTAGAGCACGCTTCCACAAACATGTCACCATTTTTCGCGAATCATGGCTGTCAACCACATTACACCCCATTGCTGTTAGCAAAACCTCAAACTAATATACCATCTTTGGACTCTAGATTAAAAGAAACGTATTGAAATCAAAAACAAACTATAAAAGATTTGCTGATAGAAAAAGAAAATAGGACCAAAGTACACATACTGGTGAATTTGTCTGGCTCTCTACAAGAAATTTTCAGTAAAAAAATAAATATAAATTCCATTCACGATTTATTGGACCGTTTGAGATTGAGAAATGTGTAAATCCAGTAGCATTTAAATTAAAATTACCAAGTTCCATTAAAATATTTCCTGTGTTTCAGACTTCATTGTTAAAACCAGCAAAGACCAAAATACAAGCTTGTTGGGGATCATGAAGAATATGAAGAGCACAGTATAAAGGATAGTAATTACATAAATAGAAAATTGTGGTGTTTGGTTTCATGGAAATTCTATGGTCCAGATGAAGACTCATGGGAACCAAGTGATGCTATTCATGCACCACATTTGATACATAAATTTCACAGACAGCATCCAGAGGCTCGTACGTGACTGGTGGTGAGAGCACTTTTGATGGGGTGGACTGTCATGATTCTGCCACGTCAGTTTCCTGGTGCACCTTGTCTGGCACCTGTTTCCAGTTTTCAATTGTTTTTGCCAATGCTTGTTGTGCCTTTGCCACTTGTCTGTGCCAATGCTTTTTGCAGACTATGATGTTATCTGTTTACTGTTTTCTATTGTTTTTGCCAGTGCTTGTTGTGCCTTTGCCACTTCTCTGTGCCAATGCTTACTGCAGACTATGATGTTATGAAGGCCTATTGTCCCTTCTCAGCTCCAGTAGTTTACCTGTGAGCTGGAATCTGGAAGCTAATAGGCACCACACCCTGTTTTGGAAGCTTCTTCCTGAGCCCTTTAAATAGGGGCCACACCCTGTTCTCATTGCTGGTTATGAGAATCCTGAGCTTGAGCAGCTTGAGCAGCAGCTGTTCCTGTTCTCCGATTGCTGAAAGAAGATTTTGGTTGCATCAAGAAGACTTCTGTTTTCTTTTTCCAGGTTGTAGATCCACTCTCAGCTACAATCAGGTAGGATCATTCCTTTCTTAACCAACAGCATCGTGAAAGGAACCACATGCTGTTTTTGGTATTTTGCATTTTGCAAGAAAGTTGCATAACGTGCTGAAGCGCTTTTTGAGCATTTACATGTTTGGTCTTTTTGGCACTGTTGTACATCGCACTGAAGCGCTCTTTAGTTATTTACATGTTTGGTCATTTTAGCACTGTTTTACATGTTTGGTGATTTTGACATTTTTGTACATCGCGCTGAAGTGCTTTTTGGTCATTTACATGTTTTGTGATTTTGGCAACTTGGCACATCGCGCTGAAGCGCTCTTTGGACATTTTCATAATGATGACTCTGGCATTTGGGGCACATTGCACTGAAGGGCTCTTGGGGCATTTGCATTCCTGATGAATTTGCGATTGTGTCACATTGCGCTGAAGCGCTTCCTGGACATTTGCATATTTTGAAATCTGATACATAGCGCTGAAGCGCTCGCTTGGGCATTTAAACATTAATCTGCCTCATTAGCATATGTAATGTGTTGAATATTGCAAAAAGGTTGTTGGAAGTACCACTGTGATATTTAAAAGTGGTTAATGCACATCATTACGGAAACATTGTGTCTAAAAGTCAAGTGGCTCTTTATATGAATGTGTGCTTCGTTTTGAAACATGGTTGTTTAGCCATAACATTGTATCCTTGAGAATTATAGGAACAGAAATTCCCAGTGAAGCTTGAGAAGACGTACACAACGACTGTTCTATGCATAACCTGCCTTTCTTTTACAGGTATGTTGTCATTGCTTAACCTATGTTAAATATATATATTCAAAGAGTTTACGAAGCATGAAAGGAAAGTTAATCAAGGACAACGTCTCGTTCCAGGTCTCCCTCCCCGCAGTACCCACCCAAATTCCCATCCCCCCGTCTAGCCACTTTGATACTCAGTGCAGTGAAGCTTGAGTCAAGGCTGCTGGAAGGTGGGCTTCTTGGGTTACTGCTCCTGAGGAACCCAACAGAATTTTACCAGTTCTGACATGCATTCTGTATAGCCACTTTATCACCACAACTTGTACAAATGAATTCCCACCACAATGCCCCCACAAAGTCATTCAGGTGCCATTGACCTTACATACATGATGGATGAGGCAAGGACAGGCCTCAAAAATGGGAGAGAAGTTTTTCATGCAGCAATATATATATACAATAAGATAGGGCCAAGCCTCATTAAAGTGAACTCGCATGGGTACCTATGGGGCTTTACTGACTGTTGTTGACTGGATGCCAGAACAAAATGATTTGTAGTGGTCCATGATTGAACAACTAAACTGATATACTGAAGAAATGACGGCAAACACCAGCCAATAGTAACAAGATTTTCTGAAGATACTGGGACCTCTTGCTATAGAAAGGCTGGGCATGAACAATCTGGCCCTTAAGACATTTGTACTTTCTAGTCCCGTCCCAGCTGATGACTGCATGCCCTCATTCCACGGAGCCAACAGGTGATGATGACTCCAATGCTGTCTGGGTTTAATGGATGTCTTGCATGGAAAAGGCTGAGGCAGGCAAGCCAGGGAACAAGGAGGAAAACCCTATACTGATGCTTCATGAGACTTTCCTCCCTAAACATTTGCTCCCTTTACACCTTGTACATGTCTGATACAGATCTACTTACTTCACCTCACATTACATGTTACTAAATTGTCTGCACTGCATTAACACATATCGTGTAGTGAATATCTAACACATTTTGTATTTTTTCTTATCCTAATTTGACTGTATTTTATATTAGTAACTAATATCTGAAACTCTCCTATTTCCATGCACAAAGTTACTCAACATGCCATGCATGTTATAGGGGCCTTATCTCCCCACTAGAGCTACTCCTCACACAATCTTCAGCCACACCTGGCACACAGTTGATTCTGAACATGTTGCCAGATTATTAGGGAACTCTCTACCCACCACCTCTGTTCATCTGAATACTGCTGTCACCCAGTACACACACTGATAGACACAGCTGCATCAATCAATCAATCAATCAATCAATCATTTGTAAAGTACACTACATACCAGCGAGGGTCTCAAGATGCTGTGGGGGCGTGCTACTGATAGAGCAGTGGTGGTTGTTCTTCAGATGCGCGGGATAGTGGCGAGTGAGAGGTCGGCGGAGCGTAGCTGGCGGTTGGGGATGTATAAGGAGAGCCGTCTGTTGAGGTAGGCTGGGCCGGTCTTGTGGAGTGCCTTGTGTGCGTGGGTGAGGAGCTTGAAGGATATCCTCTTATTGACGGGGAGCCAGTGCAGGTTTATCAGGTGGGGGGTGATGTGGCATCGGCTTGGTACGTTGAGGATCAGTCGTGCCTAGGTGTTTTGGATGCATTGTAGTCGTTTGATGAGCTTGGTCAAGGCTCCTGCTTAGAGGGCGTTTCCATTGTCGAGTCTGCTGTTGACGAGGGCCTGGGTGATTGTCTTGTATCTGTCGGGATCCATCTGTAGATCATGCGGAGCATGCAGAGGGTGTTGAAGCAGGAGGAGGAGACGGCGTTGACTTGCTTGGTCATTGAGAGTGTTGAGGCGAGGATGATTCCCAGGTTGCGTGCGTGGTCGGTGGCTGTCGGGGCTGCCCCCAATGCCGTCGGCCACCAGGAGTCATCCCAGGCTGAAGGGTTGGAGCCGAGGATGAGGACCTCCATCTTGTCAAAATTCAGCTTCATCCAGTCGGCCTTCATTCGTTCATGGAGGTTGGCTTTGGCAGTGATGGGGTCCTTGGTGAGGGAGAGGATCAGCTGAGTGTCGTCAGCGTAGGAGATTATGTTGAGGTTGTGCTGTCAGGCAACGTGTGCGAGCGGGCCATGTAAATGTTGAACAGCGTCGGGCTGGGGGAGGATCCCTGGGGTACGCCGCAGATGATCTCAGAGGCTTTGGAATGGAATGGGGGAGGCAGACGCTCTGGGTTCTGCCGGAGAGGAAGGAGGTGGTCCAATCCAGAGCCTTATCTCGGATCCCTGCGGCGGGGAGGCGTGCACGTAGTGTGCTGTGGCAGACGGTGTCGAAGGCGGCAGAGAGTTCTAGGAGGATGAGTGCTGTGGTCACCCCGTTGTCCAGCAGGGTCCTGATGTCATCTGTGGTGGTGATGAGGGCAGACTCGGTGCTGTGGTTGCTGCGGAACCCTGACTGGGAAGGGTCCAGGATTCTGTTTTCTTCGAGGTATCAGGTTAGCTGTCTGTTGATGGTTTTCTCGATGACCTTGGCTGGGAAGGGGAGCAGAGAGATGGGCCAGAGTTCGTGAGGTCTCTTGGGTCTGCCTTAGGGTTTTTGAGAAGGGCGTTGATCTTGTAGTGTTTCCAGATCTCTGGGAAGGTGGCGGTCTCGAGGGAGAGATTGATGATGTTGCGCAGGTGGGGTGCGATGGAGCTGCTTGCTCTATTAAAGACGTGGTGCAGGAATCGGTCTGATGTTGAGCCGGAGTGGATTGTGCGCATGGTCTTGATGGTATCATCGATGCTCACGCTGGCCCAGGCTAGCAGGGGGTCATGGTCAATGGTGGGAGGAGGGTCTGTTGTGTTGCTGTTTGTTGGGGCTGTCTGGGTGTTGAAGCTGCCGTGGATGTCTGCTATCTTGCGGTGGAAGAAGGTGGCGAGGGAGTCGCACAGGGCTTACGACTGTGGGATGTCGTTGGTGTTGGAGCTGGGGTTGGAGAGTTCCTTCACGATGTTGAAGAGTTCCTTGCTATTGTGTGCATTGTTGTTGAGGCTGTCTTTGTAGGAGGTCCTCTTGGCCACCCTGATGAGGTGGTGCTGGTTGTGGATGGCGTACTTGTGAGCTGCGTGGCTGTCTGGTGTTTGTTCACTGTGCCATTTCTTCTCTACTTTCCGACAGGCTTGCTTGGAGGCTAGGAGTTCTGGGGTCAACCAGTTGGCCCTCTTGCTGGTGTGGTGGGTTTCTTCAGCGGGGCGAGTGTGTTGGAGCAGTCCTCGATCCAGCGCCTGAGGCAGTGGGCAGCGTCGTCGGTGTTGGAGGGTTCGGAGGGTGGGCTGAAAGCGAGGTTTGCGTGTTTTTGGTCTTTGGTGATTTTGCTCCAGCAGCGGCGGGGGATCTGTTGGGTGCGGTGTTGTGTGGTGGGCTTCTGGAAGGCAATTTGTATGCAGCGGTGGTCGGTCCAGAGGAGTTCGGTGGTGTGGCTGATGTAGACGTGCGGGCTTGAGGAGAAGACGGGGTCGAGCGTGTGGCCGGCGGAGTGGGTGGGCGTTGTGACGAGTTGCTTCAGTCCGAGGTTGGCGAGGTTATCGATCAGGGTTGTGGAGTTGTTGTCGTTGTTCTCAAGGTGAAAGTTCAGGTCTCCGAAGAGGATGTAGTCGGTGGAGGTCTGGGCGTGCGTGCTTATCAAGTCGGCGATGGAGTAGCTGAACTGGGGGCAGGGTCCGGGGAGTTGGTAGACGAGGGCGCCTTTGAGCGTGAAGTTAGGGTCTGTGTGGATCTGGAAATGCATGTGTTCGGCGGTGCTGAGCGCATCGTCAGTGCTAGTCGAGACCCTGATGCTGTTCTTGTGGACGATGCCGATTCCTCCTCCGACTCCGTTGGTGCGGTATCTGCGGGTGATCTTGTAGCGGTCTCGGATGGATATGGCGTTGTCGGGTGCGGAGGATTCAATAAACCAGGTCTCTGCCAGGAAGGCAAAGTCCAGGGATGTTGTGTCGAGCAGGTCCCACAGATCGACGGCATGTTTGCGTGCAGAGCAGGTGTTCAGTAGCATGAATCAGAAGTGGTTGGGGTCCTTCTTGGTGGGTGGGTCATCGGCTCTGAGGCTTGTGTAGCTGCAGTTCCGGCAGGTGAAGGGGCCGTGTGTGCGTTTTGGTGCGGCCTTGATGCAGGTGTGGCTCCGTCTGGAGTTGAGAGAGTGCATAGTGCTGGCGTCGTAGTGGCAGCGGTCATCATGGCGGGTGCGGGGGCCAGGGGTTTTGGCGCTGGGTGCGGTCCAGGCACGGACGGGCACAGACGGGCTTGCCTTAGGTGCGCCTTCGGTGCAGAGCGGCTGCACAGCGGCCAGCATATATGGGAAGGTGGGAGGGAGGAGCATCTGGAAAGCGGGAGGCGGGGGCAGCGAATGGGCAGTGGGCAATCAGGGGGGGTGGGGCTGCAAGGGACGCAGCGGCGAGGGCGGTGAGGGACAACGAAAGTAACAGAAGGAAAAGGGGCACAGAAACTAGGGAAAAACGAGTGGCACAGAGAGCAGAAGGGCACAAAAAATTAGTGGAACAGAGGGCAGAAGGGCATAAAAAACAAGTGGATCAGAAGGCAAAAGGGGCACAAAAACGATGGAAAAAACGAGTGGCACAGAGGGCAGAAGGGCACACAAAAAACGAGTGGAACAGAGGGCAGAAGGGCACAAAAAACAAGTGGAACAGAAGGGAAAAGGGGCACAAAAACTAGGGAAAAAACAAGTGGCACAGAGGCAAAAAATTAGAACACAGAAATCCAGGGGCAGCTAAGAAAGGAAGGCAGAACGGGCAGAGAGGCACGGGGGCAGCAAGGGGAACAGAAGGGAAAACCGGGCAGAGACACGGGGGCAGTGAGGGAAACATAAGGGAAAACCGGGCAGAGACACGGGGCAGCGAGGGGTACAGAAGGAAAGACCGGGCAGAGAGAGCACGGTGACAGCGAGGGGAACAGATGGAACAAAAAGGGGCCCGAACCACAAACAGGCAGCGGGGGGAAGACAGATAACAGCAGTCACAGACACAACAATGGAAATACAGGCAATACAATAAAAGCAATAAAGCGTAGGATGAACAAACCTACCTACAGCCTACCACTGGCCACCAGGGATGAGGCGCAGGTGGTAGCCTGCGGGTGGTGGAGGGCCTCAAACTACCTCAGCAGCGGCAGCTGGGGCAGGGGGACACAGGCGGTGCTGTGCGGAAGGGGAGCGACCTACCTGGTGGGGTCAAGGGTCGCTCTCTTCCCCGCGCAGCGGCGGGCCTATATTAGGAGGTGGGAGGGAGGAGCAGCTGGGAGGCGGGGGCAGCGAATGGGTAGTGGGCAGTCAGGGGGGCAGGGCAGCAGGGGACGCAGCGGTGAGGGTGGTGAGGGACAACAAACGTAACAGAAGGAAAAAGGGGCGCAAAATCAAGGGAAAAACGAGTGGCACGTAGGGCAGAAGGGCACAAAAAAATGAGTGGAACAGAATGCAAAAGGGGCACAAAAACGAGGGAAAAACAAGTGGCACAGAGGGCAGAAGGGCACACAAAACAAGTGGAAGAGAGGGCAGAAGGGCACAAAAAACGAGTGGAAGAGAAGGCAAAAGGGGCACAAAAATGAGGGAAAAACGAATGGCACAGAAGGCAGAAGGGCACAAAAAATGAGTGGAACAGAAGGCAAAAGGGGCACAAAAACGAGGGGAAAACGAGTGGAACAGAGGGCAGAAGGGCACAAAAAACAAGTGGAACAGAAGGCAAAAGGGGCACAAAAACAAGGGGAAAACGAGTGGCACAGAAGGCAGATGGGCACAAAAAACGAGTGAAACAGAAGACAAAAGGGGCACAAAAACGAGGGGAAAACGAGTGGCACAGAGGGCAGAAGGGCACAAAAAATGAGTGGAACAGAAGTCAAAAGGGGCACAAAAACAAGGGGAAAATGAGTGGCACAGAGGGCAGAAGGGCACAAAAAACAAGTGGAACAGAAGGCAAAAGGGGCACAAAAACAAGGGGAAAACGAGTGGCACAGAAGGCAGATGGGCACAAAAAACGAGTGAAACAGAAGAAAAAAGGGGCACAAAAACGAGGGGAAAACGAGTGGCACAGAGGGCAGAAGGGCACAAAAAAAACTACTGGAACAGAGGGCAGAAGGGCACAAAAAAATAGTGGAACAGAAAGCAAAAGGTGCACAAAAACAAGGGAAAAACTAGTGGCACAGAGGGCAGAAGGGCACAAAAAATTAGTGGAACAGAAGGGAAAAGGGGCACAAAAATTAGGGAAAAAACGAGTAGCACAGAAGACAGACGGGCACAAAAAAATTAGTGGAACAGAAGGCAAAAGGGGCACAAAAAACGAGAGAAAACCGAGTGGAACAGAAGGCAAAAGGGCACAGAAATACCAGAAAAACGAGTGGCACAGAGGCAAAATACAGAACACAGAAATACAGGGGCAGCTAAGAACAGAAGGCAGAATGGGCAGAGAGACGCACGGGGGCAGTGAGGGGAACAGAAGGGAAAACCGGGCAGAGACACGGGGCAGTGAGGGGAACAGAAGGGAAAACCGGGCAGAGACACGGGGGCTGCGAGGGGTACAGAAGGAAAGACCGACCAGAGAGAGCACAGCGACAGCGAGGGGAACAGAGTGTAGAACAAACATTTGCAATGCAATAGGTCTCGCAATTGTGTGAGTTTGAGCTATTGGCATTGTAAATGGCAATGCCTTTTATTTACGTGTTAGTTTTTAAAACATAAAATAAGGCATTGTCATTTACAATGCCAATAGCTCAAACTCTCACAATTGCGAGACCTATTGCATTGCAAATGCTTGTTCTGTTGCTTATTGATATGTTTGGGTGTGTTCAATGTCCACTACTGGGGTAAAACCGTTACTCATGCTGCCAGATGAGAGGCGCTTTCAAAGGCTCCGAACTCAGCGACCGCTGCTGGATGGACGTCACGGGCCTGCTCGAATTGCCCTTCAAAAAATGCGCCAATCACACGTTATTAGCACACTCAGTAGATATACCAGACAATTAGACATATAATGTACATATAACAAACTTGACGAATACACACTACACCCGCTAGGCGTGTACCCAGCTAACTCACACCAATCACCACACACACAGTACAGATCAGACAAGCACATAAACAACTCACACGCCCAACAACGCGAAAACACATCATGAACATATAACAGGCTTGACGCACCCACTCTACACCCACCAGGCATGTATTCCACACACACCAACCGCAAACATCACTCACGCACATACACATCAGTCACGCGGCAAACACACCATTCCCATTGAGATGCGTATCTACTGCCTGGTGACGTATACTTCTCTGCTGTTTATGGCACTTGGAGTTGTTGTAGACTGCTGAGAGTCAGCGGGAAACACAGTAGGAGAGATGTGGTCTAGGGGCATATGAGAAAAGGCACCTACGGAGGCATGCACAGGACTGCTAGGGCACTGTAGCCGGCGCACTACAAGAAAGGCGAGGCGAAGTTCGTCTTTTCTGCGTTCGCAGAAAAGAGTACTGCAGCTGGTAAATAATAATATATAACTCTCTCACACCCGGCTTCCGTGCACCTCTGTATTGGACTGTCCAGGTGAGGTGACCCGACAGGGAGACAACTGTACTCCAGGAGGGAGGAGAGAGAAACTACTGTTTAATTTACATAAAATATAAATAGATAGAAGGCATGGGGAGAGAGGGGAGCAACTGTTAGGAACGACCAGCCTGACAGACATGCGGAGTGGATTCTGTGAGAACCAAGTGCTTTGGGGTGGAAGCCAGTGGTCAGCGCGTGGGGAGCCGTTAGGGTGGGGGGAGTGAAACCAAAAATATCTGGATAGAGAGAAGAACAGAATAGGGGTACGTAGGGTGGGGGGGGCATAACCCCACCTGCACAGTGCCTTCCGAGCTCAGGGGGCTAGAGTTACTATTACCACCTTGGCAGGAAAGCGTGACCCTCCCCCCCTACACTCACTGCATGGACTCCCCTTTCACTCCTGGTGCATGCCGGGATGATATCTCCATACTGCAGTTCTGAAATGGATCAACAAACAACATTAATTGCATAAATAATATTGCCGAGTTCTTTTTAAGAGCCGCTGAAAATAGTTTCACGGCGGGATAGCGACGAATGTAAATATAATTTTTGTACGGCGACCATAAATGCCTCCCTTCCCCCACTTCTTCCTGACATATCGTATAAACCGGATGAAATTTATCTCAGACAACGCAAAAATTGGTCTCGTTCTCTCCGTTAGGACCCCTCAGCGCTGTGGATATTGGGGATTGTAGTTTTATTGGCGATTGCAATCATTAATCTCACATACAGACTGACCCATAGAGAACAAGCAAACAAATACCCCCCCCGGCCCTCACTTACCACATGCCGTCTACCTCCGGCCACAGAAACGCTGGAGCACGCACACCGCAAGTCGGCCTGGAGCGCGCTCGGAAGAGACGCGGGAGGACAGGAGTGTGACGCTGTGAACGTGCACGTTGGCGTTCCCTCGCGTTCACAGACCTGAGTCGGCTCGTGCCCAGGTCTGGATCGGCTCGTGCCCAGCTCTGTCTCCCTTGGGAGGGAGCAAGGCGACTATAAGTCTCGTTGGCGGCAGCGCTTTGCGCTGCAACGCCAGCGAGACCTAAAAAGGCACACAGACCACGCGCAGGCAGCGGGGGAAGACAGACAACAGCAGTCACGGATACAACAATGAAAATACAGGCAATGCAATAAAAGCCATAAGGCGGAGGATGAACAAACCTACCTACTGCCTACCATTGGCCACCAGGGATGAGGCGCACGTAGTATCCTGCGGGTGGTGGAGGGCCTCGAACTTCCTCAGCAGCGGCAGCTGGGGCAGGGAGACACAGGCGATGCTGTGCGAAGGGGGAGCAACCTACATGGTGGCTTCAAGGGTCGCATGTACCGTCACCCCACCCTAGTCTGTTAAACGTAAGAGAAGCACAGTTTCTGCCCTCTGGTTCTAAGAGGACTTGTGAGCTCTCAAACAGAACTGCAGAAGGCAGGAGAAAAAGTGGGATGAGAATACAATGATGTTGAAAGGATCAAATACAAGAAATGTCTGAGAACCCACAAAACTAGAATTCTCACAGAAAAGGATCCCTATTTTACCAATAAAATTGAATCAGCAAAGGATTCTTCTAAGGAACTCTTCCATATAGTTATCAAGCTTACAACTAATTCTACCACACCCTCTACTACCTCTAGTTAATCTTTTTGCAACTCTTTGGCCAGTTTGTTTCTTCAGAATGTCATAAACTTCTACAATACTTTCCCCAACAGATGTATTCCCTCCCACTGCAGATGCAGCCCATATCGGAATCACTGGCACTGCATGGAACTTTCTAGCTCATTCCTTCATTGACGTGAACAATCATATCATCTGGATAATTTTGTCTCTCAGTCCTTTTCTCTCACTTGTGTGGTCCTACAAGATACCTCACTCAGTTCTACGCTGTTCCAAATTTACATCACCCCTCTGGCTTAGCTTATCAATTTGTTCGGCTTTTTCCTCACATCCTACGGAGATGATACTCAAAACATGGTTTCCCTGGCCAGTGACGTTTCTAGCACAGGAACCAAGGTTTGCAATTGTATGCAGGCCGTCAGCTAATGGATGTCTGACAATAGCCTTCAGCTTAACTCAGGAAAGACTGAGGTCCTGCTCTTTGGAGCTCAGCCCTCCTTTGAGACTCCTGGCTGGTAACCCCAAGACATGGGCTCCCATCCTACTTCCTTTTATCCCTCCACAGCTCCAGAAAACATCAGTCATCTCCCTGTTGATATTCAGACTTGACTATTGTTATGGTCTGTACCCAACTGCACATCAACATGTGCTTAATAAACTACACACCCTGCAGAATCCAGCTGCCCGTCTTCTTCTCAAAATCCCTGAACACCAATTGGTGTCTAAACCTATGAGGAACCTGCACTGGGTACCCATCAGGCACAGAGTTACTTTCAGGGCTCTATGCATTATTTATAAAGCTATACACAACTAATGGCCCTTTTTGCTCATAGGTAGTTTTAACTGGTATATTCCTAATAGGCCATTAAGATCTTCCTCTGTCAAAACCCTGATCCTGACCAGATCTAAACATGCGGCCTGGGGTGGCTGCAGCTTTGTGCTGGGAGCCTCTAAAGCCTGGAACAAGCTCCATTTACACATCAAAACCTCCTTAAATGTTTTGATTTTCAGAAAGACCCTCAATACCTGGTTTTATAACTCTTTATAAGAGTCTTGGTCTTATCTTGATCTTCTTGCCACAACATTACTAGGGCCAAGAAACCCTTGGGTATTAAAGCACTTAATAAAACTATTTAACATAAAATAATGATGGCAATGTACAAAGGAAGAAGTTCAATTGAATGGGAAAATATAATGCAAGTTAATATAGGATTAAAAAAAGTTGGAGATAGGAATGTTTCCTGCATTGTACATGGGCATGTTCCTCTGCCCTAAGTGCTCAACTGCATTTATATCTAGTTTCCTAAATTTTACAGGGGTCCCATATCTCTCAGTATGTGCTGGTCGCTTGGGTGAGGACCAGGTGTGGTGAGCTTCTCTCCATCCAAGGAGGACTTGACTGATACATGGATGGGCTGGGGAAAAGTAACCCTGGCTGATGGGCCTGGGAGAGACCAGATGTAACAGAAAGTTGAGGAAGCACGTAGCTAGCTGCGAGAATTAGTGTGAATTGCAGGTCACATCAATCATAGACAGTTTGAACACACCTTGCAGATCCAGGTTCCTCCCAGGACCCTGCTTGTTTGAGGGTCACTTGAACCTCAATCGCCCTGGTACCCTCCCAGAGCATGGCTGGGGCTGTCACAGGAAATTCTGCTCCCTTTATCCCGCCACGGTCTTAGTAATCATCTTCTGTCATTGAACCTGTACCCCTGGTCCTGGTTTAGAGCTGTGTCACCAGTGAGCCTGGCCTACCCAGGCAGGGCTGGTGCTCTGACTGCCCCAAGTTGTGAAACCCCCAGGGTGCCTGTTTGAATACTATGTGGGGCTGTCTGTGGTGTCCCATGCCTACCTTTACTTGCTGGCCTTCGTTGACTGCCTCTGCCCGGGTCATCGGCGGTCCTTTCCGACAAACGGTGAGTTGACTGCTTGAACACCATTCCTGACCTGAAGTCATGGTCAGATGCAGAGTGTGAGAAGCTGGGCCAATGCCTATGGTGCTGGGGCACCCTCGAAGCACATAAGCCTCTTTCACACAGTGGTGACCAGCAACACATCCCACTCTGGATCTGAGGGCAGTAAACCGGGGTCCCTCCACTGTGGCTGGCGGGAGGGGAGGAGCACGGGGTTGGAAGAGGTGTTGCTGCCAGGTGCCACAGTATGTGGGGGTCATCACCTCACTCTGAACTGCCGGAGGCAGGGTGAGAAAGCAAAAGACACACAATTGATGGACGTAATCCTGAACAAATCAAAACATTCACCCCCAGTCAAGAGATCGGGGTTAAATCCATCATTCTTTTGCTCACCATGCAACCCCAGTTTTGACCTGGCCATATGCAAATCAGTCTTGATCCTGTGCCTCATGGGAACAGTCCAGCCCAAAATGCCAAGCCAGGTCCTCCCTGGACTGGTAACAAGCATCCTAGGACTGGTTTCCGGGTTTCACCCCTCATCAGCCATGATAGCTTGAATCCAGTGGCACAGTGAACCCGGGACCCACGTCTGGGCATACCCATCACACTTAGGACGAGAAAGCAAAAGACACACAATTGATGGACAGAATGCAGAACAAATCAAAACATTCAGGGATTGCAGCATCCCTCCTTGCAGGTCGGTGGAATGACCAGGTGACCGAAACGGGTGCCAGAAGAGCTGCTAGGAAGCAACTTGTTGGCTTGAGACAGGGGCTCATGGTGCAGTGGCTTCTGATCGCTGCCCACAATGTGCATGGCCATTCTGGATGGTGGATCCCATGTGCCTGGGCCACCTGGCTGGAGTCATGTTGCCCATCTAGTCAGTGGCTGGGTGACCTGATGACCAATTTGCCAGCCAGCATGGCCATATGCAGCTTGTTTCTCCCACTGGGTTCCATAAGCCCCCCTACATCGTGGGGGCATAATAGATGATAACAATAGTTTCTTTGCTAGTCTCAGAGGGACTTCCGCCACCTCTGCTAACCAGGGCAGAATTCCAGAAAGGTCAACAAGATCAAAGATCCAAGGCCCAATAAATTGGTTGGTAGCAACCAGCTAGGAAGAGGGTGTGATCTTCAGTGGAGGTCGTTTTTCGAGGGAAGGTTCCATTATTGTGTAGCCCTGGGCTATCCTTATAAAATACGGACTTATCCTATTGGCCCGCACCGGTCCTTTTTGCGCTTGGAGCATAACATATCAGACAGAGTTTTGGAGCAGCGCAATACATTCATTCTTTGCGGGCACGCACATCCTTTTCACCTTTCGGCATAAAGCAGCACACATGTAAGTTACAAAATGGCATTTAAGGTTTGTTTATGTGCAGGAAGGAACTCCTTCCTGAACATAAACAAACCTCCCTGCTCGAAGACACCCTTGCACTCTGGTGCAAGGGTGCCTGCGCTGGCGATAAGTTGTAAAACCTACCGCCATCACAGGGTTAAACGCTAGGCTGCACCATATCCTTGGTAATATGGTGCAGCCTAGCGTTTCCGAAGTGGCGAAGAGAGGTGTTAAGCCAAGATGGCTAATGCCTCTCTTCGCCACTTTGTTGATAATATGCCCCCAAGTTTCTAAAGTTGTGGCAAACGCACTTCTGGTGCCGAAACACACGTAGAAACCATCGAAAGCATTGGTGCCTGTGCCACACCGTGTGTTTGTCTTTTTAGACCTATTGCAAAATCTTTACATTTTTTTATCTTTGTCTTATCCATTGTTGAATATTTAATCAACATATCTTTAACTCTTTTGGAGCAAGATTGATTAGCCTCTGTAAAAAATATCAACTATCTTTAAACATTTTTGGTTGTTGATCGATTATTGTGATTTTAAATTTATGGAACCAAAAACACTCCTTAGCACACGTAACAATATAATTTAACACAAGTATGTAACGTGCTTCCACAAAGTTAATTTTATGGATGTGGTGGGTGCATGTGGGAATAAATGAAGCTAGTTTGAGTGAGTATTTTTGTAAAGTGCATACATTTGTAACAATAAACTATGTTTTGTATTTAAAAAAAAAAATCTTTGATTCTTTCAGTTTATATTTGCAACTGTTGTGTTGTTTAGTCTTTGCACTCATCTTCTCTACCCAGATCAGGCTGGCATCATACTAGGGAGGCACCTAGCGCCAATAATCTCCAGCAAAAGGATGGGTTGAAGCCATTGCTTATGCCAGAAGGGACCCAGTCCTCCTGTCTTTAAGGCACAGGCCAGAGCTACCTTCACTTTCCAGCGCATGGTGATATCTGGCTAGGAAGAGGTCTGGGGCTACTCAGGGTCACCAGATTCAAGAGTAGAACAGTTGGAAATAGGAGAAGCCGTGGCTTTTGCCTGGGATGCACAATCCCAGTAGGTCATGGTCCCAAGCACCAGCCAGAGCCACTTATCCTGCCCGGTGGAGGATGATGTCGGACCACAGAGGAGTCTAGGGCCCCTTCGAGCTGAACAGGTTTCGCCCTCCAGGCCGGAACTTCAGCCACCAGACAGAGTCACAAAGCCTGTCCTGGGCAAGGTGGTGTCATATTGGGGAAGTGTCTGGGGTTCCTCCGGGGTCAACATACCCATTAATCAGCATTGAGAGGCGGGAGAAGCCTTGAGTTTTTCTTGTGATACCAGGTCCAATAGGGCCAAAGCTTCAGCCATTGGGCCTTACCCAGGGCAGGGTGGCATCAGAGCGGGGAAGATTCAGGGGCTCCTCTCGGCTGAAGACTCCAGTGAAAGGTCAGTGAAGCTATGGCTTTCACCTGGGAATCCTGGTTAATGCAGGCTCCGGGCTCCGGGCAAAGCCACCTTCCCATCCAGGGGAAGAGTGGCATCAGATTGGGGAGGAGTCTGGGACTCCTTTGGCCTAAACAGCTCCAGTCATCACCAATGAGTACCAGGTGAAGCCATGGCTTTGACCTGGGGAGCTCGCCCCATGCAGACCGAGGTTGTCAGCAGTCAGGCAGAGCCACCTTACCTATCCAGGACAAGGTTTCACTTGCAAGGATTTGCGAAGATTCCTGCCAGATAGCCTGCAGGCTTTGAAATCACATCCTGGGTAAAACTTCGCCAGTGGTGTTTCATTCTCAAGGCTGATCCAGCCAATCGACAAGTATGAGTGTGCCAACTCAGAGACCCACCCATGAAAAACATTGCAGCCTAAGTTTAATTTCGCACAACCCTAGTTACCCTGTGTTTTACAGGGGCTTACAATCTATGCTTCTGCCCAAGAAAACTTTGATAATTATTCCCAGTATTCATTAATATCAGCTCAGCAGTTGAGTTCCAAGATACCATGTGAGTTGTAAAGCTGCACTTTTCAAGAATGCAATAAACTGACAGAAAACATGACATAACAGTGTGACGAACACATTCGCATCTTGTTGCTACATCTGTAGCCGGTGTTGGTGAACTATCTAACAAACTCACTGTGTATATGTATTCTTCATCAAAACCCACCTCGCAGCCTATGACTTCACATCAGGACCTCCCTACTACAGTTTGCGTTGATAACAAATATGCATCAGGAGGAGAAAAAGACATGAAACCTGGGGCCATATTACCAAGGTGAAGTATCGCCGCTTTTTCGGCGAATTGTGCCGAGAAAGCGGCAATACTACTAGCGCCCTATTAACAAGGGCATGCTAACGCCTGTCTCAAGCCCACTTTGCATGTCAGCGAGAAACATCGCTAATGACATGCAAAGTGGGCATTCCCACATCCAACCGCATGTAAAATGTGGTTGGAGGTGGTAACACCCTATTACCAAGGCAGGCTTTGGGAGTAGGAGACCTGCGATAAACTCGTTTATCGCAGGTCTCCCAACGCCTGCTATGATCAGGTGTTAGGCATTGATAACATGGGGGTGTGGATCATAAAGCTGAATCCACCCCTCCATATTATCAAGGCACACATTAGCGCGTGACAACAACGCTTGTTGTCACTCGCTAATGTTCCCTATCGCCGGCTATCGCCGGATTTAATATCGCCTACGTGTTGCGCGTTGATAATGACGCGCTAACACGGCGATAAAATCCGGCGATAGCCGGCGATAGGGAAATGTGCAATGTGCGTTTTTTAACACACATCTTGGTAATATGGCCCCAGGTCTTATCATCTGCTACATAGTGTTATTTTATATTCAGATAAACTTGTAGTTTGAGGAATAGGCAGCATATGCACTTTTTTCCAAAGCTATCCTGCTATGCGGTTGTTTAAAGGCCATGTCTTAATAACGTAATTGCAAGCAGCAGAGCACTGACATTTCATGAAAGGTTTATATATCTGTGTGGTGAAGGATTTCAGTTTTTCAAATGAATCAAATTAGTCAGAGAGATTTATCTCCAAGACTACTGGAAACAACTACACTCTGCCATGCTGAATCTTAGAACATTAGAACATGCGCTAATTAGATGTCGAAGCATTCTGACAAAATACCAAGGTTGGTAATACACTCAAAAGATTGCCATAACTAACAGGAAGGGATCGAATAAAAGAAGAGAAATCCCACCGGTAGGACCTTTGTAAGCATAATGGCTATTGGGTGACGTGCAAACGCTGGATTCGCAGTTCAGAAAAGGCCAGGGGCCTTATTTATGAAGGCCTTGCGCAGCCGGTGCGTCACTTTTAAAATGGGAAAAAGTGACGCACTGGCGGCGCAAGGCCTTCATAAATAAGGCCCCAGATATTTTGGCAAAAAAATGTCAGTTTCCTAATTTAGATATCAAATAGAATTTTATATTTTCATCTTTATAAAAGTCTTTTAGTCACGTGAAATGAGTCAGAAATGATGGCCATATTTATCATTATATCACGCAAAGCAACGACCCAAGACACCTTGCTGCTCTGCGTGAAAGGGAGAAGGCAGGAATGCGCCATATCTGTCAAGATAAGGTGCATTCCTGCTCTCTGTCTGCATTGGTGCTAGGCAGCAGTTTATGCATCATGGTGCAAGGGTGCTTGTGTTACAGACAGAATTGTTTGTGTGCAAGGAGGGACACTTTCCTGCACAAAAACAATCTTCTGAGGCTTTTTCCTCTTTCTATACAGAAATTTCTCCTACTTGCGCCTCCCCTGGGAAGGAATAGCATCTTGACGCATTCCCAGGTTTACCAGTGTAGATAAATCTGGGACTGTGCCAAAATCAATGGGTGGATGTGTGGGTACACCCATGCTTCACCCATTGAACGCCTTCTTAGGGCAGAGTAAAGCAAGATAATGACTTGCACTGCTTTGAGTTACTCCAGATTAGCCAAGCCACACTGGACCACACATAGTGGCCTTGCGTAGCTTGGTAGATATCCTTCTAGGATTTGCGTCACCCTTGCGCTACTTTGCGTGGGATCAGGGCTTCGCAAAATGTTGATAAATATTCCCCTGAGATTCTAATAAGCTGCATACTCTGGAATGATCATGACACTGTCAGAGAAATTAAGTGAATCACCGAATGAAGAGGTACAATAAATAACAAACTATTCAGACAGGAACTGCACTTGCACATGGTATAATTGCAATATTAGCAGACCACTGTAGGAGAGTAGGGTCTGCTATCCTATGGTCACCCCAAATTTTTGCTTTTTGCTTCACTGGTTTTCGACTACTGAGGCTGTGGGCCTGCTGATCAGACCCCCAGCCTGCTGTTCTCTCACTAAATTAATGACACATGTGCTATAGGCACATACCAATTGGAAATGGACTCCTTGTCAGCCCCTGTAGAATGCACTATAGGTGCACAGGGCACAGGAGCCACTAAGGCCTACCAGGGGCTGCAGCATATCTTTTGCCACCCCTGGCTGGTTCTTAAATTGACACAACTGGCTGATCACTCAGCTGGGGTAAGGTGGTGTACACACCCCTTGCTTAGATATAGTATACCTATGTCTAAACCTATATCTGGACACATGTAAACCTGTGAGCCACTCCTATAGGCAGGCCTCCCCAATCCTGGAGGCTGGGTGCATGGTTTTTATGTGAGATGGAGCTCTAGCATGAGCTGAGCCTGTCTGCAGCCATCGGGAACAAATCCCTAAGCTGTTTCAGGATAATGCCATACCATATACTATTAAGTGCCTTATAATCCTCGCGGTTATTTAGCAACTTTGGTTTGGCTTTATCAAAACATGTCGTGTAAGGTGTCATACGCTTTGGAATACCATCCCCTCGCCAGTTCTGGCGACGGAGATGGCATTCCACCCCTCTAGAGGGGTAAGACATGTTACTTCACTTTAATGCGGTTGATTTCTCCAAAGGCCTTAAGATCCACAAAATGGATGCCTCTGCCACAGACAAATGTCTGGACCCCTGGAGCTGACCGAAACTCAGTCAAGGGGGTCCTGGACAAAGGGTTTCCTGTCACAGGAGGGTGTCACCGCCCTTCAGACAGGAGATAGTGTATTGTAGCAGGGAGGTTTGAAAGAAACCAGACACTGCCTGGGGCGCACAAGGCTGCCCCTTGCATAATCCGGCCAAACCGGTTCTGGGGCACTCCAGCCCTCGTGCCAGGGTGGCCTGGATCAAAGGAAGGGGGTGTATCCACCCACTTCCTGGGTCCCACCCATAGGAGGGGACCTAGCAGGTAATCACGCCCACCAGATTCGAATAAGAGTGGGAGCAGTGCCAATGCACATCAGATTTCCTGGAAGAAACATTTGAAACGATATTCTGGACCCTTCGCCCTCCATCTCAACGTGGAAGCCCGAAGAATCTCCCTTGTGGTCAAGGAGTGACCACCCTGCAGCAGCAGGCACCATCCAGCCCTCGACGTCTACTTAGTTGCAGTTCCCGCCGGAACTCGAGCAACTGAGATTGACGAGATCAAGCCTGCCCAGCTTCTAACAGCCCGATCCACAGTCCCTGCAAAGCTGAGACCCGTGGAGGCGACCGGAAGCGTGGGGCACGCCATCTTGAAGTGACCACGAGACGCTGACCGTGCAGCCCACGAGTGACCCTCGAAGCTGTACACCGGGGTTTGAGAAGCCCCCACCCTGAGCTACTCCTGAGCCGAAGTTCAGCCCTCCACACTCGACGAGTGCTGCGTGGGGCCCTTTGGCACGATTTGGCTCAACGCGTTGGCCCGGTCACTTGCCAGCTGGCTTGTGGTCCCTGTGCCAATGAACTACCTAAAAAGACTTGTGATTCTGGTTGCTCCAGATCCACACCAGCTCCCCTGAAAAGGAGCCCCGACTCTGACCTTCCTGGTCCGAGGGAGAAGCAATCTTCCGATCCTGCGTGGATTGCTCTTACCAAGGCTTGTTTGCTCCAAACCTGAAGCCGACTGCACCGACGGTGAGAGCCTGCGTGGGACAGATCGTGACCTGCTCCTGGACGTCGCAGATGCCCCAGAGCCCACGTGACAGCGGAGAGAAGCTCCTCGACGACCACCTGATTGCGCCCGACATTGCCTGGGTCCGTCCTGGTTCCACCCTGGTCACTGCTGAGTGACCCAGACTCTGTCCCCTCTGCTTTCAGGTACTCTACAACTTGAGTCCACCCTTGGACTCCACCGGACACTTCGTCTTCACCCTGCCTGCAGCCCTTTCAGCTTCAAGCACCAAGAGCCTGCGTGTCAAAACCCGACGCCACTTCGACCCTGTGCACCCACTTCCTGTGGGTGAGGTAACTTTGCTCCGCCGGTGTTCCCACACTGGTGCACACCTCTAGGGTCTGTGTGTTAAGTTTTGTTCCTCGAGGTTCAGCGGAAGTGTCCTTAAACTTTAACTCTTTGACTTTTACGCACCATTGGTTAACATTGGTGCATGCGTGCGCTTTCCGCACATCTCCCGAATCCCGAGGGCCATTCCCGACTTCAGCATTGCTTGTCCTGACTGCTCCCAGCGATTCCCTAGGCCCTAGGCCTAACCACTGCTCGAGTGGCATCTCTTATACCACTTGTTTAGTATATGGTTTGAGTGGCCACCCGCCCTCATCCATAATTGTGCAACTTGTATGTTTAAACAGTGCTTTTTGATTTAACGCTTGTGCCCCTTTATTCATAAAGAATACTGGGGATTGTTTTTAGTAATAAACACATATATTTTTATAATATATACTTGTGTGGTGTCCTTTCATTTGGTATTACAGGATTGTATGTGGTAAAACAGCTCGCTTAACACGACCTCTTAAGTTAAGCCTTTAGGCTGCTTAGTCCATGCTACCCCTAGGATAGCTTGTCTAATAAGGTTGACTTACAACCAGACACCATAAGGGGATTGTTTGGTCAGGTAGTAGGTGGTTCCAGAATTGGAAACATCCCCTACCAGGCCAACTTCTCACATTGGTGGCAGCGGTGGGATTTGAGCTTGCTGTTGTTTTACCATTGCAATCTTTATATCAAATTGAAAGATCACATCAAGTACCTCTAGGTACATATACAATCAAAAGCTTAGCATATTAAGTTCTACTGAACTTAGTAGTTGTAGGTTGAAGGGAGTAGCACACCCCTGACTACAACTCACTAGCAAGGTCCAGTAGGAAAACACTTAGTGTAGGTAAGTGCACCACTTACACCTCACTAGTAACCATGTCTGACACAGGAAAGGCCTCAGGGTCTAGTCCTGTGACAGTTGACCCTACCCAGGCAACTTTTGGATATGACAAACTAACCCGCAGAGACTTGATTGCCTTGTGCAAAGCAAGAGGGTTAAAAAGGGGCAGAAGCCCCACCTGCCTAATCCTAGTAGAAATCCTAGAACAGGATGACTTAGAGAAGGCAAAAGCAGCTTCCCTAGATACAGGAACTGGAGGGAACCCCCCTGCAGTTGATCCCCTTGAAGAGGAGGATGATGATGACTTGGATGAGGACTCAGATGTTGAGGACTTAGGAGTACAGGATCAGGGTAGCCAGGTTCCAGTTGGTAGGCTTAGCCAGGCCAACTTGGACCTACTGGGGAATGGAGAGGGCCAGCACCTCCCCAGAACCCAACATATGATTCTCCCAGGCAACAGAAGAGTGAGATCTCCCTCAGGGGACTCTCGTCTTTCTAGTGCCTCCAGAGAATCACAGAGAGGCATGAATGCTTCTCAAAAGTTAGAGCATAGGGCCAGAATGAGGGCTGTCAAACTCCAGATAGAGAGGGAGGAGGTAGCCTTGGCTCAAGCTAGACTTGCCTTGGCAAGAGAGCAGAAATTAAGTGGCTTAGATGTCACTGGTGGCAGCAATTTTCCAAGAGAAAAAGACAGGGCCTATGACAATAGAAACCTGACCAAAATTGTGCCCCCCTTTAAAGAAGGGGACGACATCCACAAATGGATGACTGCTCTTGAGAGAGCCTGCATGGTACAGCAGGTTCCTGAGAATCAGTGGGCTGCAATTTTGTGGTACTCCTTTTCTGAGAAAGGGAGGGACAGGCTCCTCACAGTTAGACCTGAGGATGCCAAAAACTACTCTGTTTTGAAGAGTGCTCTCATTGAAGGGTATGGCCTAACCACTGAGCAATACAGGTTGTTGTTCAGAGACACCCAGAAAGCACAGACTCAAGACTGGACTGATTTTGTGGAGTGTGCCACTAAGGCTTTGGAGGGTTGGTTACAGGGAAGTAAAGTTTCAGACTATACAGGATTGTACAATCTTATGATGAGAGAACAGATCCTTAATAACTGTACAAACCAGCTGTTGCATCAATACCTTATTGACTCTGATCTGACCTCTCCCCAAGAATTGGGAAAGAAGGCAGACAAATGGGTCAGAACAAGGATTAAGCAGAAACCCCAGAACCAAGGTGGTGACCAGAAGAAAACAGACCAGAAGGGTGGTAATCAGAATCAGAAAGATAAAGAAAAAGACCAGAAGTCTTCAGGCCCCCAAACTAATAGTAAGGAGGGTGGTTCCCAAACCGGTAACAAGAAGAAGAAGAACAAAGGTCCAAAGACACCTTGGTGCAATACCTGCAAATCAGTTTCACACTGGGGCAGTGAGTGTACCAAGGCAAATCCAGTTCCCACCACTACAGCTCCTAAAGCAACTGCAACCCCAAGTACAGTAAGCAGTGGTGGAACACAGTCCAAGGGTGTAGCTGGGTTGACCCTGGGTATTGAAGTAGGATCTGGCCTAGTCAGAGTCCCTACACAGGCAGTTCTCCTGTATGATGTGGACATTGAGTTGCCCACTGCAGTAAGCCCCACTAACCTGGGCAAATACAGGCAGACTCCCTTAATAAATGAGAAACTGGCTCAAGCTTACAGGGACACATGTGCTAGTGTCACCATGGTGACCCCTGGCTTTGTGGACCCTGGGCAGATTGTACTAGGAGAGAGCTACCTAGTAACCAATGCAAGCAACTCCACTACCTCCCATAGTGTGGCAGTTGTGAACTTCTCCTGGGGAGGGGTTGATGGCCTAAAGAAAGTTGTGGTGAGTGCAGACCTACCAGTAGACTGTCTGTTAGGCAATGACCTTGAAAGCTCAGCATGGTCAGAAGTGGAGTACAGGACTCATGCAGAAATGCTAGGGATTTCAGAGCATGTCCTTGCCATGACAAGGGCTCAGGCTAAGAAGTGCCTTCCTGAACCAGTGGTGGATCTTGAGACAATAGACCAGCCACAGCCCAAGAGAAGGAGCAAGAGAGGAAAGGCCTCGCCTTCCACCTTGCCCCAGGTTGAGGATCAGGTTTCAGAGGAAACTGATTCTGCAGTCCAAGAGGAGACTGTCTCTGAGGAGCTTGAACCTGACCAGGTTGAGTTTCTGGGGACAGGGGGACCCTCAAGGGCAGACCTGAGGCAGGCTCAATTAGATTGCCCTTCCCTTGAACCCCTCAGACAGCAGGCTGCTGCTGAGGCTGCTGGGGATGCCCAAGGTACCCATACTGTGTATTGGGATGAGGGACTCCTTTACTCAGAGGCTAGAGCCCCCAAGCCTGGCATGACCAGGAGGTTGGTGATACCTCTGCAGTTTAGGGGATTCCTCCTTACCTTGGCCCATGATATTCCCCTTGCAGGACACTTAGGCCAGAACAAGACGTGGGACAGGCTTGTTCCACACTTTCACTGGCCTCACATGTCAGAGGATGTCAAGGAGTTTTGTCGCTCCTGTGTCACTTGCCAAGCCAGTGGTAAGTCAGGTGGCACAACAAAGGCCCCCCTAATACCACTACCTGTGGTGGGGGTCCCCTTTGAGAGAGTTGGAATTGATATTGTGGGTCCAATGGACCCCCAAACAGCATCTGGGAACAGATTCATACTGGTGGTAGTGGATCATGCCACCAGGTACCCAGAGGCTATTCCCCTAAGGACCACCACAGCACCTGTGGTGGCAAAAGCCCTCATTGCAGTTTTCTCAAGAGTGGGCTTTCCTAAGGAGGTACTATCAGATAGAGGGACAAATTTTATGTCCAGCTATCTAAAAGCAATGTGGAAGGAATGTGGAGTAAACTATAAGTTTACCACCCCATATCATCCACAATGCAATGGGCTTGTGGAGAGATTTAACAAGACCCTTAAAGGCATGATAAAAGGATTACCAGAGAAGCTCAGGCGGAAATGGGACATTCTTTTACCCTGCCTGCTCTTTGCTTACAGAGAGGTCCCACAGAAGGGGGTTGGCTACAGCCCTTTTGAACTTTTGTTTGGCCACCCTGTGAGAGGTCCATTGTGTTTGGTGAAGGAAGGATGGGAGTTACCTCTCAAAAAGCCCAAACTAGACATAGTGGACTATGTACTTGGTCTCCGCTCCAGGATGGCTGAGTACATGGAAAGAGCATCCAAAAACCTGGAGGCCAGCCAAGAATTGCAGAAAGCTTGGCATGACCAAAAGGCTGTGCTGGTAGAGTTCCAACCAGGACAGAAGGTATGGGTACTGGAGCCAGTGGCTCCAGCAGCACTCCAAGACAAATGGAGTGGACCCTATCCTATTATTGAGAAGAAAGGGGAAGTCACCTACTTGGTAGACTTTGGAACACCCAGGAGCCCTCACAGGGTAATCCATGTGAATCGCTTGAAAGCATTTGTAGACAGGGAGGACATGAGCTTGCTCATGGCCACAGATGGGGAACAGGAGGAAGAGAGTGACCCTCTCCCAGACCTGCTTTCTCAGAACCCTGATGATGGTTCAGTTGATGGAGTAGCCTTGGCAGGCAGCCTCACTGACCAGCAACAGAGGGACTGCAGACAAGTTTTGCAGGCTCACAGGCAAATGTTTTCACTCACACCCAGCCAAACTGACTGGTGTACCCATGTTGTGGACACTGGTGACAGTCTGCCTGTCAAGAATAAGATCTACAGGCAACCTGATCATGTCAGGGATTGCATCAGGGCAGAGGTGCAAAAGATGTTGGAGCTTGGAGTGATTGAGCCATCAGAGAGCCCATGGGCCAGCCCAGTAGTCCTGGTGCCAAAACCTCATACCCAAGATGGTAAGAGAGAAATGAGGTTTTGCGTGGATTACAGGGGTCTCAATGCTGTCACTAGGACAGATGCTCACCCCATTCCAAGAGCAGATGAGCTCATTGACAGATTGGCTTCTGCCAAGTTTCTGAGCACATTTGATCTGACAGCTGGCTACTGGCAAATCAGACTAGCTGAGGAGTCAAAAGCCAAGACAGCATTCTCTACCCCTAGTGGACATTATCAGTTTGTGGTAATGCCCTTTGGTTTAAAGAATGCACCTGCCACTTTCCAAAGGTTGGTGAACCAAGTCCTTACTGGGTTGGATGACTTTTGTGCAGCTTATCTGGATGATATTGCTGTCTTTAGCTCCACCTGGGAGGATCACCTGATCCACCTGAAGAAAGTTTTGGAGGCCCTGCAAAAGGCAGGCCTAACTATCAAGGCCACCAAGTGCCAGATAGGGCAGAGTAAGGTTGTATACCTGGGCCACCTAGTAGGTGGAGGCCAGGTTCAGCCACTGGAAAGCAAAATCCAGGCCATACAGGACTGGGCTCCTCCAGTTACCCAGACACAAGTCAGAGCCTTCTTGGGCCTGACTGGGTATTACAGAAAGTTTGTGAAAAACTATGGGTCTATAGTGACACCATTAAATGACTTGACATCCAAGAAGATGCCAAAAAAGGTTCAGTGGACAGTTAGCTGTCAGAAGGCATTTGAAGACCTGAAGAAGGCCATGTGCTCTGCACCTATCCTAAAGAGTCCTGACTACTCCAAACAGTTCATTGTTCAGACAGATGCTTCTGAGTTGGGGGTGGGAGCTGTACTCTCACAACTTAATCAAGATGGTCAAGACCAGCCAATTGCTTTCATTAGCAGGAGGCTAACCCCAAGAGAAAAACGTTGGTCAGCCATTGAGAGGGAGGCCTTTGCTGTGGTTTGGGCATTAAAGAAGTTGAGGTCCTACTTGTTTGGAACTCACTTCCTGGTGCAGACAGACCATAAGCCCCTCTTATGGCTTAATCAGATGAAGGGTGAAAATCCCAAACTGCTCAGGTGGTCCATTTCCCTACAGGGGATGGACTTTACAGTGGAGCACCGCCCAGGGACTGACCATGGTAATGCAGATGGTCTCTCCAGGTACTTCCACTTAGAACATGAAGACTTATCTGGTCAAGGTTAGTTTAATGTCCCTGCGTTTGGGGGGGGGTTGTGTAGGAGAGTAGGGTCTGCTATCCTATGGTCACCCCAAATTTTTGCTTTTTGCTTCACTGGTTTTCGACTACTGAGGCTGTGGGCCTGCTGATCAGACCCCCAGCCTGCTGTTCTCTCACTAAATTAATGACACATGTGCTATAGGCACATACCAATTGGAAATGGACTCCTTGTCAGCCCCTGTAGAATGCACTATAGGTGCACAGGGCACAGGAGCCACTAAGGCCTACCAGGGGCTGCAGCATATCTTTTGCCACCCCTGGCTGGTTCTTAAATTGACACAACTGGCTGATCACTCAGCTGGGGTAAGGTGGTGTACACACCCCTTGCTTAGATATAGTATACCTATGTCTAAACCTATATCTGGACACATGTAAACCTGTGAGCCACTCCTATAGGCAGGCCTCCCCAATCCTGGAGGCTGGGTGCATGGTTTTTATGTGAGATGGAGCTCTAGCATGAGCTGAGCCTGTCTGCAGCCATCGGGAACAAATCCCTAAGCTGTTTCAGGATAATGCCATACCATATACTATTAAGTGCCTTATAATCCTCGCGGTTATTTAGCAACTTTGGTTTGGCTTTATCAAAACATGTCGTGTAAGGTGTCATACGCTTTGGAATACCATCCCCTCGCCAGTTCTGGCGACGGGGATGGCATTCCACCCCTCTAGAGGGGTAAGACATGTTACTTCACTTTAATGCGGTTGATTTCTCCAAAGGCCTTAAGATCCACAAAATGGATGCCTCTGCCACAGACAAATGTCTGGACCCCTGGAGCTGACCGAAACTCAGTCAAGGGGGTCCTGGACAAAGGGTTTCCTGTCACAGGAGGGTGTCACCGCCCTTCAGACAGGAGATAGTGTATTGTAGCAGGGAGGTTTGAAAGAAACCAGACACTGCCTGGGGCGCACAAGGATGCCCCTTGCATAATCCGGCCAAACCGGTTCTGGGGCACTCCAGCCCTCGTGCCAGGGCGGCCTGGATCAAAGGAAGGGGGTGTATCCACCCACTTCCTGGGTCCCACCCATAGGAGGGGACCTAGCAGGTAATCACGCCCACCAGATTCGAATAAGAGTGGGAGCAGTGCCAATGCACATCAGATTTCCTGGAAGAAACATTTGAAACGATATTCTGGACCCTTCGCCCTCCATCTCAACATGGAAGCCCGAAGAATCTCCCTTGTGGTCAAGGAGTGACCACCCTGCAGCAGCAGGCACCATCCAGCCCTCGACGTCTACTTAGTTGCAGTTCCCGCCGGAACTCGAGCGACTGAGATCGACGAGATCAAACCTGCCCAGCTTCTAACAGCCCGATCCACAGTCCCTGCAAAGCTGAGACCCGTGAAGGCGACCGGAAGCGTGGGGCACGCCATCTTGAAGTGACCACGAGACGCTGACCGTGCAGCCCACGAGTGACCCTCGAAGCTGTACACCGGGGTTTGAGAAGCCCCCACCCTGAGCTACTCCTGAGCCGAAGTTCAGCCCTCCACACTCGACGAGTGCTGCGTGGGGCCCTTTGGCACGATTTGGCTCAACGCGTTGGCCCGGTCACTTGCCAGCTGGCTTGTGGTCCCTGTGCCGACGAACTACCTAAAAAGACTTGTGATTCTGGTTGCTCCAGATCCACACCAGCTCCCCTGAAAAGGAGCCCCGACTCTGACCTTCCTGGTCCGAGGGAGAAGCAATCTTCCGATCCTGCGTGGATTGCTCTTACCAAGGCTTGTTTGCTGCAAACCTGAAGCCGACTGCACCGACGGTGAGAGCCTGCGTGGGACAGATCGTGACCTGCTCCTGGACGTCGCAGATGCCCCAGAGCCCACGTGACAGCGGAGAGAAGCTCCTCGACGACCACCTGATTGCGCCCGACATTGCCTGGGTCCGTCCTGGTTCCACCCTGGTCACTGCTGAGTGACCCAGACTCTGTCCCCTCTGCTTTCAGGTACTCTACAACTTGAGTCCACCCTTGGACTCCACCGGACACTTCGTCTTCACCCTGCCTGCAGCCCTTTCAGCTTCAAGCACCAAGAGCCTGCGTGTCAAAACCCGACGCCACTTCGACCCTGTGCACCCACTTCCTGTGGGTGAGGTAACTTTGCTCCGCCGGTGTTCCCACACTGGTGCACACCTCTAGGGTCTGTGTGTTAAGTTTTGTTCCTCTAGGTTCAGCGGAAGTGTCCTTAAACTTTAACTCTTTGACTTTTACGCACCATTGGTTAACATTGGTGCATGCGTGCGCTTTCCGCACATCTCCCGAATCCCGAGGGCCATTCCCGACTTCAGCATTGCTTGTCCTGACTGCTCCCAGCGATTCCCTAGGCCCTAGGCCTAACCACTGCTCGAGTGGCATCTCTTATACCACTTGTTTAGTATATGGTTTGAGTGGCCACCCGCCCTCATCCATAATTGTGCAACTTGTATGTTTAAACAGTGCTTTTTGATTTAACGCTTGTGCCCCTTTATTCATAAAGAATACTGGGGATTGTTTTTAGTAATAAACACATATATTTTTATAATATATACTTGTGTGGTGTCCTTTCATTTGGTATTACAGGATTGTATGTGGTAAAACAGCTCGCTTAACACGACCTCTTAAGTTAAGCCTTTAGGCTGCTTAGTCCATGCTACCCCTAGGATAGCTTGTCTAATAAGGTTGACTTACAACCAGACACCATAAGGGGATTGTTTGGTCAGGTAGTAGGTGGTTCCAGAATTGGAAACATCCCCTACCAGGCCAACTTCTCACAACCACCCACTAAAAAAGATGTGCACTATGTTTACATGAGTTGCCTGGCAATACAGCATTTTCTTACTAAAAAAAAGAGCAACTAATTTATGCAGAAATACCTATCTAGGAGCCGCCTCGGTAGGATTATTTTTTTCCAATGTCTTCATAACTTGTATAATTATATCTGAAGTCTTTTGACTTCACATGCTGGATTTAGAATGCATAGAACTTTATTGTGAACATGTATATTGTCTAAGTGCAGAACCTCAAGCCTGTGCTCGGATCTTTATTTGAGAATCAGTACTTGCCAGAGCATACTATCTAAGTGATTTCAAAATGAACAGTTCACCAACCATTATTCATAATAAAGATTTTGAAAATAGAGATACTAAACTAGATCAATTTATCAAAACAGAATCAACTGGTGTGATAAATTGGACTGTTAGATGAAGGGAGTGTAAGCTCTTTTCAAGCAACAGCCACAATCCTTGCCAGGGAGAACTGCAAAAGTCACTAAAATAACCTATGCTTACCCCTCTGGCAGTTTGGTACAAAAGCAGTCAGGCTTAACTTGTTGGCAATGTGTAAAGTATTTATGCCCCACTTAAACAGTAATAAAGTGAAAACAGAGTAAAAGAATAATTCCACAACAAAACAACAAACAGAAAATAAAGAATATTTAAATAAAGTATTTGACACTAAAATGACAAAATCCAATCAGTAGAATAGGAGTTCTTAATTTTTTAATTTTATTGTGGAATATAGTGCCTAAAAGATCAAACCAACCATGGACATCTAGTTGTAGAAGACCAGGGCTAAGTCGAAAGTTATGGCCGACTGCAGTGGAGAATGGTTTGGATTCACAAAGTGGATTGGGTGCAGTCTCCGCTCACCTTCGGACTTAAAAGAAATTTTGAAGGAAAATGTCTGAAGAGGTGAAGTTCAATGGAGCTTGATAGCTGGTGGTGTCCAAGAGGCGTCATCGTCATAGAGTCGCACGACAAAGTCACAGTGAAGATTCTTACATTGACTCACATTCAGATTTAGGGGCATATATATGAGGGCCTTGCGTCACGTTTATACCTTGCTAAGTGGTACATGCATGACGCAAGGGTCAGAGTCAGATTTATGAAACCACGCAAAGACTCATGGCGTGGCTTTGTGTGGCCTCATAAATCTTGAGTAAGGCAACACAGCGCATATCACTGCTTTGCCTTACTCTGCGCAAGGGAGGCGTTCCATGGGCATTGCAGTGGGTGTTCCCATGCAACTCCCAAATTTACAAGAACTTGTAAACCTGGAAATGCGTCTAAATCTTACGCCGCCCTAGGGCAGGCGTAACGAGGAGAAATATGTTTATTTCTCCTAGCTTTTCCTCTTTCTATGAGTTCTGTATTCTGCAACACACGTAGAAATAGGAAACCGTCTCGATGGTTTGTTTTCATGCAGGAAGGTGTCCCCCAATCCAGCCTACAGCACAGGAACCCTTGCAATATGGTACCAGTGTGCCTGCGCTAGGCTGCCAAAACCGTGCCAGAGGAGGGGGGAAGGACAGAAATGCACTGTATTGGATAAAAAAGGTGCATTCCTGTTCTTTCAATTTGACATAGGACAGCACAGAAAGGTGACTTGCTGCACTGTCCTATGCCAAAACCCCATAAATGAGGCCCTTAGTCTTTTTTTTAATTAAAAAATCTCCAGTGGGATGAAGTTGCAGGCTTAAGCTGGCGAGGGCTCCAGGAGGCTGAATACTCCTTCAGTGAGAAGCCACTGGAAAGAATTTGTTGCTGCTGAGAAGAACGTAGTAGGAGCTGCGCAAAGTAAGGCTGACCGCCAATTCACCTTGTACGGATCAACAGGCAGGCAGGTTCCAGTCTCCTCTAGGTTCTCAGGGTCCCAAATTTGGCATTTTAGGCAATCCGGGCAACTTTAGCACCACTTCCATGGGCCCAGGACTGGAGAGGCACCACTAGGAGGGTCATGACTCATTGAAGGGAACTGCAGGCTTCGCCAGGCTAAGCGCACTGAGAGTGAGAAATCAATGGAAATGGCTCGGGCATGGGTGGCGCTTGTGGAACTAGTTAAGCACCCCATTGAAGCATCAAGCAGTGCTCTGAGAATACTTCCTTAGGTCCAGAGTGAACTGAAGAGTGTGTCTGAGGGTCCTATTTCCATGCCCGGTGCCTCCTTTGAAGTAAGAGAAACTTGTAGAGGCGTTTCCCTGCCGTAGTCTGAGCCTGACTGCAGGTGCAATAGGCTAGTTTGAAGTTTGTTGTGTGAGAACAGGGCACAGTCTATTGAAATGCAAGTGGGCTATGCTCATCTCCGCAGCCCTCACCTTGCCTGAGATGGTTCATCCAAATACACCTAGTCCCTCCATTGTGAGGCTATCTGGGAGGAATACATAAAGTCCAACTGCTAACTACACCCTGTCATATGACCCAGGAACAGGCTGCTGGCACCAAAAGGTTAGGACAAGTGGCATTTTCAGGATTGTGATTTAAAATCCAACTTTACGATTAAAAAGGATTTAAAATTACAATTCCTCAGACAACAAACATGACCTTTCCACCATGCTCCCAATCAAACATTAGCACCTATTAAATGGAATAGGTTAGCCCAATAATATTCTATGGGCGAGGTAGGCCTCACAGTAGTAAAAAATAAATTTGACAGATTTTCACTACCAAGACATGTATAACTGAAAAGCGCATGTCCACCTTTTTAATTACAATGCAACCTGCCCTAGGGGCTGTTTAGGGCCTAACTAGGTGTGGCAATATATGTACTAAAAAGGGAGCTGTGAACCTGCCAAGTAGAATTGCCAGTTTAAAAGTTCAAGCAGGTTTCAATAGCAAGCCTGGGAAATTTTTGATGTGGCTACTTAAGCTGGTGCTGTACTAGGAGATAGAGGCGCACTCCTAAAGTTGTCTACTATATTGAATTAAATTAATTCAGTTGATAAATTAATCTGATTGGGGTACTACATTACACACGAGTGTTGGCTAACACCGTTACTTAAAAAGGCAAGAAGATGCAGAAAGAATCTACAAGTAATGCGCACTGTTCCCTTGGGAAGAAAATTCTTTCCACAATATTTATACAATCCTAAAGTTTTAACATATTGTTGACATTTATTGTTATTCAAATTTTCATAAATCATATATGTGTATCATAATTCCATGTTTCATTCATGATACTTCGTAAATAAACATACATTACATCGTTTTCAATGTTTGTAAATGTGTTTTGGTTGTCACTATTTCATTTCATAGCATGTCACATTATTTTCTCAATAAACCTATTTACAGAAAAATAAGTCCAGAAGAATCTTTTCTTCATACAGATCCTATTTTTGAAGCTGATGCCCAATGCATTTCGGGAACTAGTCCCTTCGTCAGGGGTGATGTCCTATAAAAATGAGTGCAAATGATTTAAGATATCTTATTGAATATGACTTAAAATGCAGATTAGAGACACAATCGGGGGTGCCCTTTAGTGTTGAAGATGCGGAACCTTATCTGCCCAATAATACATGCAGGTGAAGTGCTACACCCAGGGCCGGACTGGTGCTTTCGGGCACCGGGCAATCCCCCGGTAGGCTGGAGGGGGTGGGGGCCGGTTTTGGATCAGGGGGCCGGTTTTGTGTCTGGGGGCCGATTTTCGATCCGACCGTCGGCGTCACAGCGTCACTCTCACTTCAGAGAAGAAGTTGCCAGGTGTCGTGTCGTGTGACTCGTGGCGCCAACTGCAATCCTGATTGACCGGTGAGGTGACCGTTTCGTTTGCACTGCAAGTGCAACCTAAACAAACTTTTCAGGAGGAGGAGGAGGTGCCTGTGCGCAGCACGCAGAATTATGCCCTGCCTCCTCCTCCCTCCAGCGCGTCTGCGTGCCTCAAGGGTGCGGCTGTGAGATGTTCCCGCATGCGCATTGGACAATGAACAATAACTGCGCAGTCTCTGACCTACAGGTTGCAGCTGAGAGGAGCAGAGACCGTCCGTCACCGGAGAGGCCATAATTTAATTATTGCTGGTACTGGCTAGCCCGCCGAAGTAGCCCCCCTGTGTCTGCCACCAGCCCACCACCAACAGCAGTGAGTAACTAAGTGTTTCCGACTTTCCGCCCTGGCCCCGGTACCAAATCAATTGACTCATGAATGATTGTCGTATTCACAAACAGTTGGTGGGCGGGGCGTCGCGCAGTGGTGGTGGTCTGGACGGAGGGAGATAAATTATGATTCCAATCCGACCGCGTTACCAGTGTGTAACATACAGAGCTGTGCTGTGCATATACGGCCACTCAGTGCCAGTGGTAAGTTACCACTGACCGTATAAGCACAGCACAGCTCTGTATGTTACATGAGGGCTCTCGTCAGCTAGAGCCTTGTTCAGCCTTGCCCTTGCTTGCTTCTTCAGTGAGCCTGTCTCACATGCCAAAAGCTGCCCGGATCATCGTGTGCTGCACGGGCAAATCTGGCACAGTAACGGGTCGGAGGTCAACCAGAAGAGCCTTCTTTAAATCTAGAGAGACGGACATTCTATTCTAATGTGAGGTGGTCTGAAGTTTTTAGGCACGAAATGCGGCTCATGATCAGGCCTGGCCACGATCTACTGGAAAGATGCAGATGTAAGAATGAGATCATGGTATGATGTCATTTCGAGCTTTCTTCCTTAAAGTGCCCACGTTATCCGTTGCTGTGCATTATGTAACGCTTCAAAATATCAGTCTGACGCTGTCATCTGGCCAGTTTCAGACATTGTTTTGACCATAAAGTGACATGGAGCAAGCAAGAAGGCGCTCCTTTATCTCTAAATCGCTGCCTCTTTTCACAATTTTTGAATACACTCTCTAAAAATAGAAGTTTTGCCTCATCAGTGTCACACCGAAATGAGAGTGAACCCGCCATCGTTAATGAGCAGAAACAAACACAAGGCTCAGGTACCGAGTTCCTGTCCTGATTATTTGTCCGTGATTCAAAAGTGAAGTGAATAATATTAACACTTGTGTGGAGCCACGACCAGAACACATACTGTAACTTAGTTCCCCATACAATTAGAAACGGAATGTACGGGGTACGAGGGTAGGTAAAGTGCCACGTTTAACTTGTGGCATCATGCCCATGTGCATCGCCGTAGCATATAGAAGTGGGGATATTAGCAAATGAAAGGAAATCGATTATCAGAAAATGTTGAAATTTTGAGCTCTGGGATTTATGCATCATGAGCTCGGGGACTGTAACCAGCGAAAGGAAGTCCATTGATAGAGAATGTTGTAATGGTAAGCTTTGATGATTTAACAGCATGGGCTCTGAGATATTAACCATAGAAAATAAGTCATTTGTTAGCTAATGTTGAAATGGTGACACTGAAAAAACATAGTGCCCACACCATCAGTGCTTGCTTCGCCCTGCGCACATTACACTTACATACCAAGGAAACTCATGAGACATATTTGTGGGAAACCAGTGATGGAGGTTTATTTGCGTACAACACAGGTACTGATAGGTGGGTCATCTTACAGGCTATCCAATGCAGCAGCCTCTCGCTGACCCGCATGCTCAAGGAGCCATCTTGCACGGCGAGGCGATGCTCTGACGGTGCAGTACATTATCACTTTATTTCGTTAGACTCCCGCCCCCCTGTCAGGGCGGGAGATGAGGCACACCCCCGGTCGGTTCAGGCCCCCCGACCGCCCGAAGGACTATCGGGGCGCCGACGCTGTTTCATGGAACACCCTCGGCTCCAGGTTCTTGGCTCGGGCACCCTACTGTGCCAGGCAGAGGTATTTAGACTGTATCCTTCTGCCGCAGAGGTACCCCTACTGTCCATCTGCTTCCAGATCGCCCTGTACTCCGCCACGGCTCTGGAAGAGGCCCCCGTCGATGACAGAGCCCCCCACCCACCTAGCTACTTTCTGACGCTGTTTCGTGCACCTCTATCATAGTCCCCTTTGCCACACCACTATGGAGATATCTTAAAACCATTCTTAGGACACGCCCTTAGTGACATAAGCCGCACCTCTAATGAGGATTGCGTAGACACGCCCTTAGTTACATAAGCCGCACCTCTAATGGAGATTGCGTAGATACGGTTCTTAAGCCACGCCCGTAGGTAGAAAAGACACCTTTGTACACAGGGTGCTGTTCTGGTTTGAGCCTCAAAGTGCTTTATTACATACTGGATACCCGGTTATCACATGGTAACGCCCCATCTGAACCTGCACGCACTTGATTATGCTGCAAGGGTAGGTCCCACTCTCACAGGACTAGTTACCACAACATTGATCTTGCCACCTTGGGACCTGAATAACCCATAATTCATTAAGCTGTTTGGCATTACCGGTCAATATCTACAAGAGGAGCCGCACATCCTCGCTTGGTCCCTGCTTCTCTGTTGCATTCTGCATGTTATTTGCAAGATTTTATTGGATGCTAATGGAAGACCAGTGATATTGGTCCCAGGAACCAAAAGAGATGGGTATGGCAGGCATAACGTTAATGCCTGCAGTGAAAAGCCATCATATATCATGCAGATGACTGATTAGTATTTGGTTTTAGCTTGTTACTTGCAGCTCATAAAACTAGAATCCTTCATGTACCACCGTGGACTATGCAGGATATGGGACTCCTGTACCTTGTGACCCTCGCCGTCACATGAAACACTATGTATACTGCTGTGATTACCCACTTACGCAATGTATTGTACATGTATAATGTGCATGTTACTAAAAGCGCTCTACCATCCTGCAATGGGAAGAGTAGTGCTACAAGGAATGAATAGTGCTTCATCAAACGTTATTTGGGTAAGTACAAGGACAGAGAAAGAATCTGGCAATCTTACAGTGCCTGTACTTATATGTAGGGTGAACAAAGTCAAGGCATGTCTCTCCTAAGTCCCTGCCATTTTGCTGCAGTATTATCCTTGTACCTGTGTTTAGTACTCTTTTGTAACATGTAACCGTAATGCGGGCACGGCATAGTAGTCATTATGACAATGGATTTACGGTCAATCGTCCTTCCCATGTAATGTTGTAAATACGGTATCATTGCTAGAGGCCTTTCAAGTGCCATGACCTCGCTTTCAGGCTCTATCCTTCCCCTCTGAGAACTTAAGGGTGATATTACAAGATGTCATATTAGTACACCTTTCTTACTATCTGCTTAATGAGCAAGCGTATGCTGTTTTCGGCCAAAAGCTGACCGGGTCTAACTAAAGCGGCATGGCGGCAAAAGGCCATGGCTTGCAATACTACCCCGAGCTACTGCCAGTGGTTGTACAAATTTCAAGCGTTCCTCCTATCACCTTTTGCGTGTTTGCGTCCCTTTTAACCTGTTACTCCCTTCACTTACCTCCAAGATTATTGGGGTACTGTTGACTCCAGGGGTTATATTATTCACGGTTACACAAGTTAGGAAAATAACACTCAGAAATCGCTGTTCTGGCTCTTTCCCAGAAGTTATTTCTTTGTTTGCCTGAAGTGTAATTACTTGACTTTCCTTACTCTGTATACCTAATGAAGGTTATTTCAAAATATCATATTGTTACCTTTCCTGTTTTTGCTTACATTTAATATGCAATACGTTAGCGGTTGTCATTCGGTAATAGGTTCAGGGGATCGGCGAGTGACTATTTGCATTAGTTTAGTTGATGCTAATGTGAAACCAGTGATATTTGTTTAAGAAATCAAAAGTGGTGGAATTATGAAAGTTATCCTGTAGTCAGAATTATTTTCTTGCTGTGTGAGCACAGTGGCTGTAGTAATTAGGACAGTGAATGTCACGGCAAATTAATACAAGATCATTACTTGGAAGAGGTAGAGACACCGCCAAGGCGATATATTTAAAAGCCAGAATGCCATTCCATCTTCATGATGGAATTATGACACATTTGCTAGAGGCCTTTTTTTTTTTTTGAAGTTCGAAATCTAATCTAGAAGTTGCTAGCAGAATTCTGTTAGAGGCAAGTTAACACTAATGTGGGTTAATGCGGACACCAATCAAAGGCCGATTGACACGATGAATATTTTACAAATATTGTACTTGCACCTTAGGAAATCACACGATGTTGTGGTACCGGAACGCCTGGAAGGGATAGCGAATATTCCCTATTTGCGTTTTCCGCCATCGCACAGTCAGCAGGTCTAATCCTGGCCCATGAATGCTCGCCACTGGTGGTAGTAAACCAGCAATGGGCAGATGCCCCAGGGGTAAACGTTGGCAGGGTGTCAAACCCCCCCGGCATGTACTCCTACTATCTACCACACTATTCAACACTCCCTGGGTCCAGGGTCACACTAGAATGAAGCGAGGTGGGTGTCCGTTCAGTACCCCACCTGTACTAAAGAAGAAGATCTGTGCCCTGGAATACAAATGCACAAGGGAAGGTAGGTGCCAGTCTACCGGACTCGTTCACGTAGCAAGGGACATGTGAAAAACCTTTTACATGACATGACAGATCTGCGGACCCACATTTACAAGGTGAATCACGCCCCATGAGCACACTTGCAGCGGTGACAGACCCCTCATAAGCTCATAGCACCCCAAATAACAGAAATAGAACCGTACTCAACTTAGCTTGTAGGGAGAAACAGGTGGGGACTATACCAGGAGGTAGTAATCCACAAATTATGCGTGCACGAGGGACCCATCCCCTGGCAGGCGGCCGCCCCGCACCTCCTTTGTGGCCGGACCCAACCCTACCATTCATACCGCACACCCTAGCACTGACACACCCCTGGACTGCAGACCTTCCGCACTGAAGCCCACGAGGCTGAGCCAGCAACAGACGAACCATCCCCCAGATCTTCGGGACGGTGATCCGTCATCAGCTACAAGCGGCGTGTGCTGGCAGCCTACTAAAAACACGTGCCAGAATAATTCATAACAATAAACTGTATCGGTATTGGAGGAGGGGGGCAACTACCATGGGCTCTCAGAGCTCTCAGTGACTCCCGAGGCAGAAAGGATGCGTAGACCAAGCCCGACACCGGGGAACCTTCTATTTACAGGGGATGCTCTATTCCCTTTATGATTTTGTTAACCCCCCACTGTCCGACGTATTGAGATTCCTGGGAGGTTCTACTTCTGGTGCCCCAAGAGAAAGCAAAACGAGACTCGCCGTGTCTATAGTCACATCGACTCTCTAGATCATAGACAGACTATGGTGGGAAGACAGTGAGGGTTATGAGGAGAGGAAAAGAGAGGTGCACAGCTATAAGGAAGATGCGCAGCAAGGCCGACTAATGGGCTCTCAACACCCCCTCCTGGCCTACAGACTTCACCTCCTGCCCCGCAAAAGACAAGCGCTTCAAGCGGGCCTCCAGTTGCTGTGCACGACCTGACCCTCCAGCTAGCGCCCGGCGCATAGGAGCATGCGGTGTTGAACAGGTTGACAGATGGCCTAACGATTGCACACTGTCCCCAAGGCTCCTAACGGAGGGTGCCAGAGATACCAAACGCCCAACTTGCCACGCTGGTACCCGCTAACTATGCGGGTGCCTGCTGAACGCCACACGACTCACTGTTTGTATCCTTTATGTAACGCATGTAAATCTAAGTTCTTATGTTTTCAACTGGTCCTTATGTAAAGCGCTGACACCTCCGGGTAAAGTTCGCGCTGTATGAAATTGCACAATTAAATAAATCATTAAATAAACACCCCCGCGGCTGCTCCGCGTCTTGTCGGGGGGAGAGACCCGTTGCCCTAAACTTCCTACACCCCAGTTGCCACTGCTTGTACAGTATCAGGGCACTACAGTACTCAGCGACCCAATGGAGTCTCATAACGCTTTGTTGCTTTACCTGCAGACACCCAATCATTTATTTATTTATTTTTTTAGGCACGGGGAGAAAATTCTTCAGAATGGAGAGTGCGGGCATCGATCCCGCTACCTCTCGCATGCTAAGCGGGCGTTCTACCCTTTGACTACTTCCTGCGCTCCGAACGGAGCTTATTTTGCAGCGTTTATACGGCGCAAACTAGACCTAAACCGAATCGAGTATCATGGCGCTTGTAATACCACCGGTTGCATTACATGTAGACACTCTACGGAATGGAGAGTGCGGGCATTGATCCCACTACCCCTCGCATGCTAAGCGAGCGCTCCCCATTTTACACGTTCAACCGTGTGCTCTGAAAGGGGTTTGTTTTGCAGAGTTTTATATGGTGCGAACTAGACCTAAACCGAATCGAGTATCATAGCGCTTTGAATATCACCGCTAACGTTACTTGCAAACACCCATTCATTATTTATTAGGAGTGATTTGCCCAGAATTACAGGATGCTACCGAGCCTCGAACCCGGTTCCTCCCCGTCCGAGATCAAGCGACCTGGCCGCTAGGCCAACTCCTCTTTTAACAGCCGTTGTTAAGCGTACCTTACGGCGATATACTTTACCTGTCGAAATCACTAGGTAAACTAACCGGCAACGTCTATTCTACGCGCGGGGGAACTACCTCATGGTCCGAAGCAAGGACTCGCCATCACGCCGCCCTTGAACAACGTTGCGGGCAATCATTTCCAGTTCCCGTACTTCACCCGTGCCAGACCCCACTTACCGTGAGCGCGCCGGCACGGTTACGGTACGGCCGCGTGGGTCGCCCTGTCCCAGCCTTACCACCGCAGGTGGGACAGCGGGCACCCGAGCTTTCCGCTCGCCCCCGGACCACAGCGCCTTCCTGCGTGGGAGACTCGCCCGAGTCCCTCTCGATATGCAAGCAGCCCCCGCAATCAACCCTGCAGGGACTGTACCATGGCCAGGAGGTGGACGGTTATGCCATGTTTCCCCCCAACGCCGCTCTAGGCGCTCTGCGTGCCCCGTGATGCACACTCGTGCCGTGCCCCACACACCACAGCCCAAAGCGGCGCAACGAGTGCGGGGTGGTCCACGCTTCCCCAACAGCCACCACATGTTCGCCCAGCTGGAACCCCTCCAATGGTGGAGCGGGCTCTGTTGGTGAACATAAAAACACCCGTTTATTCACCTTGTCTGCCCCTATCGTGGCCAACGGGCGGCGGCACTAGAATCATGCGACTGAGAATGATCAAACCTGTGGCAAGGTTGGCCACTTATGCGGCGTATTGCTGCACATCGTCTGTATGCGACTCCTCGGATATAAATTGAGTGCGGCAGTGTTTGATGAAAAAAAAAATCTTTCTACCGAAGAGTATTTCTACCCAACATGAGAGGAAGCAACAAAATCACAACACAGGTAACATGCTGTCTATGCAGACTACCTACATGAACATCTGTTAAATGCCCCCTTCCTGGATGCGGAAGTTAGTTTCCCCACTGCTTTTGAGTGTGCCAAGAATGGACATAAATTAGAGGCTCCATTAAGGGCATGTGTGCAGGCTTATTGTTCCTGGAATAAAAGGGCCTCCTTTCAGACCAGCACACAAAGCGACCGTCCTGAAAGCCGTAGTTACCCCCAACGGGGCACCGAGGGCGCTGACATAACCACAGCGAACGAAGGCCTCCGCACCTGCAGAGTTATCGCCCCCGCAAAAGGCCCGGACGTAATGGCTGCAAATCCCCCCAGCCCAGTGCACACAGCCCACAGGACAGACCCAGTGCCGCGTATCCCCTCTGCTACCATCGGAGACTAGCGTGCCGAACATGTGGGCCAAGGCCCACTCATGTCCCCTTGAAAACCCCGGCAGGCGATCCCGCCGACCAGGGGCAGCACGGAAGAACCCGTTCGCGCACGGAAGGTGCTGCTCTACCCCAACCCCCGGGCTTGCAGCCCTAGTTGGGCCGCCATGCCCATGATGCATCCACGCACGCCGCGGGGGGGGGAGGGGGTGAACATCCGGCACATCATCTGGCCTGCCTGCCACCAGCCTCAGCGGCCCGCAGCTCGTTCGAGTAATCCTGGTGCAGCGAGGCAGGCAGGCGCAGGACGATCGTGTTTAATTAGAGCTCAATCCCGACAGAAATCACACAGGAAATCGCGCCTAGACGCAACCTCCTCCACTACTCTGCACTTCTCATGATTATTCTACTAAATTCGGATTCAAACACGCGACTCATACTTCCTCCGCGCATTGTGCCCGCGCCCCTAACTCGCACCGCGCCAACCGAACACGCTTCGCAGCCCGTGCAGCACAACGGGCTCAAACTCCCCGTTCACCAGAGCCCGTGCTCATACTCCTCCACCCGCGACGCGAGAGCGCGGCCGGCCCACCACTCACCCCCCCGTGGTAATCACCACTTGGGCCCCGTTCTACCTGGTCATGCCCAGGAACGAGGCCGGGGGGAGGCGAGACAGCAGAACATACCTGTATCACGATGGACGACGCACGACGACACACGAACAGCGCTTACAGCGCAGAGCAGCCTAGGACTAGGCGCGGGAAAGAAAGGCCGAGCCTAGTTGCTGGGCCTGGACATATACCCCCGGAAGCGCCTCCCCCGTCCCCAGGAGAGCCCTCCCCATTGGCTGTTGGCCGGGGGGGCGGCTCAGTGGGGGGCGCGCTGCAGGCTCCGCTCGCCCGACGTGTGGGACTAGGGCGCTGTCCCGCCCATGCTCCCCTTCGTGTCGCGCTGCCAGCGGCATTAACTTAGCAAGTTCAAACCTGGCTGTCGAAAGGTAGGCCTGCACTAGACAATATTGAAATATTGATCTCTGCGCCTTACACTGTGGGCCAGGGGTAGTTCAAACAGGATTCCAAGCGAAGGGCCGTAAGTGAAGGTTGAAAGTTTGAGTAGTGTGTGCCCTACTGTATAGGCTTGGAACTTGAAACCTAAGTGAGTGGAAAAGGTCCTCTAGTTAATGTGAAAATGCTAGACCGTAAGCTTAACACACATGTTTTCTAATCACCCTGCTGTCCTCCAAGTGCAATTTCAAAATGAAGCAATGGTGCCAGACTAAACATGGATTGGCATATTTATGACGGGTTATATTTAACAAAAAAAAAAGAACAGGCTCTGATGTTGTGTAGGGTTTACTTAATGCATGTAGGCGCTGTTAACAAGGCTGACTTTTGAAGTCCCTCAACAGTTTTAGCTTTTAGGCGCTTTGTACTAACCTGAAGCACGTGGTGTGGAGTGCTGCCAGAAGCTTGCGCCCTGCTTGTTAGAGAGCGGACATGTGCCCTGCACCCAGAGACAGTCTGTATTTGTGTGAGAGAGCATGTGCCTGCACTACGAAGGTGTGCACATGAGAGGAGGAGTCTCCTTCCTGTACCTTTGGAAGCGAGAGACATGTAGCAACTTAGAGAGGGAACACGTGTTGTGTATGTTACTGATTGAGAGACCGTGCTGTAGAACGTGGGAGAGTGAACCCTGTAATTAAGAAATGAGCTGTACGCCTGAGAGGCAGGCAGACCCTGCCCCTAAGAAAGTAGCTGGACCAGCACTTCAGAAAGAGCCAGTATTTGAGAGAGATAAGAGAGGGAGCCTGTGTCTTGTACCTTAGAGAGGAAGAGAGCATGCGCTCTGCCTTAAGAGAATATAAGGTGGCTGAAAGAGGTGTGATGGGCCTTAGAGAGAAATAATAGTCAGTCTTTTGATAGAGAGAGACAACTTGCACTTTAGAGAGAGAGAGAGAGAGAAAAAAAATGTGTGTGTGTATGAGAGAGGAAGAGAAAGAAAGAAACTGGGAGTGCGGTCTGTGCCCAATGAAGATTAGAAAGAGAGGTCAAGTGTGTATGTGTGTTAGTGTGAGGGAGAGAGGCAGAAACAGAGATAACTGTGTGCAAGAGAGCGAAGGAAGAGAAATAATGGAATGTGCATGTGAGATAAAAGTGTGTTTGTGCATGAAAGAGAGGGAGAGAGAGCCAGTGAGAGACCTTTTACTACGTACTTTAGAGACAAACTGCACCTCAGTGATGGAAAGTGGTGGAGTCTATTAGTCTTCCAAGAGCACTTAAATACTGCTAAACAGGTCTGGCTTTAGCAACTAATGCCGGTACTTTTCGCCTAACAATTTTATTTCTTTTATCATTTTATTGAAAAGGTGCAAATCAGGGACATGTTTGCTGCCTTTGTTTTTGCCTACGAGTAGAGTAGGGACACAAGCTTTACAAAAACAGTGGCAACCTTCCCAAAATTGTTAAAAAGTAATTTGAACTTTCAAAACAAACGTTCTCACTAAAGCATACTATAGTAAGAAAGCCTCCCAACACAAGCAGACAGACAGTCACACAAAACACTCAGGTGAGATGAAGGTCATTTTACACCCCTTATCTCCCATGGCTTTCTTAATTGCTACTGTCAGCGGGATGCCTGGATTCAGTGTGTGCACAAATGCACACCATCGTGTGAATGTGATTGACAGCGCAGTGCCTGAACGGACCCTGCTCTGTCAAACACAGCGTGGTTGTGAACACCGGACATTATGCAGATGAGCCCTGCTGAATAGTTTGAAGGTGGCTCCACTTGGGCTACAGAGGCGCTTTGGCTGTCAGACAGCCTCGCCAAAGCAACAATGAGCCTGTCTTTGATGAGTACCGGTACTCTCCTTGGCAGCAGAGAAGTGCCGGTACTCAGAGCGGTAAACATGAGAAGTGCCGGTACTCAGTACCGGTGAGTACCACCCGGCCCGTTTCAAGCACTGAATGCACTAGTGTTTATTACAGAGTGGAACCGTGATTTAAACAGTGACGTAACAGAATTCAATGAATAATCCAAACAATATTAAGGATGTTTAAGGAGTGCGAACGTTAAGGCTGCGCTTAGTATTATTCAAACAGCCTGTCCACGTAGGAAAAAGCACATTCTTTTATTTCTGCAAGAATATAAATATATATTTTTTCCTTTGTTTCATAAATAATTATCTTTTTCACAGCGGGATGGGACCCAAGATTGAAGTAGGAGTGTACACACTAGTTATAGAGTACTCCCATTTTCAACATTCTCTGATCTCTGGACATGCTCGAGTTCCCTACAGCGAGACAGAAAGGTACGGTCTAGCACCTAAATTGTGGACTTGCGTTCTATAAGCTGCTTCCACACTTCACATTTTCACAAGCATTTTGTGCTATTGGTCAGATTACTCTACCCTCTGTGCCTTGTTTCATTAATTGTATATAGTTATATACCACAACCAGAAACGCTTAGAAACGGGCCGAATCTAGTGCTGTGCGCTATGTGAATACTTCCACGTCTGAAACCCAGAAAGTGGACAGGTTGCTCGTGTACAAAGCAGACGGTAACCTAGCCTAATGAAGTATGGTTCTCAGCTCCGGAAACAGTAACCGGGTGCCCGCAAGTCACATGATCGCCCCAATTCGGTTCTGAAAGTGCTCTCCTAAATCCTAAGGACTTAACTAGGGATAAGACGTTTTTAGGATGTTCTTGCCTCTGAGCGCTTGATAATGACAAACGCGCGGACAAACAAAACAATAACCCTCAGATTGATATCCACTCGCACAATACAACCCCTCAATACATCTGTGCCCTGCCAAACCACCCCCATCAATATTCACTTTTCACAACTGCCCCATCCCCTGCACTCAACGCGCCAGCCTCCTTCATGATGAATGATCCTCTTAACCTGCATGATGCAGGCTCCGGGGCTGCAGTGCTTCTTGTCGGGGCTCATGCTACCAATCTGACTTACAGCAGCTGAAGACGGCCTAATGTGTAGAACTGTTGAGATACTACCTAAAAAACAACATCCTACAATGGTTCTGTGCTGTGTTGCTACCTCGACTGTCACTACATCAACCAGTCTGTTAATGATATCGAAATGATCATAATTTTGACAAGGCCGCTGCCTCGACCTCCCTTGATGATACCTACCCCTGACCTGGCAATTTAAGTGATACTATCTACATCTTCACTAAACGTAACTAAGATGGAAAAATATAGAGACAATCTCGCCTGTGAGAAGTATTGGCTTTCTCAACGTTGTTTAGCCATGTCACACAGCAGCGTGGCTGTAGGGCAGCATGACTGAAAGTAAAAAGAAAATAAAGCAATACGACATTGCTTTTATTTTTGTGAGAGATAGGGCAGGAAGTGAGACAACATGAGGGAGGAAGGATGAGCATGGAGGGCAGCATAGACAATGCAGGGTGTGAGAAAAGAGTGATATGATACGGGCAGCAGCGCCAGCATTATAGTGCCTTTTTTTTGTAATTGTGGGTGGAGGAGCAAAAACAGACAACGGAGGAGCAGGCACAAGATGGACAATGGAGGTAGAGCGGGTTATTATGCTAATGTGCAACAGAGAGAGGGCAGGTGAGGGGTTGAGACATGGACAACAGAGTGCAGTGGCAATACAGAAAATGGATAGGCAACACAACCATCAGAGTGAAGGGTGTGTTGGGGGTCAATACGGAGAACAAGGGGGTGGTGGGTAGAGGGCAAGCAACACAGACTGAGACAAGTGAGGGAGGGTGGTCTGGCGCAGCATGGACAATGAAGGGAGAGCAGGTGGGATGAACATGGACATTGGCGGGCGAGCAGGTTAGGGCAACATAGGCAGTGGACAGAGGGCGGGTGGGAGGTCAACACGAATAATGAAGGAAGGGCAGGTGCACACATAATAAAAATAACTAAATGTTAAGTTTTGAAATAGTACATAAAACAGCAAATAATCCAACCGATTTTTTAACATCGGTTCAACTATGAAATAAGATCTGTACTGTTGCTGATCCATCCCAATATATGATCTGTGCAAATCACAACCCTGGGTTGTGTTACAAAATTGACTGCACAGATGGATCTGTTTATTTTTCATAATACCATTCCTTTATCGCTGTACTTGCAAACACTAGGTCTGGACGTACTGCAGGCATATCGAATGGTGACTAAAACCATTGACTCCCTACAGCAACAGGGTCGGGATTTCAGCAGCATGATGGATGCTACAAATACATTCATCAATTGGGCAAAAGAAAAATTGGTTCAGTGTGATAGCGACATTTGGATTCAAGCTGACTCCCCAGAGGTTCGAGTACGCAGGAAGAAGATGATGCCCGGCGAAACTGCGACTGATGAACCCATCAGGTCAGCTACTGATAAATACAGGATAGAAGTTTATAATGCTGCAATGGACAAAGTAGTTACCAGCCTGCAAAGTCGATTCACAACTCATGGCCAGTTGTTTGCAGATTTGGCATGCCTGGACCCCAGAAACTTTAGAGACATCCTCCAGAACTTTCCACAAAATGCTCTTCAACGACTAAGTGGCTTGTTAACTAGATTTGATCCAGAAGCTTATGTTGAAAAACTGCAGCATGAGTTGCTTGATTTTGCATCTAAGTGGAGCAGACTAAAACTCAGTATTGAAGAAGAGTACAGTATCATCCAAGAAGTTGAAGATGAGCAAGACTTAGACACACATTATCTCAACTTTGATGATGAGATAGTACAGTCCGCTAATGTTGGGCAAAAAAAGTATAAGTGTAAGACTTGCAGGGACTGTATTGCTCGCTGCTATAGTTTATTATTGCGTTATAACCTGTACAGTAAAGCCTACTCTTCTCTCTCCTTAATGCCTATAAGTTGGCATTGACTCTTTCATCCTCTCAGGTGGCTTGTGAAACATCTTTTTCTAAGCTCAAGTACATCTTGAATAGGCTGTGTAATTCTCTCTCTGTCATGTTTGGAAGCCTTTATGATTATGTCTGTGGAAAAAGATGCTTTAATGCGAATAAGCAATGAGAAAATCATTGATCTTTTTGCCTCCAAAAGCAAATTGATGCAAGGGATGTTAACACTTTAAAATGTGAGCTCAAGTTACCACATTTCTAAGCTGAGCACTTCTAATAAAATATTTTCTTTGTTGGTTGCACTCTGGACATGAAAAGCATTTGACTTTTGCACGTTACCGTCAACATTTTGAGGGCCATTTATAAATATCAAACAATGCAGTGCAATAACCAGAGTTGACCTCCTTCCGTTGTCTCTCTTTGAGCCTGCTTTACACCACACGCACACTGTTGTACCATAGTGAAAGGCTGTGAGTATTATGTCTACTATCTAGCATAGGTTTTGCACTGAAACAACAAGTAATATCCATCCACTACAAAATCCTATGCTTAGGAAAACTTTAAAATGTTTACTGAACTGTATTTATGCTGTACTTTAGAGCATACATGCATTCTTGGAAAACCTCAAGAAGGTATCAGCTTTTGTCTTAAATCCAGGTCTACCTTTGTTAGTAGGTAGGACTTTACATCAAAACCCATGGGTGGTTACTTGGGGACTTGCTCCGACATCTCATCTGTGAAACACCCTCTTGACACAAATTAATGCAAAGTGCAATTGAATATAACACTTGTTTTAGAAGATGTACGTTGTTATGTTTTATAGTAAATAATATCATATCAAGGATTTGCTACTACAGGCAGGTCATGTTAGCTGTTTACAATGTCAATATGCCTACAGTCATAATGTTGTGCACTGTTGCACTTTACATAAGCTCCTTTATTTAAGCACTGTTTACAAAACTCAGGGTATAAAAATCATTTAATGTTTGCACATTGTCTTGTACACTTTGTACTCTGAACCTTTGCACAATTGTTTGAAGTTCAGTGCGTTTTTAAATGTCTTTATGCTAGTGTTCTCTGTAGGAATGTCTGTGATTTATGACTGGGTATCCTGGTGCTCTATAAGGTAATCATTTACTATGCATTTAAAGTGAATACAATCTAATATGTAATGAAAAATTTGTTGAAAAATGCTTTGTTTTGGCCTTTCTGTCTCCCAAATTTTCTTGGGGGTGGTATTCCAACCCCCCCAAATTCCCCAAAGTGGTTGCTCATGGCGCTTGCTCTCTACACACCATGTGGGGGCTGGTCTCACTTTTACTTTGTTCTCTCTGATTCACTACTTGTGTCTATTTTTGGTGCTCTCTGAAAGATTCCCTATGGGTACATATGACTGGGTGGGTAGCCTTATGTTCTTTAAGGTCATCATCTACTGTTTACTGTGCTTTGAAAGTTGATACAATTTGAATATGTAATGAAAAATGTGCTGTAAAATTCACCATTTTGGTCTGTCGTTTTCCTAAAAAGTTTGGGGGGGAGAACCCCCCCAAACCCCCCTAGTAGCTGTCGGGCTCGCTCGCTGCGCTCGCTCGCGACGCGCCGGACGGGGGCTGGTTTGCTACGCGCCGGCTACACCGTCTGTCTTACTGTGTTTATATCAGTAATGCCTGTGCGTATGAACTGTGCGTATGTAATTAATTTAGAAAATAGTGCACAATTGTGTATTCAAAAGTGTCATGGCTTATCTAAAAATAAATAAACATGCACTCATGTGCAGCTAATGAACGGCTGTCTATGTCAAGGTGTCGCAGCTTATCTAGATGAATAAATAAACATGCACTTGTGTGCTAATCAATAAATGTACCTGGAAAGAACAGTGCTTGCTTGCTAGTTCTTTCAAAATGTACACAGAATCCAAAATCCCGGATATTTTGCGCGTGGTGTTCCTAGAGATGAAAATAAGCAAATAACTCAGCTATGCTTACAATATATGTATTCTTGAATTAAGTTCTAAAAGTTATCGAATGAATGAATCATAGGAGGAGCAACTTTCTGTGTTGATCGATTAGTATCTTAATACTAATGTTTATTTTATTGTGCAAATGTCACTGGGATACATTATTTGTAAACATTATCCTGTATTGCACTAAAAACGTGCGTACATGATTTTTGTGAGACTATTAAGCTCAAACGTAATAAATGAACCATTGTCATCCGTACTAGTAATAGTCGCGTACCTGATAGGAAAATGGCTGAGAGAATGTAAGCAGTCTCGAACGAGATAGTATTGAAGCCACAAGACTTCTTGCTGTGAATCAAGTTAAGACAAGTGTGTCACAATTCGATCTATATATGTGTGCAGGGATTTATGTTACTTGAGGACTAAATGTAAAGGTAAGTCTCTCTCCTTACCTAAGATTCTGGTATTCACGTGTACGAGAATTGCCCAACGCTGTGTGTTTCTCCGTCTTCAATTCGTGCAGCAATGAAATGTGGAAGGATACCATACGGCTCTAAATAAGCGCAGGTAACGTGAGGAGCGAGCGACCGTCGGAATGCCTCGTGTGAGAATTATGGGACTTGTAGTGTGCATACGCTAAATGAATATATGTCTTAATGTATGACCTAAATGCCATGAGAGTCCCAGCTTGTATATTCTTAGTGTTATATTTAGAGGTAACGCTGTGTATCGTCATAAGTTTGCTAGTAAAACATAGAAAATACATGAGATTATATCCTTGATTGTCATAATGCCTACAACCCCTGACTGTACGGTAACATAACAGTTGATGACAATGTTGTAACATAGTGAATCCTTATTTTCATGCTATTTCATGCATCGTATCATGTCCTGTTATCTATCAAAATGTCTACTTTAGAAAATAAACGGTATTAACATTAAACAAACATACTTGTCAATTGTTATCTATACATAATCTGTGTAGCATACAAATTTACAGACTAAAGTACTCATACATTATCCATGTATTCTCATCAGACGCATATATATCGGGAACATTATATACATATACTTTTATAGAACATTTCAATAATGCATGAACATGAAAGTATATAGGAGACAAAATCTCCCCTGCGTCAAACTGCTTATATGGAAGTAAGACTCTCATCAAAATCAAAGAGCTGAATATGATTGTGTGGTACTTGCCTATTTCCATGCCCGGTGCCTCCTTTGAAGTAAGAGAAACTTGTAGAGGTGTTTCCCTGCCCTAGTCTGAGCCTGACTGCAGGTACACTAGGCTTGTTTGAAGTTTGTTGTGTGAGAACAGGGCACAGTCTATTGAAATGCAAGTGGGCTATACTCATCTCCGCAGCCCTCATCTTGCCTGAGATGGCTCATCCAAATACACCTAGTCCCTCTATTGTGAGGCTATCTGGGAGGAATACACAAAGTCCAACTGCTAACTACACCCAGTCATATGACCCAGGAACAGGCTGCTGGCACCAAAAGGTTAAGACAAGTGGCATTTTCAGGATTGTGATTTAAAATCCAACTTTACGATTAAAAAGGATTTAAAATTACAATTCCTCAGACAACAAACATGACCTTTCCACCATTCTCCCAATCAAACATTAGCACCTATTAAATGGAATAGGTTAGCCCAATAATATTCTATGGGCGAGGTAGGCCTCACAGTAGTAAAAAATAAATTTGACAGATTTTCACTACCAAGACATGTATAACTGAAAAGCGCATGTCCACCTTTTTAATTACAATGCAACCTGCCCTAGGGGCTGTTTAGGGCCTAACTTAGGGGCCGATTATGATCGCGGTTTTCCCGCATCCTCCGGGCCGGCGGAAGCCACCGCCCGCCCGGAGGATGTAGGAAAACCGCTGCGGAGCCTCCAAAGACTCACCACCAAATTAGGATGGCGGTGGGTCTGGGATTCCGTCCGCAGCTTTTCCGCCGCGGTCGCCTTCCGACCGCGGCAGAAAAGCTCTAACATGGCTGGCGGTGTCTATCAGACACTGCCAGCCATATTAGGATGGTGTGAATGTAATGCTTTTCCATGGCGGCTTTTCCGCCGTGGAAAAGCATACGGAATTTCACTTTGGGGGCCCGTTGCGGGCCCCCTGGGTGAAGGGTGGGTGGGGGGTGCACAGGTACCCTCCTGCATTTGCGTGCACAAAGCAGCAGGCACCGCGCGGTGCCTGCCGCTTTGTGCATGCAAATGCGATGCATGCATTTTTAACATTGCGGCGGGTGCAGCTTGAAGCTGCACCCGCCGCAATGTTAAAGATAGAGGATGTGACCGCCACCCTGGCGGTCACATCCTAATCTGCTCGGAGGGAACGCCGCAGCCCATGCGGATCTTCCCTCCTCCTCAGGGGTCGCGGACGGACTCAAGTCCGTCCGCGATCCTAATCGACCCCTAGGTGTGGCGTATATGTACTAAAAAGGGAGCTGTGAGCCTGCCAAGTCGAATTGCCAGTTTAAAAGTTCACACAGGTTTCAATAGCAAGCCTGGGAAATGTTTGATGTGGCTACTTAAGCTGGTGCACAATATGTGCTGCAGGACCACTATTAGCTTTTAATTTACTAGCTCTGGATATATGGTAAATCACTTTCCCAGGGATTAACAAGATGAAATATGCCATTCAGGTGTGAGCCAATTTTACCATGTCTTGCGGCATGGGTACAAGCACTGTAGCGCTGGTTAGCAGTGGTATAGTGCACAGTCCACAGACCAGCAAAAGTGAATTCAGAAAAACAGGAGGGAAGGCAAAAGGGTTGGGAGAGGACTACGGTAAGTCTGACAGGTCTACCAATTTCTATATAGTTTTCTCATTTATGTCAGATTTAAATAGAATCCACACATACAACATAAATATGAAAATATAGCAAGCATTGGCAAAATCAGTTTAGCTGTCAATTGAGGCGGTCTATTTCTGACTACACTGAGCGCTTGTGACTCATCCAGGTCCCGTTTACATCTGCACTTAAATACAACTTAGACTCTGAACTGATTTACCATAGTCAGAGATCATTCCCACTTCAGTTCTTTGGACTGTGAAGCCTATCATTGGGACAGACTTGCTTTTCCCCTTTTACTGACTTGTCCTGATAGGCTACTTTGAAGCCCAGAAAGAAGTTGTTGAATGCGAATAAACATTTGTTAGCTGTCATTAATCATTTATATGGAATAAAAATGAATGGAATCAACAATCTATTTATGTGTACTCTTTGTGGAAAGAAGCTGAATCTACGATAAAGGACCCGTTAGAGTGATCAACCTTCTTACTGTGATTGTGGTGGTGCTCTGGACAGTTCAAAAATAATAAAACAATACGTCAAGGGGAGATGTAAATATAAACTTGCACCTCTGTGTATTTCATAGAGGCTTTATGTGAGTGCATGCTTGAAACCTGAAATGTAAATCAGAATTAAAAGTAATGTTGCACTGGCAAATCATTGCATTTATTCGTACCCTGATTGATGATAAAACATTTTTTATTGTGATTTCACCTGAAACACACACACAAATTGTGCTTCTCTCACTTCAATGGAAATAGTTTATTTAGGCATGTATTTACAAAAAAAAAGGGGTTAAAAGCCTTCATTTAACTGAATGTTTTGCAATTAAATCAGATGTACTCAGAATTAAAAGTAATGTGGCACCAGAAAATCAGAAATAAATGCAATATGATGAAGTATTTAACTTGGATTTGCCAGTTGAATATTACGTTTAATCATCAATGTGTGTGAATTCGTTTTACAACATATGTTTAATCAAAGGCTTGATTTTGTTTGTAAACATGCACCCATATAAAGTTTTTAAATTCAACTTATAGAAGTGTGATTTAGCCACGTGTTTTGAAAGACAATCACAGGCATGTAGAATTACAAGTATATCATACCGATGCCGGACCTGATTGCTGACGTACACCAATCACGTGTAAAACAGCTAAACTGGCACCCTTGGAAAACAGCATCTGGCATTTGACCTCAGTCTTTGAATGCAAAGCAAATGTGAAGAAATAAGAACCGGATTTGCAGACCTGATTACAGAGGAGCTTTAATGCAGCAAGTGAAAACACGAGTGCTTGTGCTAAGTGCTCTTTAACAATGAAAGAAGTAGTTTCTGAAACAGATCCTAAAATGGAAGTAGTGGAGGAATAGTGTAATGGGTAAATGATCCCAGGGAGGGCTAGACAAATGCATGCCATGGGCAAATGAGGAGAAAGAGTAGGAGAGTAATGATGGAGACAGCAAATGGGAAGCATATGGACGGGCTGAAGCCCACAACGTATTTACAACATGTTTCTTTGAGATAGCGCAAGCACTGTCTAGCTCAGACCTAAAAATAATAATGATACTTTTAAAGGCAGTTTGTATGCAGTTGTCCTCATTATAAATGTGCAATCCTGTGGCAAAGGAATAACTTAACAAGCAGTGAACTTGGAAGGTGCAAGGGCAAAAGATGGAAACAAACAAGGAAACACCTAGATACTATATAATAGCCACAACAAAGACCAATAGGCATTGGATTGTTTAGGTATTTCATACAAAATTAATAATCAATACATGAAATAGAACTAGAATATAGTAACTTTTTAAAATGCTGATGTCAAGCCTTACAGACAAATCTGTGTGAATTATCATTAGGATGGAGTCATTTGAAGAACATTGATTCACCAAAAAGCATGGGGTACATTGCTTGGCATGACCTCAGTGGAAGTGGCCTCTTATGACCTTTGACACCACTCCGACACTGGTGACTTTGAAGGAAGTGAAATTATTGAATTTAAACCCATGCGATCAGAGCAAATTATAGTACTAATACAAAAGATACAAAATGTGTAGTGTGTAGTTCAATTCCATGTACAAGGAGGAGATGCTTTTTCTGCATGGGCTGTGTCTTGAAATGCAGTGTATGCACATCAAGGGAGATCATTACGCTACTCATCCAGCTGCAAGGAAGGTGTTTACTGTACATTCAGTGTACTCTGAAATTATCCTGGGAACAAGTTTGATTTCTTTGAAAATTAAACATAAATTGAAACATGCGTCATTTTTAAATAGAATTACTGCTGTTGATGTTGCAATCTTTATTGATACTGAAGGAAAAGGCACTTGCTTGCTGAGTGTGCAGTTTTGTTTTTTTTGTTGCATTTTTTCCTATGTTCAGTATATTTACTAAATGTAATTGCACTATCGTATTGTTCCTGGAGCCCTGCAGAAAGTGAATAGACAGACTGAGTTATTTTACTTCTGCTTCTGGAACTGGCATCACTACACTACACGTGTTTGATGATGATACAAAATCTGGAGTCTGCTCAATGGTTACTCAGGTAGGTTATGACTTCTATTTCTCATTAGACCATCTAGAACATAAGCCTCCTAGGTCTTTCAGGGTATCATGTAATGGGGTGTGACATCCTGTGAGTCCACCATTGGGCCTAAATATATGTAATATCCTGTTCTGATGATGTTATCATTATGTCAATTAGCAGTTTTCTAACATACAACTGTACATATGTTGATCACAGATTATTGGCAAGTGTGCTTCAAGCAAGAGTAGCTCTGCACCCATAATAGATTTTTGTTTCCTTGTAAACATCACTCAGCAATATCCTTACCTTCTAATATCATTACTGTGCCATGGGTCACAGGTACTAAGCCAGGGGTAGTAAAAGGCAAGCCAGGAGTTGCAAATGTGACCCTGGTAACCCTAAATTGACTTCCATGTGACCATTTGATGACCAAATGGAAAATATACTGGGCGCAAAAGTCATGTGGATGGCTGCTAGAAAAAGCAGTATACATTGGAGACCAATAAGCGTGCACTAAGGGGCTTATTTAAAAGCCCTTATGTCACATTTACACCGCTGCTGCGTCACTTTTTGTGATGCACCAGCGGCATAAATAATGCACCATATTGCTACATATTTATGAAGTGATGCATCAAGGCAGAAGCGTCAATTCGTAAAGCCCTGCGCTACATTATACCTGCATCAGGTATAATGTACGCAGGGTGGGCATTCCCCGCTTCAAAGACTCGTAGAAGTGGCACATTGAAATATATGAGATTTCAGTGCTCCACTTCTAGAATGCCACTGCTTAAAATCCTTATGCCTGCCTCATAGCAGGTGTAAGAGTGACGCAGTGCTATAATCCTAGCCCTCCCCCTGCATTGCTGGAGCTGCATCACGCATCAGAGACAACTCCAGCAATGTGTCAGTTTTGTGCCGACAGATATATCAGTAATACTGACATTTCTGTCATTCCTTGCGACATGATGCATCATAGAGTAAATATGACGCATCAATGGTGTCGCAAGGAGGGCGCACTGAGAAGTGTGCATCGCTACTTTTTCACAGCGATGTGACGCTTCTCATAAATAAGGCCCTAGGGGCCAGATGTAGGTAGCCCAATACCGGTCGGTAACGGCCGAAAATCAGTATTTTCGGCCGTTACCGACCGGTATTGAGCAATTGGGATGTAGGAAAGCGAAAATCTTCAGATTCGGTAAATTTACCGAATCGGTAAAGTTACCGAATCGGTAAAATACCGATTCGGAAAAATTACCGAATCGGTAAATGTACCGAATCGCAACGGTTTGCGATTCGGTAAATTTATCAAATCGGTAAAGTTACCGATTCGGTAAAATACCGATTCGGTAAATAAGAATTGGTAAAAATTAATATTGAGATGTAGGGAAGCTCTAAAATTCCGAATTTGCTTGAAATTTGGTATTTAAGAGTCGGTATTTACCATGAATTGAAATCAGGTGGTAACCAGGTGCAACCTATAAAAATGGACCCAAAATGCAATTCTACTTGCACAATGGCGTCATTTTATGTCATCGCAAGACGGCTACGGCTACAGGAGGAAGGAGAGAGGGAATGGCAGAGAGAGGAGCAGGTCTACAGACAGAGGATCACCCTGTTCATGCTCACAGAGGCAGAGATACTCCAGAGGTACAGGTTGGCCCCAGACACCATCACGGAACTCATCAGGGACCTCCACCCACTGTTGGAGCATACTACCCCAAGGGCACACGCTATTCCACCCCACGTGCAGGTGCTGTGCAGCCTACACCTGCTTGCGTCTGGGAGCTACCAGAGTGTGGTTGCTGCGGTAGGTGGGGTGACCCAGAGCAGCCTGTCAAGGTTTTTCCACAAATTCCTTGACGCCATGTTACAGAGGATGAAGCATTATATATCTTTTCCTGCAACCCATGATGAACTGGTCCAAACAAAATCTGACTTTTACCAGATGGCACGATTCCCCAATATAATTGGCTGCATTGATGGCACGCACATTCCCATTTGTCCCCCTGCCGCCACAGAATATATATACAGGAATAGGAAGTCAACGCACACCATCAATGTGCAGGTGATTTGCAATGCAAAGTGCGCCATCACTGACCTTGTGGCAAAATTCCCTGGGAGTACCCACGACTCCTATATATTTCAAAACAGTGGCATCTATGCACGGCTGACTGCAGGGGAATTTGGAGAAGGATACCTCCTAGGTGAGACACAGTGTGCGACCCCCATAACACCTATTGCAGTAAGAAGTACAAGTATGCATGTGAGTAATGTATTCCCATTTCATTTTAGGAGACAGTGCATATGCCCTCCGCTCCTTCATACTCACCCCCTACCTCAACCTCTCAACACCCAGCCAAAGGAGATATAACCGGGCCCACAAGAGCACAAGGAATGTCGTGGAGCATACGTTTTGTATCTGGAAAAGCAGATTCAGATGCTTGCACAAGAGCGGAGGTGCAAGGCAGTATACCCCCATCACCTGCTGTAAGATCATTGCTGCGTGTGCTATGTTGCACAACCTTGCTGTGAAGAAGGGTACTGAGGTGGAGTTCTCAGACTATGAGGATCATGACGATGACATTGCTGTGCCAGAAACACAACCTGCTGGAGTGTCAACACCAAGTGATGGCAGATACAGACGTGAGGAGATTACACGCAACTATTTCTGAGTAAGTAATGAGACACAGACAGGTTGTGTATGAGAACAACGTAATTTAATGTTGCCACAACGATCATGCACTGAAGTGCAACAAAATAAACATTATAAACGTGGGGACTGTATGTCCCGGGTTACTTCACCCCGACCGGCAATGTCACTTGCGCCCACGCTTCCCTGAGCCACTGGGATGTTGGTCACTGCTTTCAGCATGGCCTGCAGCCTCAGCTGGGCGCCTGCTACTCCTATGTGGCTCCACTCCAGCGCTTGCCATGCTGCTGCGGCTACTACTGTCTTCTACCTCTGCCACATCCAGGGCAGGATTCTGTGCAGTGTGTGAAATCAGCATAGCCTCTAGTGCACTTGTGATCCTGGCCATACCCCTGGTGACCTCGGCCGTGTTCTGTGTCAGGCTCTCCTGCATATTAATGCCTCTACGGCATAGCTGGGATGTGTCAGTGGCCAGACAATTAATGGCCGTATTGTGGACACGTGCCTCCCTGCGCCTTGTGTGTTCCAGGCTGTCTAGTTTTGAGCAGAGCTGGGTAATGGAGTTTTTCATCTGCTGCATCCCTGCTGCAATGTCTGCATTTGTTTTCGCAACCTCCTTATTAGACTCAACAATGTCTCTGATGCCCTTCCCCATGTCTCCTATTTTCTCATTCAGGACTCGGAATTGGCGATGGCAGGCTTGAATGGATTTTCCCTGCATCCGTTGTATGCGCACCATGCTCCCCTCCAGCCCACGGAACACAGTGCCATCTCCACGTCCACCTGCACTGCTGGGTCTGCGTTGCCTTCTGCGTGAGGTAGCTGGCTCATTGGTGGACTGCAGTGCAGCAGGACTCACTTCTACAGTGACTTGAGCCTCACCCTCTGCTGTCTCCATTGCTGGTAGTGGGGCCACGACACGTCCCCTGGCTGGTGGGGTTGCAGGAGCGGACAGGAACAGTGATGGGGAGGTTTGTGGTGAGAATACCAATGGAGGGGATTGTGAAAGGTGTGGGGAGTGCGGAAACTCTGGGGTCTGTACTGTCTCATCTTCATGGGAGATGGCAGTCGTGTCATTTTCTTCCTGCGAGACTTGTACTTGGCTTGGCCCTACCTCCTCACTCTCCTCCCTCGCTGGTGCAGTCCCTTCTGTTTCTGTGGGTCGACTGCCTGATGTTGCCCCTAGGTATAAATAAGCGTATATTAACTGAGTGCTACTGTGTCACAGTCACTACAATAAATGCTTTACACATTTAACTTTCATTTTTCTGCATTACTTTCAGTGCCTTGCTGATGTCTGCGCAGTTACACATGGTCTTACATTAGCTGACTACATTTACCATAATGCATTGCTCCTGTATAGTGCTAGCAGTACTGGACTGGGGTTGGCCTGTCCACAAAGGGTAAAGGGAAGCAGGTTGGTATGGGGTGTCATGTTGCACATGCGTCTTACCTTTTCTTGTTGCTCTGGCTGAGCTGTCCACATCTCCAAGTCCCAGGACGCTGTCTGCCTCGATGGTTGAGGCCACCAACTCCTCCAGGTCAGTCGGGGGGGTACTGGGTTCCTGCCTCCACCGGTGACACCAGCCTGCTTGTGTATTTCAGACATCTTCTTTTTGGTGAGGCTCCTGATGTCATAAAAGCGTTTTTTCAGATCCTCAATATTCCTGCTTGTGACTCCCACTGCATTGACTTTTTCTGCCATTGCAAGCCACATTTTACGTTTGGCAGACTCAGGAACAGTGAGGGAGTGCCTGCCAAATAGTTGCTTGTGCACTCTCACAACCTCCTCCACCAGTACCTGCAGCTCCATGCTGCTGAACTTAATTTTTCTCTTTCTCTCTGCCTTTTGACTCTCACTGCTGCTTGCCATTTTTCTTGTGGTAAACTTTCAACAAAACTCTCCCTGCTGCTCTGTGTCTCTGCTCAGCTCTGACTTCCTCTCCAGAACCTTCTAATTAGTTGCAGCTGCCTGGGTAGCCACTTCCTGGTAGGGAGGGGAGGGTGGTAGCACCTGATTGGCTGTTTTCATAAGTTTCACTTTTGCTTGCTTTCCGATTCGTAATTTACCAAATCGGTATTTACCGAATCGGTATTTACCGAATCGGTATTTCCAATGCATTCCTATAGGCCTTTTGGAAGTGTAAAGTAAGGAACGTACCGAAATTCAGTGTGTCACTGATTATCAATAGTACGGATGAGCATGCAAGTATTTAGGCTTTGTGGGACACTTGCTGAATGGTGCTTCAGAGCATGTATAAAGAAACAATGCACCAGAACCCTATGGAACCCCACTTAGGAGTCGATTCCGATCTCGCTCGGAAGGACTCCAAACACTATCTGGCCTGAAAAAGTACAAGCCTTAGGTGTGTTTTCCAGCCAACTTGTACAGCTGTACGAACGAACAAGTACGATGCGACCAAATCGTTTCCGGGTCCAAACCGCTGCATACGTCTTGTCCGTAAGCAAACCGTGCCATGCAATGGAGTACGATGCCAGTACGATGCATGATTCAGACAGCCAGATCAAGTCGGAGCCTCCGACACATAAACGCACCGGGAAGCGGACTTTGGGGGACCGCGCCGGACCCCTCTTCACCCGTAGTCTTATGAGTCCGTCACAGGGGGGACCCAAGGGTCCCCCCCCTACAGATTCATGTACGGTGAGGTTGACACAGATGCGTCCCCACTACAGGGGGCGCCCTTCTGCGCAAAATACCTTTTTCGTCAATGGGAGCCTATGTACGCATCGTACAACAGGCTCCCATTGACTTCAATGGGGCTCAGAGTGACCCGTGTCCGTCAGCACCTGTTTGCATCGTACTCGGGCACTCGGAGGCCAGGAGCACGCGTCGGTCGGAAAGCCCTCCGGATTGGAGTCGGACGGAGCCTTCTCCCAACGAGATCGGAGTCGGCTCCTTAGTGTACAATATTAAAAGAAAATGGTATGAAAAAATACATGGGCCTGATGTGTACCTGTGGCCCTGGAGAGAAGGGGTGTTTATTTCAGGCTATGCATATTCACATGGTTCGTTGCCAGAGAAGGAAAGATCTTCACTACCTTGGTAGAAATAATTGACTGGTCATCCAAAACAAAGCACCCATCTAGAAAGGATCAAATTTCCCACAAGGTCCTAAAACACAAATGGAGAAAGAGCAGGGCACGATTATATAGCTCAAGAAGTGATGTAGGAGAAGTGAGAGGGGAACCAAGAGCCTACTCTCCTCCAATGTATGAGGCTGTATGTATAAAATGTCAACATTAATTGTGCCAGGTGGACAAGATAGAAGTGCTTATGGCAATTTGCCAAGATGACGAAGGAGGAGGAAATGTTGGTAGCCAGGATTAGAAGAACCGTTCTTAGAAAGGTGAAAGGGGCATCCTGACTCACCAAGGAATTGTGAAGCTGAAAAAGCAAAAAAAAGATATTGCATATTATGTCCTTTATCAAACTAAACCCTGTAACGATGAATTATTTGCTAAATCTGTACTATAATAATAAAGAGAGAGCCCAAACCTTTGAGGCGGGTAATCTCAGGAACCACAGCACCAATCACAACACCCAATACAGCGTTGGAAAGGGCAGTTGCAGCAGAAGGACATAGGCTATGCAGACGCCCACCATATACATTTAAAAGGTAAAAGAACCGTGCCAGCAAAGTAGTCCCTTGTGGGCGTGTCTGCGTTGTGCTGTGGGTGTGTGCTGGGGGCGTGACAATCGCTGGGGGCGTGTGGTATGTTCCGCCCTTCATGCCATGTCTCATATCGTGTGCTGTGGGTGTGGGCGTGTGTGGGGCGCGGGATTACGGAGAAAAAAAAAGCGAGCGTTGTGCCCAATATTTCATTGTTTTTTCTTCCCAGGTTCTATACATTCCAGCTCTGGGTGTCCACTCTGCTCCCTTTAAATACCCCTGCACCCCATAATCATAACCCACCCATACTCCTTAAAATACCCCAACACCCCAAAACCCAAACCTATCCCTAAACCCTGGGCGTAGTGGGGCGTAGTGGGGCTCCGCGGAGCTACGCGGAGAGGGCGAGAAGCTACGCCCACTCCCGCACTCCGCGTAGCCCCACTACGCACCTCCCTCCCGCTCTCCCCTACTTACTTTATTTAAGCAATTACACTGATTAAAACAATTTTAAAGCACTTACCTTGTCCGGGGCTCGTCCGGGGCTCCCTCTTTGAATAGCGTCCTTTTCCTGGATACCAATGCGCATGCGCGGGCGGCCGCGCATGCGCATTTCTCCCGAGAAATGTGCATGCGCGGCCGCCCGCGCATGCGCATTTGTTTCCAGGAAAAGGACGCTATTCAAAGAGGGTGCCCCGGACGAGCCCCGGACAAGGTAAGTGCTTTAAAATTGTTTTAATCAGTGTAATTGCTTAAATAAAGTATCTAGTGGAGGGCGGGAGGGAGGCGGGTGGCGGCCGACTCGGCTACGCTCACGGAGTGGGCGTAGTGTTGCCGGCTACGCTGCCTACGCAAAATGCGTAGAAGGCAACACTACGCCTACTCCGTGGGCGTAGCCGATTCCTCCGCCCAGGGTTACCCTAAACCCTAAAAATACCCCTGTACCCAAAAACCCAAACCTAGCCCTGAACCCTATGAATACCCCTGTACCTCAAACCACAAACCTACCCCTGAACCCTAAAAATACCCCTGTACCTCAAACCCCAAACCTACCCCTGATCCCTAAAAATACCCCTGTACCCCAAAACCCAAACCCAGTCCGGAACCCTAAAAATACCCCTGTACCACAAAACCCAAACCTACCCCTGAACCCTAAAATACCTCTGTACCCCAAAACCCAAACCTAGCCCTGAACCCTTAAAATACCCCTGTACCCCAAAACCCAAACCTACCCCTGAATCCTAAAAATACCCCTGTACCTCAAAACCCAAACCTAACCCTGTACCATAAAAATAACCCTGTACCCCAAAACCCAAACCTACCCCTGAACCTTAAAATACCCCTGTACCCCAAAACCCAATCCTAGCCCTGAACCCTAAAAATACCCCTGTACCCCAAAACTCAACCTAGCCCTGAACCCTTAAAATACCCCTGTACCCAAAAACCCAAACCTACCCCTGAACCCTAAAAATACCCCTATACCCCAAAACCCAAACCTAGCCCTGAACCCTAAAAATACCCCTGTACCTCAAAACCCATACCTATCCCTAAACCCTAAAACTACCCCTGTACCCCATAACCCAAAACTATATCTGAACCCTTAAAATACCCAAACACCCCAAAACATATACCTCAGTACCCCAAAACATATACCCCTATACCCATACTTCCCTTATCCAAACATTAAAAAAAACATGCTTTTACCATTCATGCATTTACAACGAATTTCGTTGTAAAAGTATGTTTTGTAAAAGCATATAAAATGTAATGCCATGCGTTATAATGGCATTGCGGAGTCATGGTACTTTAGTAATGAAAGTATGCGGAGTGATGGTATGCGAAAAGAAAGTTGCGGAATAATAGGTGTTTACCCTCCCCGGTAAGTACATTGGTGGCACGGCGGCCCACATCTCCAGCAACATACTCATATTTTTTCACCACCCATTTGGAAAATGCACAGGTCTCTCTCATTGATGGCCAGCACCTACATACACTTTTAGACACACCTCCCGCCACAAGTTCTAGAATTGCGAACTTTAGAGCTGGGGAGCAACATTCGAATCTCGGCATCAGCTCAACATCCTGTGATTCCAGCCAAATCGCTTTGTCTCCCCGTGCCTACCACAAATGAATGTGTTCTTCTGTGATGTAAATTGTGCTAATGTCATGTTGTCGAGTTCGCGCTATATAATATTGCAAGGAAAAATAAAGTAGCGAAACTCGAGTTCACACACTACTGAACGCACACTCTTAAGTGCATCAGCAGTGCACTGTGAATCGGAGCGTTTCACAGGCCTGTCACAGATAAGAAATGCTATCAAAACGAAATCCTACAAAACAATATACTACTGGCCGGAAGCAATTCATACCCGGACAACGTCAGGACGGGCTGCTAGTGGAATAATAAAAAAGATCACTTAATGTAGTAGAGTAAAACCTATACAATAATAATGCACAATTAGGCCACTGTTAATACACAGGACTACCAATGGCTTAATCAAATGCTGCGAACGTTACAGAAATATAGGGCACTAGAAAAACATTTAAAATGCATATTAAAAGTAGGACAATTCTCCATTTCATCTGTCTACCGACTGATCTATTATTTCAAAGGAAGAATGAAAATTGTCAAAGGCTACATGTGTTAAAAGATTCTTAATCTGCATAGGAGAGGTTTTTCAATCCAGCAACATTCACATGTATTGAGAAGAGCCGCAATCTCCATGTCTGTCCATAACCCTGGTTGTTTTCACAAATTGGCAGCGTGTCCTCAGTGTGTTTCACTTCTCTAAACTGAATCACGAATATAGCATTTGCCATGCAACATCTAATGCGGCTTTGATGTTGTAGAATCCCGCATTTCGCTGGTTGGGTGGTTAGACAAATATTAATTAAGTTGCATGTGCACCAAGAAGCATACAGCAGAATATTTATTATAACAATCAGTGTGGTTCTTTATTGCGTAATTGAAATTAGTGTGGATAAAAGACTGTTAGTAGTAAACTGACACAGTTCCACAAGCCATACACTGACTGCATTTAAAATGGCCACCACAGGAGGTAAGTTTTATAGTATGTTGACAGTGGCAGTCTAGTCTGTCTTGATAGTGGTGAAGCTCAAACAAGATGGTCTTTGATATTTATTTTTGGTCTTTCTAAATGCAAGCAACAGTGATGCAACATCGTCATGATTCCTAGAAAGAGTGTGCCAATGCTTTGTCACACTTTTTTGAGTGTTTGGCTGTGTGCACAACAAGTGGAAACACCAGTATGATAGATTATGGTGGGTTTCTGCCTGGTTAGGAGGTGTAAGAGATTCACAAAGGGAGTCCTATTCACTGGGAGTCCTATTCTCACAAGATGCTCCATTAACCTAATATTTAGGGTATCCTCTATCATTTAGTTTGGGTGTCAAATATCGTGCTTTGATTAAGAAATCTTCTGTATGTTTGCAATTGTGTCTAATGCACAAAAACTGACAATAGGGTAGGTTGTCTCTGACTGCTGCAAGAGCAGAGATTACATCAAATGATTTTATTGATAAAATTAATGATTATGACAACTTCTGTGTAAACCTTAGAAAACATGTACAAAGTTTCAAGTTCGAAAATATGAATTTTAGTTACTGAATCGTAAAAGCATGCAGAAGAAAAGATAGATGTGAGACATATTATTCATTCAATTAATATAGATGAGACTTAATTATGAACCACTATTTTAACTCATTTATGTGTTAGGATAATGTAGGAGAAAAATCTCCCGTTATCGATTTTACTGCTAACGAATTTGATTTTCATGTAAAGAATGTGAAAATTTATCAGACTAAAAGAAAATATACTTTTGTTCGGTTCCCATGTGAAAATTAGTTGTAATATAATTTCATTTAATAACGTGGGCACCGAAAATGACTAAAGAACACCCTTTTGTACCGCCTTGTTCGCCATAAGTTGGCAGGGTATGCTCAGATGTGAGTCCCTTGCTCACTTTGCCACTGGATTCATGCAAGCCTGGCTGAAGACGGCTGAAATGCCAGAAACCGGTACTAGGAAGCTTGTTGCCGGTCCAGGGAAGGCATGGCTTGGCAGTTCGGGCTGGACTGTTCCCATGAGGCAGAGAGTCAGACTGATTTGCATATGGCCATGTCTGAACTGGGGTGGCAGAGTGGGCTAAAGAACGGTGATGGATTAAACCCATATCTGTTGACAGGGTGTGAGTGTTTGATTGGTTCAGATGCTCCGTCCACCACCCCCTTTTGTACCGCTTTGTTCGCCATAAGTTGCAGGGTATGCTCAGACGTGAGTCCCTTGCTCACTTTGCCACTGGATTCAAGCAAGCCTGGCTGAAGACGGCTGAAATGCCAGAAACCGATCCTAGGAAGCTTGTTTCCAGTCAAGGGAAGGCATGGCTTGGCAGTTCGGGCTGGACTGTTCCCATGAGGCACAGGGTCAGACTGATTTGCATATGGCCATCTCTGAACTGGGGTGGCAGAGTGGGCTAAAGAACTGTGATGGATTAAACCCAGATCTGTTGACTTGGTGTCAGTGTTTGATTGGTTCAGATGCTCCGTCCATCACCACCCCCTTTTGTACTGCTTTGTTCGCCATAAGTTGGCAGGGTATGCTCAGACGCGAGTCTCTTGCTCACTTTGCCACTGGATTCAAGCAAGCCTGGCTGAAGACGGCTGAAATGCCAGAAACCGGTACTAGGAAGCTTGTTTCCGGTTCAGAGAAGGCATGGATTGGCCATTCGGGCTGGACTGTTCCCATGAGGCACAGGGTCAGACTGATTTGCATATGGCCATGTCTGAACTGGGGTAGCAGAGTGGGCTAAAGAACAGTGATGGATTAAACCCAGATCTGTTGACTTGGTGTCAGTGTTTCATTGGTTCAGATGCTCCGTCCAGCACCACCCCCTTTTGTACTGCTTTGTTCGCCATAAGTTGGCAGGGTATGCTCAGACGCGAGTCCCTTGCTCACTTTGCCACTGGATTCAAGCAAGCCTGGCTGAAGACGGCTGAAATGCCAGAAACCGGTCCTAGGAAGCTTGTTTCCGGTCAAGGGAAGGCATGGCTTGGCAGTTCGGGCTGGACTGTTCCCATGAGGCACAGGGTCAGACTGATTTGCATATGGCCATCTCTGAACTGGGGTAGCAGAGTGGGCTAGAGAACGGTGATGGATTAAACCCAGATCTGTTGACTTGGTGTCAGTGTTTGATTGGTTCAGATGCTCCGTCCATCACCACCCCCTTTTGTACTGCTTTGTTCGCCATAAGTTGGCAGGGTATGCTCAGATGCCCAGATGCGAGTCCCTTGCTCACTTTGCCACTGGATTCAAGCAAGCCTGGCTGAAGATGACTGAAATGCCAGAAACCAGTCCTAGGAAGCTTGTTTCCGGTCCAGGGAAGGCATGGCTTGGCAATTCGGGCTGGACTGTTCCCATGAGGCACAGGGTCAGACTGATTTGCATATGGCCATGTCTGAACTGGGGTGGCAGAGTGGGCTAAAGAACGGTGATGGATTAAACCCAGATCTGTTGACTGGGTGTGAGTGTTTCATTGGTTCAGATGCTCCGTCCATCACCACCGCCTTTTGTACCGCTTTGTTCACCATAAGTTGGCAGGGTATGCTCAGACGTGAGTCCCTTGCTCACTTTGCCACTGGATTCAAGCAAACCTGGCTGAAGATGGCTGAAATGTCAGAAACCGGTCCTAGGAAGCTTGTTTCCGGTCCAGGAAAGGCATGGCTTGGCAGTTCGGGCTGGACTGTTCCCATGAGGCACAGGGTCAGACTGATTTGCATATGGCCATGTCTGAACTGTGGTGGCAGAGTGGGCTAAAGATTGGTGATGGATTAAATCCAGATCTGTTGACTGGGTGTGAGTGTTTGATTGGTTCAGATGCGCCGTCCATCACCAACCCCTTTTGTACCGCTTTGTTTGCCATAAGTTTTCAGGGTATGCGCAGACGTGAGTCCCTTGCTCCCTTTGCCACTGGATTCTATCAAGCCTGGCTGAAGACGGCTGAAATGCAGAAACCGGTCCTAGGAAGCTTGTTTCCGGTCCAGGGAAGGCATGGCTTGGCAGTGGGCTGGACTGTTCCCATGAGGCACAGGGTCAGACTGATTTGCATATGGCCATGTCTGAACCGGGGTGGCAGAGTGGGCTAAAGAACGGTGATGGATTAAACCCAGATCTGTTGACTGGGTGTGAGTGATTGATTGGTTCAGATGCTCCGTCCATCACCACCCCCTTTCGTACCGCTTTGTTCGCCATAAGTTGGCAGGGTATGCTCAGACGTGAGTCCCTTGCTCACTTTGCCACTGGATTCAAGCAAGCCTGGCTGAAGACGACTGAAATGCCAGAAACCGGCCCTAGGAAGCAGGGAAGGCATGGCTTGGTAGTTCGGGCTGGACTGTTCCCATGAGGCACAGGGTCAGTCTGATTTGCATATGGCCATGTCTGAACTGGGGTGGCAGAGTGGGCTAAAGAACGGTGATGGATTAAACCCAGATCTGTTGACTGGGTGTGAGTGTTTGATTGGTTCAGATGCTCCGTCCATCACCACCCCCTTTAGGCCCGCTTCTGTGTTAAAGGCCTGAGCCGAAGGCAAGGGACTTTAACAAGGGACCGGGACTTCAATAGCTGGTATAGCCATGCTACGGAGGTCAATAAGGCTATTAGAACATTCTGCCACTAGAGGGCAGAATGTTCTAACAAATAAAACAAAGGCCTCTCTCGGCTTGAGGGGATTTAAATCCCCTCGAGCTCCGAGAGGCCTTTGTAAAACATTGGAATGTGGCTCTGCGGGCCTTTACCGGCCCATAGAAGCAGGGATCACTCAATTGTCTTTAATGGAGCTCCCAGAATTCTAATGTTCTAATTCCTTATTAAGGCCATTTATTGGGCCCTTGAATAGTGTGTTGAGATATAATAGGTTAAATAGTTCTGTTCAGAAGTGTTTTATGTGTCCTCTCTTGTAATAGTTTTTTTATAGTAATCAAGTCATACTTCTTGAGAATATTTAGGGCCATTCTCTTTTAATAGTTTTTTTTTTATAGTAATCACGTCATACTTCTTGAGAATATTTAGGGCCATTCTCTTTTCAACTGTAATATTAAATTATGATATTTTTGTTCTATCAATATCATAATATCTAAGCGAATCAAGATACCGCTTTTTCTAAGTCAGTTTAATCTAAACTTTTGTTTGCTAATGTTGCATATCCCTGAAGGTGCGCTTTCTCTAGGTGCCAACAACTTGGTGATGTGCCATATCTCCTCACAGTTTTATCCTATCTCTGCTGCTGGAGATAATTAGTGCTCACAGTTTGTGTGGCCAGCCCCATCCTACAGTAGATCATTTGCATCATTTCCTGAACTGTATACTCATTTCCTGCTTTTTGTTCATCTGTTTCTTAGGACTTTGTGGGCAATTGGATCCTTTCGGGATGTTTGCATTTTTTTGGAAGGGCAATTCATTTTCTTTTCAAAGACAGGTAAGATGCATTTCGTCCATGGCTATTCAACAGCCCCATTCCTGTTTTCTTTCGGCAAACGTTTTATTATTTTTTGAAGACAGGGGGCAACACTTATTGATTTTGGACCAGCTCCGAAATCCAGTAAGTGCATCCAATTACCCTCCGATTTGTCATGTCGACTCTGTAAAAATGTTTCTTTATCATGATCTAGAGCACCATCCAGTGAGTACCACCACAAAGGCTTAATTCTTCCATGCTCATGTGCACTGTCAGTAACGTATTACACACTGGCTCTCGGTACGTTCCTTACCCTACACTTCTATTTCTGTAACTCCAGAGGCTTTCCATTCCTAATCGCAATTTTATACACAGTGTGGTGCTCTTCAAATTGCATGGCATGTCACATATGGGACAATTCTACCTACCCACTGAGTGTCTTTTAGATTTATTAATTTCATATACATCTCATTTGGAACTTACTGCATGCTTATTGGCATTATCTCTTTGATGTTTTTGCAGCTTTGTTTAGATGTTTTTGCACCTATTTATTTTGCATTCTTGAATCATATACTCCATTTAGTCATCAGAGGCTCTTCCGAAACACTGCATCCTTATGAATACTCACAGATTGTCCATAAGGGTTAAAAGATTTTCATATAAACACCTGCACTTTTAGCCAATGATTATTTCTTGTATTGCTTATACTTTTTGAGGAAATGTCCAAAAGATATGTTGTTTATAGTTCTTTGTTGACACTTGTACAGAGCACTGCATTGTAATTATGTATTGTTTGCTTCATTATTGGCTATGTAGAGTACAATCAATTGTGTGCAAACCATCTTCAGAGTTATTGAACCGGTCAAAAATGAAGCATGGGTCCTGTGCCCACTACGATACTGGATTCAAGCTAGACTGGCTGTTGAGAGGTGATGCCCCGAAACTGGTTCCAGGATGCTTGTTTCTGGTCCAGAGAGGACCTGATCTGGCAGTTTGGGCTGGACTGTTCCCATGGGGAACAGGGTCAAGCCTGATTTGCATATTGTTGGGGTCAAACTAGAATGGCATGGGGAGCAAAAAAACGATGGATTTAGGCCCAGATCTCCGTACTGGGGTGAATGTTTGACATTTTTCAGCATTCTGTCCATCAGTTGTTCTTTTTACTTTTAGAAAGTAGGCATTTATCTGCTCTTACTGCTCTGGGTGCCTGCAACCTGTCTCCAATGCACATCTGCGGTGGGTGACAGCTTCACTCTATGCATTCCCTTTAGACAGCCACAAATACAGGAAGGTTAGGTGTGTCTGACCAATCATATGCATTGTGATGGCCATTCATGGGCAGAAGGAAGGAGTTGACACTTGTAACATAATAGGTAGTGTTCTGTCTCCACACAAAGGTCCGATTTCTCAATCCTGCAACAGCACCTGGACTCTGCCATTTGTGAGTCCTGCCTTGCCAAGTGGTGTCAATCTAGTCCTGATCCTTTGAAAGTGACTTTTCTACGCTGATGCAGCAGAATCCATGCATCAAAGACTTTGCTGTGATTGGAATAGGCACATCTCCTTCAACGCTGGTGCAGTAGCTGCTTGACAACATTGCTTTGATGGACTGCGCGGCTTGACAATAATGGATTACACAGCTAGACGGCGAAAGACTGCTCGCTCAACGCATCACCTGCATCGCAAAGTGGTTCATCCAGGAAGCCTCACTGATTCTGCAAATTGTAACTGATGCATTGCCTACATCCAAGGGATTGACGAAGACACATCGCCTCCTTTGCTCCTCACATTGGGTCTTCGATGTGGCCCCTTCCTCCAGCCAAGGTGTTTTTTTAACGGGACCTGCAAGAGTTCTGTAGCCAGCCTATGCTCCATCGTGGTCAGTCTGAACTTTGAATTTTCTTCGGTCTTGTGTAACCAACTATCCCAGGTTGACGCTTTACAACTCTAAGCACTTTCTTTTTAAATAATATTTTATAAACTCATAACTCTGGTTCTGCTTATTTGATTTCTGTTGTTCTGGTCTTCATTTGCTCATATAATTATGGTCTATATTTCTAACCCTGGGTGGAGTCTTTTTGTGGTGTTTTCATTGTTTTGCTGTGTGTGTGTGTGTTTTGCACAAATACTGTACACAGTGCTTCAGTAGATAAAACTCACTGCTCTGTGCCAAGCTACCACAGGTTGAGCACAGGTTATCGTTTAGTGTCTATCTAGCTTACCCTGACTAAAGTAGTGGTTCGTACTTGGACAGGGTTAATACCTCTGCCAACTAGAGACCTGGGTTCTAACATGCTGGACATGCACTTTTAAGTTTTACATGTCCTAGCAGTAAAAAACCCCTACATTCATTTTTCACTACTGTGAAGCCTACCTCTCCCCTAGGACAATATTGGTGATTCCTTATTACATTTAATAAGCTGCAATTCCGAATTGGGAGCAAGTAGATCTGTCATATTTGATATGCATGAAATTGTAATGATAAACCCTCTTTAAAGGTAAGGTCTGATTTTTCATTACAATTTTGATAAAGCCTCTTATAGAAAGTTGGTATTTTCCTGCACTTTTTGCCTGAAGCTTGTTGATAGTCATATGACTGGGTGTCGCTGACAGTTATACTTTTTGAATTCCACCCTGATAGTCACACAATAGAAGGATTAGGTGTGCCTCAATGAGACATCTGTTGGCAGGTTGGTGGGTCGGCGATGAGCACAGACCCACTTACACCTGAACAGCCTGTGCTCTGCATTCTTGTAAAGGGACGATTGGCCCTTCATTGTTACTGCAGCCACCTTCGAGCCAGGGCAGGGAAGTCAGGGTATTCCGTGCACTTCAAAGAACCTTTCCAGAAGCTTCTTCCACCTTCCAGAAGAGTGGCACCAGGGTATAAAAATAGTATCTTCAGTCTCACTCCTCAGTTCATTACTGGACCTATGGAAGGACTCTCAGAGAACTGCCTGCTGCTGGGTTTTGCTATGCACTCTGCCAGACTGCTCCTGTACCTGGAAGGACTAATTTGTTGAGTTCTAAATCTTCACCTGTACCCAGGGCTACCAAAGGTGACTCCAATAGCTAATTCTCTGGCCTCCTGTTCAGAGCTACAGGGACAGAAAAGGCTCACACTGCCTTGTACCCGCACCTGGACCCTGTCTGAGCCCCAAAGAGGTGTTCCGCCAATCCTGGATCCATGGTTGTGGTGTTAAAAGTGCCCTCATGGCCAATTTCCAAAATGGAGGACTTTTGGCCAAAAGCTGCTTTGAAACCCAGGTGGAGACAGGTGGAGACTGGGTCCAACCTGCTTGCCTATCAACCGAGGTGCATCATCGATCGGATTGACTTTGCGGCTTCTCTAACTGTGTTCTTCTCCAGTGCAACAAATTAGTTTCATCGGTCCTTCACAAAAAGGGTACCCGGTCATGTAGAAAAGTCTTTGTCTATAGCCCTCTGCTTTGTCATGCTGGAGATTTCTGACTTCCATTTCAGTGACTAAGTCTAAACATAGAAATCTTCACAGCGGTTTTGACCCAAGGCCATTCGACGATGATGATCCCTCCTTAGACAAATCTTGCAGCCTTGCTCTAAACTTTACCTTCTCAGACACTTTTTCTCAGAATTTCTTCTAACTCCGAAGGTAAGATCTGACCAGGTCCAATCCACTACTTGTATCCGAACTGTGCTCCATTGCGGCTGGCCATATTTTTTTACTTTGACCCAGAGGTGCGACTAGTTGTCACTGGTTGACACTCTGATCTTTTAGGTGCTAGTTTTCACTAAAAAGTTTTAAAATTCATAACTCTGGTTCTACTGATTGGATTTCCCGGTTTTGGTGTCAAATCATTTATTAAAATGTATTCTATTCTTCTAAAGTGGTTTAGTATTTTTCTTGTGTTGTTAATTTATTACTGTTTGTCTGCTGCACAAATACTTTACACATTACCTCTAACTTAAGCACTGGTTAATTCAGTTACTTTTTGTGGTTCACCCTGCATAAAATTGTGGCTGTGACTTGACCAGGGATCACAGCCCAGTCAATCAACAACCCAATTTTTTACAGTGGTACTCAATTGACTCTGTGAGATACAATGGCGGCATTGCCTGATTAAACCACCTGACCATTGGAGGGTATAAACTGAGCATTGAAACGTATCATTCGACAAATAATATAGGGTCAATTGCCCGGCCCACCAGTTTTAATCTTGTGAAAGTGCATTCAATAGTATGTGGGTCTTGACTTATTGTCAGAAAAGACCATATATGACCAAAGTAATTCCTCAAGACCTTTGACTACCACATTTAAGAGTTGTGTACTTGTTTTGTGTTCAGAACAAGTAAAACAACCTAAATATTTTTCTTGTGTAAAACTAATTATTTTTCTTGTGTAAAACCAACTTAGTTTCCCTTTCTTAAATTTTTTGCAGTTCATGACTACTCATGAATTTTGCAGAGTAGAGTCTGATAAGCCATCCATGGTCTCCACTCAGTACGAGCGTGCAGGGAGTATTCTACATATCGGCTTGGTGATTCCACATTGCATTAATCATAAATGATAGACAGACACAGGCTTCCCTTGATTTATGTAAAGGGGACTTCCTGAGCTGAAGTGACATCTCCTTGTGTGCGTGTGTGTGGAGAGGGCAGGCAAAGAAAGAGATGATCAAATGTGATGTGGCCTATTACACTACAGGATTAAAATATAGCTCAGAAAGGGAAGGATGATTCACAACTGGTGTTAATCTAATGCTAATGAGGCATATAGGTCATGCTTGCCCTTTCCCTCAGAGGATGTAGACCGGATCATTTTTCATCAGATTTCCATATCTCCACATTAAAGTCAGTAATGTTTTCCAAAGAGTTGGATGGAGCTCCATTTGCAAGAATAGTTTTGCTCACCGGTTACTGTGCCAAGAGCGGATATATCAACTAAAGGGAATGTGCCTTTACTGCATCTTTGCCCTATAGTTTGCCGTTTATTTCAGTTATTTTTCACCTGTCCCTATTTCAGCAGGGGTTATGACTCGCTGCACTATGCTAAAGCTATTCAGTGCTAGTTTATTTTTTATATATTTTCTAAAACACCTGTAAAGTTTGCCTTGTAAAATGACAGAGCAGTGTTACTATTGTAAAAAATGTTGCATACTCGAAATAGGGAAAAGTATGCCCTTACAGTGAAGAATTGAAAAAATATGTGTTCAAACATGGCAAAACAGGTCTTGGGTTGCTCTTGTTCTAGTTCAGAGAGGGCCTGGCCTGGCATTTGGAGCTTGAATAAATCCTAATGGAGCAGGTTCAAGACTGATATGGACAGGGCTCAGTCAAAACTGAGGTGATATGGGGGAGGCAAAAGAATAACGGGTTGGAGTTATGCCTGGCTGGAGTTCCCAACTTTGCTGCCATACGCTGAGTTTCACAAGCGGCAGAGTGTATTACATCACGTCGTTCATGCTGGTTTTTGGCTACAGGTGTTTGTCATGGCACCACGTGCAGCACAAGAGGATGCTGCTTCTCTCTGCCACTCGAGTAGATGTTCCACTCGAGGGGCAGTTTCCTCAGAGCGAACTGAAGGTTTCTCACCGCGAATGGTAGCAGCCATCCACAATTGCCAGCGTTGAGAATTTTCGCCGATAGGTGGTCTGGCGCAAGATTTTACTCACTTCCAGAGTTTTCCTACTGCACACTCAGACCACCGCCCGCGTTGAGAAATCTCACCAGGAGGTGGTTTGGAGTAAGATTCTCCTCGCTCGTGCTTGTCAACTTAACGTTGGCGAGTGTGAGCAAGGAAAAAAGCTCCACTCTGCTATGTGGAGTGAAGTTTTGTCAAACTCTGCACGGTACGTGGAGCGCGGAGTAGGAAAAACCCCATGAGTTGAGGGGAGTTTCATGCCCAGGTTTAGTTGGGTTGTATGTTCTTACAACGCATTCCGTTGCAACGCATGCCTTTACCACGCATGCGTTACAATGGAATGGTTTTTCAACGCATAACCTTTTCCTCTAATTCTTGCGTGGTGACGTCGTACGTCGTTAAGAAGAAACTGAAGTTTCTTTCCGATTCCTCTTAAACGACGACGATTGCCTGCACATTCTTACGTGATTTCAGGTGAGGTTTTTGTTTGGGGGGGAGACCCCCTCAAGCCCCCCTTGTTTATTTTAAACCTTTACCACATATGCCTTTACTACATAACTCGTAGTAAAGGTATGCGTGGTAAAGGCTTTCGTGTTAACCACGCATGCGTTGTAATGCATGCGTGGTTAATGTATTTGTGGAAACGGCCGCGTTGTAGTGGCCGGTTCCCGTTTAGTTGGAATGCTACATTGAGCACTTGATAGTGGTTACACTTAGTGCAAGCAGTTCTCCCATCACCCTTTGTGTGTTTGGTGAAACACCTTTAGTGGGCAGGGATATGTCCCGACATGAGCATGGGTCCTATGCATACTGTGCCAAGCTGCACTCAACCGAAGAGGCCCAATCAGGGTGAAATCAGTATTAGATTCTTCCCTTCCAGTTCGAGGAGGGCCTGGCCTGGCAGTTCAGGTTGGACTGTTCCTAATGGAGCAGGGGGCTGATATGCACATGACTCGGCCCAAGAAAGGTGGGTTGGAATACTACCTCAAGGGATTGCCAGTGGTTAGATTTATCGCAACCATTCCTCCCATGACCCTTTGTTTGTTTGACGTAAAGCCCTTAGCGGGTGGAGGTTTACCAAAACGTGTGCCCTGTGCTCATTCTGCCTCTGTAGCCAAGCTATACCCAACTGAAGAGCCCGAATCAGGGCAAAAACGGTCTTGAGTTGCAGATTGGGGAAGACCTGGAGTGGCAGTTTGGGATGGACTTTTCCCATTGGAGTAGAGTCAAGGCAGATTTGCATATGGCTGATTCCAAACTAAGTGGCATGGTGTGTAAAAGCCCAATGGGTTGGAATGCTACCCCGGTTATTGTAAGTGGTTTAACACATTGCAGGCATTCCTCCCATCACTTTTTGGATGTCTGGTATTCACTGTGTATGCAAAGCTGCATTTCCCGGCGTAGTCAGGAATAAAATCACTTTTTCATATCTTGGTGAGGGAAAATATTAGAGCGGAAATTAAAATCTATTTTCCACTTCGTTTTAGAAATCAAAATAACTGTTGAAAATAGATTCTTGATCGATTAAATAACTTAATAAAGGTGTACATTGTACCTACAAATAGTAAACCTGTTGAGATTAGAATTGGTTTGCTTCTCAGTCCTGCTACAGAGACTGAGTACACATATTTGGCCAACTTCTTAGGGACCTTCCTCCTTGATGACAATGACATGTCCTCTGGCATCAGGAAAGCAAGAATGGTATCAACTGTAGTTATTGAGCAACAATCAGCCATCTAGGGAGGACTCAGGACTAGATTACAACACAAAGGACTGCTTTAATCACTCTTCCTTTAAACTGGAACTACTCCATGGGACTATCAGGAATTGCAATAATTGGTTCCCAGAGTCTAGACTTTCAGTCTTTGTACGGAGCAGTAGGGAAGATGGCCAGGGCCATCTTAGTTAAGGGTCTTTGGGAAGAATTGCATTAAACTGAGAAAGGAAATGCTGAAAAAAGATGTGAAAAAGCAGCTAGGATTAGGTGTAGAGAAGACTCAAATCCTAGACTAGTGCACAAAGTACAACAGAAGCCTCACCACATTTGTAGGAAGAAAATAATTTGAAAAAGCAAAACTTTAGCAGGCTACTGGAAGAAGACTCCCAGACTTCTGCCACCTCCTGACACCCACGGATTGTAACTGCTCTCATAGGGTCAAGTAGTTGCACTCCTTGCTCCAAGAAGGTCCAGCTGATGACTGTGGAGTGGACCCTGTGGACTGTACCCTGCATCAACTGGAATTGGAGTCACACATTCAAATATAGTGGCTGTAATTGCAAAGATCAACAATTGATTACATTGATTGACCGTGTATAGTATTGACTGGTTCTATCATTACCACACCCTGCTACCAAAGGGCGTACCAAGAGTGGGCACTGGTGAGGCTGAAGGAAAGCATGGTAAACTGCAAATGTTCCTGGCCCACCTTGATCCATAGGTAATGCCTTTGGGACTGTAAGATGGTGTATGAAAATGCGCACCCTGAAAATCCTTGGTCACTATCCAGTCTTCCTGTGTCCAGAACAAATAGAATCAGAGCCAATAAAGCATTTTCAATGTGTCCTTCAGCAAGAAGCATTGACTGTCAAAAGTCCAAGGTATATCTCAGGCCACCATCAATTTTCAGAGCAAGAAAACAGCGAGAATAATAACCCTGTCCAAATCCGGTTCCCTCTGTATTGCACTCTTGGAGAGCAACAGGTGTACCTCCTGTAACAAAATTGGCCAAAAAATGCTCTGCTGGAATGAATTCTGTTGTGGGACAAATATTGAGTGGGGAAGTTCGTAAAGGTCGGGCATAGCCTGTTTGACCTGTTTACAAATCCCTCTTTCAGATGAGATGAATCACAAACCCAGAAAACAGTATTAAATCCTGCCCCCCCCCAAAACTGGTTCTGCATGGGATAATGAGGGCAATCTAAAGTGGTTTGTAGGCCATTGTAGCAAGGAAAGAGGCATTGGAGGACTGGAGCACTCCAAGTCCGCACATTGCCTGCCGGATCAGCATCCGCAGCCCTGAGAGGTCTGGGTGGGCTGCTTTACTGGCTGGGAAGATTGTCTCCGCCTATACTCCAGACCTCAGGAATAGCCCCTACATTTCAGGAACTGGTGTGGAAATTGGTTGGCGAGGTCAACTGCCCCAGAGAATGTGCAGTAGCTCTTCTATGCATAAAGCGTTCCATATCAAGGCCCATCTTTTTGCCAAAGAGCATGTCCAGTAGTGAAGTCTGTAGATCTCAGTAGTGATTTCTGGAGAACCCAGTGGACTTCATCCCAGGCATGTCTATGAAGGACAGCAGTGGTAAAAAAAAGCCCTACTAATGCAATACACCATATACAAACCGGTGAGTATAACATACTTGGCCAATTCCTACTATCATGTATCGTCTCGGCTAGAGAGGACCTAAGATCCTCTGGGACTACTGCCAAGATCTCCCTGTCCATCTCCCAAACGGCATGTGTAGTGTTTCCAAACAGGCATATTGCATTTATAAATTGCAGTACCAAACTGTCAACGGAAAACATACAGATGAAAAAGATGGCAATCCTTTTGGATTCTCTGTCAAGAGGATTAATGGGAAACAAGTTAGGGTTCACCTTGTTGGTGGAGACTTGTGAAATAAGTCTGTCTGGAGTGAGGTACTTGTTTTTGTAACTCCGCGTGCTCTGCAGAGTGCGGAATACTCTGCAAACTATGCAAACAGAGTGGAGTTCACTGCTCAGGCCTATCAATGAGGCTGGCCTTCTTAGTCATGCTGAGCACCAGTTGGGGGAAGCCCTGGACTTTTCTGCACCAACCAACAAAGCCACAAAGGAGAACTGACACAGGGACCCTGGCAGACTAGGTTTTAGAGGGCTGCACCACTTTTAAGGTGAGGAGGGTGGTTGCAACTGCCCCTGGTTTACAGAGCTCACCACCAGAGTAAAATGAGTCCAGGATCATCCAAATCGGTCCTAGTTATGGCATTCTATTGTTTGGTGATCTTTGACCTATTTTACCTTCCTCATAGCGCATGGGGCTCCGCTGCTGTTCGATCAAATTTCCCTGGGGATAGCGCAAGGAAGCTGTGCTTGCGACGATGGGGGAGAGGGCGTGCATGGGACCCCCTCCTCCTGTCCCTATCTCGCCAGGGGACCCCATCCTCATGCAGATTTATGCTAGAGGGGGCTGGGACCCCGTACCCATCTCCAGTGTACTTCAAGTATGGGGAAACGCCATTGCGCTTCTGTGTAACTCTGAGGAGGGGGCCAAGGACCCCATCGCTGGGCCTGTTTCATTCTTTGAGGACAATGGGAGTGCAGCTGCAACCCCCCCCTCCCCACATGGTCCTCTCTCCAAAAGCCTGTGTTTGGGGCAGGATGGAAGTGGCCACAACAACACCGGTCTGCCCGCTGGAGCAGTCAGACACATGGGAGGACTGCTAGCTTCCACTGAAGCACACACTTGTGTTGCTGACGCAGGGAGCCGGCGAGGGTAGTTAGGGGTGACCCCCCTGTGCTGCCCTCCAACAATGGCAAGATCTGAGGTTCCCCAAAGAGGCCGGGCCCCGACTATTAAAAAGTAGAAAATGTGGTGTGAGCTGCATTACTTATTGGGCAGTATTCACTCAGCACACAATGCTACCTAGGAGCAAGTGGGAGTATGTAGAAAATTTCTCAGGGTCCAGTCTGCGGCCTACGGGATATTTTAAATTGAGGAAGCTGCAATTAGCAGTATACATCCTCTTCATAAGTGTCAGTATAAAAGTATCGTAGCAGTAGGAATAGTTTGATGTAAGGCAGAGTCCATGGTTCTGCATAGGGACATTAGAATTGTACCACAAATATGCAGCCAACATGAGCAAGGGCTGGAAAGAGATTATGGGCCAGATGTACAACCATTTCTAGCAGTTGCAAACAGGAAATCAGGCCATTTGCGACCGCTAAAAAGGGTTGTAGCATGTATAAACTCAATTTTGTGAGCCAGCAACCTATTACTGAATTGCAAAATAGAGCTTTCAAGTCACTATTAAAAGGGAGTGTCCAGGGTGTCCCTTCCTGATAACAAGTTACACTGGAATGTACAATTACTTTGCTACTGCAAATGCGGCTGCAAAACTACTGCAAGTAGATGAAAAGCCAGTTGCAAATGGGAAGGGCCCCTGCAGGGGGCCCCTTTCCCTTTGTGAATGTATTCGAAGATATTTTTAAGAGCAGACAGGGGCATCACCCCTCATCAGTTAGGCTAGTTTTAATCCAGTGGCGCAGTGAGTATGGGTCCTACGTCTGGGCATTACCTTCTCACTTAGGGTGACAAAAGCAAAAGGAACAAATGATGGACATAATGCTGAACACTATAAACATTCACTTCCAGTCACAAAGATCTGGGTTTAATCCATCGTCCTTTTGCTCACCACACCACCACAGTTTGAATCCAGTCATATGCATGACCCTGTTCCTCATGGGAACAGTCCAGCCCGTCATCACTGGACCGGAAACAAGGATCCTGAGACCAGTTTCAGGGCATTACCCCATATCAGCTATGTTAGCTTGAGCACAGTGATCAGGGGACCCAAGCCTGGGCATACACTTCCCACTTAGGGGGACAAAAGCAAAAGGAACAAATGATGGACAGAGTGCTGAACAATGCATATGGCTGGGTTTAAACTAGAATCACTTGGGGAACAAAGAAACGATGGATTTAGGCCCAGTGCACCGTACTGGGGTGAATTTTTGATACTGTTCAGCATTCTGTCGATCAATTGTTCTTTTTTTGCATTTGTCATCCCAAGTGGTACGGGTATGCCCAGATGTGGGTCCCATGCTCCCCATGCCACTGGGTTTAAGCTAGCCTGGCTGATGATGGGTAATCCCCCGAAACCGGTCCCAGGATGCTTGTTTCTGGTACAGGGAGAACCTGGTCTGGCACTTCGGGATGGACTGTTCCCTATGGGAACAGGCTCAAGACTTATTTGCAAAGCATATGGCTGGGTTTAAACTGGAATGGCAAGGGTTGCAAACAAATGATGGATTTAGTCCCAGTTCTCTGTACTGGAGTGAATGTATGACACTGTGCAGCATTCTGTACATCAATTGTTCTTTTTGCAATTATGTTTAGGTACCTGACTATTACACTTTGGGTTCTTGTAAACCGAACCCATTCTAGAAACAACATTAATTCATGCAGCAATAAGGTAATTGGAGATACTTTACTTAATTTCATTCTTGTTAATAGAGTAATGCGTTTTAATGAAGAACAAACTGCAGCTCTGCTGTGATAGGGGAGTCAATGTGTTTACATCCATTTTCTGCTAATGGTCACCATGATGTCATCTTCAGAGGCTAGAATTCCTGCCTGAGGGTGTCTCATGTCAGAGCCAGATGCTCGCTGGCTTTCTCTACTTTAAATCATCAGTAAGCCTCATGCAGGCTGTTCTTTTGATTCAGGCATCACCTCATCTTGCTGCAGGCTGTCATGTGTCCTGCTCCAGTGCCTGCCTCCATAACTGCACCTGCTCCTCCACTTTGTTGTCGTGTTTGTGTATCTTCAAGTCTTGTAATCCTCCAAAGCGTGCTTACAAAACCTCATGCTTGCTCAGAGCACAGCTTCTTCACACCGGTCCTATCTTTACAGGTCACTCTCTTTCTCTGTTCTATCTCTCACATGCTCAGTCTTAACTCATGTCGGAAGCCACTCAAACGCCGTCAGGGTAGGAGATTGGACATATATTTGTTTACAATCTATCCCTGAGTTCCTACTGCACCTGCACCAAGGCAGGCCGTTGAGTAACACATGCCCTTGCAGCCCCCATGGTGCTGGGCGTCCCCAAGCTCCAGGGTGCCCCGTCAGCACAGTACTCTGGCCGAGAGCTCCTGTTGAGTCCGGAGGGGGCCCCTCCATGTACTTCCCAGGGGTGGGGCTCAAGTTTCGTTACGCCAGTGGCTGCAGCAGAAAGTCAAATTTCTCATTAAACTCTCATTTTCTCACCCTTTAGTAACATTGAAACAACCTTGGGACAAGGGAAGAGTTGAATGGCACAAGGTCAACAACAATAAAAATTATAAAACCTTTCAGGTCTGAGTCAAGTTATAAAATAGCCAAAATGTTTGAACTAATACAAAGTCAGTAATAAGGTAATTGCTCGAGCAAATAAGTATATACTTTCCAGTAGACATCAATGGGGCCAACTGTTCACACTATAGTCAGCTGTAACTAAGTGGCAGACAAACCAGAAAATGTAGGAATCCAAGAATAGTTCTCGAGCTCCTTTGTTTTCTTGGACTTGGAAAAACACAAATCCATCTTCTTTCTTAAAGTTGCCTCCTATGCTGCCTCTCCATCAGCAAACTAATATAATGATAGTATCATATACTAGCAGCCTGTCCCGACCTTGTTCGGGAGCAATCAGGCTCTCAAATATCCCCGCTCCTCCCCACGCTCCTGTCCGCTCCACGCTGCAACCCCACACTCACCTACATCAGCCCACCGCGGGCGCCGCCGCTCCTCAGCCTCAAACTTCACCTTCCTCAGCCCGCCAAAGTTAACCGCCCCCTTCAGGGCCCCCAACCAGCCGCACACGGGCCGCTCCAGTCCGCCAAAGTTTACCGCTCCTCCCCGCGCTTCACCTTCGTCAGCCCGCTCCAGACCGCCACCTTCAGGGCCCCCAATCATCCGTACACGGCCCGCTACAGTCTGCCAAAGTTTACCGCTCCTCCCCGCGCTTCACCTTCCTCAGCCCGCTCCAGTCCGCAAAAGTTCACCGCTCCTCCCCGCGCTTCACCTTCCGCAGCCCGCTGCAGTCTGCAAAAGTTCACCGCTCCTCCCCGCGCTTCACGTACCTCAGCCCACTCCAGTCCGCCAAAGTTCACCGTTCACCGCTCCTGTCTGCCGCTCCTGATGATGTCAGCACGCACGTCGTTAGCGCACACGGCCGGCGCTCCTTCCAAGGGACTACTTTTTTTTTGTACGTAAATTTTTTAAAGAACTTATTTTTTTTGTGGTATATAGCCTATGTCACTCTGCAGACCCTGACAATTCCAATGATGTATTGGGTGTTTGGATTGGCGCAGTGGTTCCCGAGTTTACCCGCCTCAAAGGTTCACAGTTCTCTCTTTATAATAGTAGTATAGATATTGAGGCTGTTCCTCACAAACCCTGCTATGATAGGTTTCTTGCTTAAAGATATCACAATTCACAAGTGTTACTTATTTTGCAAAATTTCACAGGTTTGGCACACTGCTCCAGTTCGGCTAAATTTCATTAATTTTCAGAAGCCAAGTTGCTCCCTGTTACACATCTCAAGTCCTCATGTGGTGATTGGCCATTCTTAGCCTAGCTCAATTGGCCATTTGAATTATTCTGAATGGAACTTCCTGTTGTGTATCTCAAAACGGCTTTGGGAGCTTAACTCTTGCTCTGCAGGTACTCAGCTTGGTGCGTTTGCTGACAGTCTAACTTACCACAGAATTGAAGTGTGGTAGAAGCCCTTAAGTTTGCTATGTCAGTTTAATTCATATTGTCACTATCTTGGCTTTGTTGCTCATGCAGTAAAGCCTGCAGTTATATCATCGGCATCTCTAGGCAAAAAGCATGCTACTTCTGTTCATTCACCTCTCTTGAGGATACACTCTTAGGGTTTGACTTTGCAAATATAACAGTGGTATTCACAGCAGAAAAGTATTCAGTTTGAAATTTCTTTGCGGTTTTGCGAAAAACAAGTCAGAATTCTGAAGATGGAAAAGTTTTATGTTATACAGTCATGCCCAGGGCCAGACTGGAAACCAGAATCATTCCCGGATGATGTGATCAAACCAATCCCACACTGCAGTGGGCAGTGACTACAATGGTTGGCTCTAGGTGCATCATAATTCTCTGGCAGTGACCCTTGCCCAGAGCCCAACAGGAAAATGCCAGAGTATCAAAACGGCCCTCCCCCCCTGAATGTCCAGGTTTCCTCAAGCCTCACCACAATTTCACCCTCCTCTGTACATCCACATTTTGTAGGTCCTAGCTACAGACAGCTTAACCGTCTGTAGACTGACCTTTCGTTTCCACTACAGCATCTACTTATATTGGGCTATGAGTCAGCACCTTTCTCATCACTGGATGTCTCTTTTGTCTCATCTTTCCTCCCTATTCATATGTTTGTCTTGTGCGGTTGAATTTTAGCCCCACAGAGTTGTGTCTGAATGAGCTATATCCTCCAATGCATACTGTTTGGGACTATTTTTATTTTCTATCGAGCATTAAATGGGAGCGCATTTGTTCCCTGCTTTGTCCCTTCGTATTTATTTCTTCTCCCAGCCCCTGAGGCCCTTTTTTGATTATTTCCTCCCCTCCCTTTTATGCTTACCACCCCACTAACACCCACATGCTCTCTTTTGACTCCTCGCTTTAGTGTTCCAGCAGTGTTATTTATTCATTTATTTTTACAATGCCTTATAGCTGCAAAGTACTTCTGGCTCCTTGCATCCTTTTCACAGTTTTTGTACACCTTCTATTAATTTTTTCTACATTTTAATTTTGTAGCTAACATCTCCACCCGCTGTGTCAGAATGGCAATGCACGTAGGTATTGAAGCACAGTTGCGCATAACTTTTTGTTTTCACCACCCTGTTGCTGAAATTCATTTTTATTGGCATCATGACACTGTGTATATTACCACTGCTAAACAATGCTAAAGTACTTGTGTTCTTTCTTTTAGGCGTGTTAAAATTGGCTTACATCCAATTGCCACATTTTATTTACTTATAAGGGCCCAGTAAAGTGGTACAACATGTACTCAAGGCCTCCAAATTAAATACTACTGGTGGGTCTGCACCCACTTAAGTAGCACTTTAAAAACATGTCTCAGACTTGCCATTGCCGTCTGTGTGCAGTTTGAAACTGCCAATTCAACCTGGCAAAATAAACCATTTGCCGGGCCTAAACCTCCCTTTTTAATACATATAAGTCACCCCTATGGTAGGCAATAAACAGCCAAAAGTAGCCAAAAGTAGGACAAGTGTTTTTAAGTTTTGCATGTCCTGTTGGTGAAAAACTTCATTTTGGAAGGCCTATCTCTCCCATAGGATAACATTGGGTTACCTTATTGCTTTTAATATAAGCTAACGTTTGGTTGAAAGCAGGTAGAAACATCATGTTTAGATTCAAATGAATTGTAATTTAAAATTCTCTTTATTAGTAAAGTCACATTACGATTTTGAAAAAGCAATTTTTAGGAAGTTTGTATTTTCCAGCCCCAAACTTTCTCGAGTCTTCTAGGAGTTTCCACCTTCTTGGGTCTGTTAATTGCTCAGCGATCAGGAATGCGTATTGGGCACAGACAATGAACAATAGTACATGGGTGTAACTGGGAGACGGCTCTCCTTCAAGGATGGTAGGGGTGGAGCTGTTCCCTGCACCAGTTATATTTCAAAGGGCTGCCTCCAGCACACTCACAACATCAGGCTGTGGTCACCCTATACCATTTGGAGTCTGAGCAGGGTAAGAAAGGGGACAGAAGGAACTTTCCAGCACCAGATATAGAGGCAGACTGGAGGCTTCCCCCAAGGGTGGCCCCAGGTATAAATATTGGACCTGCTGAGCCATTCAGTTCACTCCTGGACCTGTGAAGGACCCCCAGAAGGACTGTCTTGTACTTCAAAATACTGCTCTGCTCCTTGAGGCCTTCTTTGTACCCCAGAACACTGCCCTGCTGCTACCAGACGACTGCTCTATTGCTTGAAGTCTGATTTGTACACTCAGAGGACTGCCCTGCTGCATAATTACTTAAGCCGGACTGCTTTTGTGGCAAGCTACCAGAGGGTTAAGCAAAGGTTAGTTTAGTGAATTTTGTGTTTCACCTTGACAAGGCTTGTGGTTGTTGCTTGAGAAGGGTTTTCAGCCCTTCAATCAAAAATACAGTTTCTTTCAGTCGTAATCCTAGAATGGGTTTTCTTTAATTGAAACTAATTGCAAGATTGCCAGGTATGCATGTGCATGTGTCTTGATGCATACGTTCACACACGCTCAGCAAAAAAGCATTGGCAAACCAACAGTTCAGCCTTTCAGGACATAATGTTCTGGTTCCATCAATGCTTGTTTAACAATGATCTCTTAAGTACTTCAACAGTAATGACCTACAGTTCTCTGCAGGTTTTCTGGGTAGGTCTCTATCCTTCAAAAGCCCAAAATAAATGAATTTGAGGTGTTAGAAACTCTCTCTGCAACAATGATTGTTTGCACCTTTTTACAAGGTTATTTTTAGGCCTGACATGACTGGGTGTGCTTTAAAATAACGATTTAGTAGACTTTGGTCACTCTAGACAGGATTTTCTATCATCTCATGCTACTGGCAGCTTGGTGTATCATTCTGCCTTCTATTCATTACTAATAGTCATATGACAATCTATTTTAAATCACAAAAGTGCACTGAATTATGTATGTATGTATGCTGTATTTGTATAGCACGAACCTTGTCAAATTGCAGCGGAGCACAGTATGGGTTCAACAGCAATCGCACGGCAATCCCACGGTCAGCGAGTGAAAGGAGAGGTAGCTGTTTGTGCTGTAGTGTTCTTTAAAGAGGTGCCTCTTCAGCTATTTCCTAAATTGGAGCAGCTGTGGAGCAGTCCTGGTGAATGCAGGGGTGCTGAGTGTATCGATGGAAAAGATCTGCTTCCTTGTTTTTTCCTCTTTAAACTTCTTATTCCCCAATGTGATGGTATCTTAGCAGGGATGTGCTGAGAGCCACCAGGCATGTGGGGCACTGATTGTGATGACTTTTTGAATGAAGCATATGCATATTTCTTCAGACCGTGAATGAGATTTGCTGTGACGTTTAGAATGCCACAAGTGTTCCAAGTGTGGAGGCTTTTAGGGGTATATTACCAAGGGCCTTATCGCCGCTTTAGCGGGAATTTTTCCCGCTAATGCGGCGATAAAACTATCGCGCTATGACCAAGCGGCCGCTAACTACTGTTAGCGACTGTTACCATGCGTTAGCAACCAAAAAAAATATCGCGATACACGGAAGCGAAAAATATCGCTAATGATATGCAAGGTAGGCGTACCCTCGCTAAATGACACCTAAATTCCCGCTAAAACGATATCGCACTAATAACAACTAACGCATGGACTTGCTTAGAGGGGAAAAAATTCCCGCTAATGCCCTTAAGCAGCAGATAAATAAGAACTGCTAAAAGCAGTTCTAAAACATCAAAACTGGAGATAAAAAAATCCATAAAAGGAGACATAGGCCAGCCCAGACCCACCACAAAGCTGAGGACCTGCAGACGTCATGGAAGCAGTAATCATACAGGTGAGGAAAATGGAATTTTGCCTTGTTATGTGTCCCTACGTGTTCCCCATTATATGTTATATGTGCATGATCGATATGCATATGTTCCCCCTTGATGAATAAATACGCAATTATGGTTGTGTCCAACGTTAGTATGCCAGTTTCCAGTCCTCGTGAAAGCAACGAGTATTAGGCCTATGTTGCCCACGTTTTACATTGTGCACGTTAATTCATCGAGTTGTCCCCGTTTCTAGGCCTCAAAGGGCCCGGACACCAGATTCAAGCTCCAGTCTCCTGAAACCACTCCAAGGAGCGATGCAGCCCCTCCCGCATCCCTGACCCTTCGCTTACTTTCTGCCAAGCAGCGCGGTGCCCGGCCTGGCCTGCTTGCCTGTCTGCCAAGAATATGTAATGCCTCTAGTTATCAGTTCAGCTCCCCGGCTTCACATTCCTAAGCTAACGAACCGCATAAACATCTTCAGCTATAGTCTAGTCTTCCTGTCTCCATGTAAGAGAATTACTGAATTAATATCCATAGAAGATTCATAGCACACGCAATACATGTAGAATATATGCATGCACCAGTCTTAGTGTCAAGTAGCCTTTGCTCTGATGACTTTTAGATTCAATCAACATGTACTCCAAACACGAGATACCAGATATGCTATAGGTACATGTCGTCCTGACATCCCAGACTTTAGTCTCCTCTTTTAGTGCAGAAGTCAGAGCCCCCAGCTCTCCCTAGTTACACGTCATGGCCCGTTTGCGCGCACCAGTAGGTTAAAGGTTCCAGCTGCCTAGGTACCCCCCTCCATGTATCCACCCATTTATGACACTTCTGTGACGTTTTCATCACATGTCTACGTGCACGCCCTGTGCACGCCTTCTTTGTACGCCCATATGTTCTTATCTTACGTTTGTCACTTGTTACGCCTACTGTATGCAATGCAATTGTACTGTTTTCCTATATATACTATGTAATGTTAATGAGACGTTGCAGCTGCCATTCCATTTCATTGCATGCCACTTCATGGTCTTTAGGCTCGAGCCATCCGATTAAAGCCATTCTGACTCAGATATCACGGATCCTGCCTCTTATTTATTGAGCTATCTGTTTTAGTTAATGTATAGAAAAATAGTACCGGTAATTAATTATTTATTTACCACACAGGTTGGAGTCCGACAAAGGCCACAGCCCCCACCACCACCACCACCACCACCACCACCACCACCACCACCGCCTCCTCCTGGACCACCACCAAGGCAGCGGCAAAGACGACGGCGGCCAATGCGCACACGACTTGTCCTTGGAGATCTACAACCCCAGGATATCATAGCCCACTACAGGCTCAAACGGACATCTATTGATTATATACTTAACCACATTGGCCACCGGCTCACACCAGCAACCCAGCGGATAACCAATATTCCACCGCAAACAAAGTTACTCGCTGTGCTGCATTTCCTGGCCTCAGGGACATTTCAACCCACAACATCCAGAGTGGGTGGAGTCTCACAGGCAGCCTTTTCAAGATTCCTCCCAATTGTGTTGGATGGCATAATCAGCCTGATACCTCAGGAACTACACTTCCCCAATACTGTGCGTGAACAGCTCCTGGTCAAGCAGGGTTTCTATGCCATAGCTGGAATCCCACAAGTACTGGGTGCAATAGACTGCACACATATCCGATTAGTGCCACCTGCGGACAGGGCACACATATATAGAAACCGAAAGCACACTCACTCAATGAATGTGCATGCAATAGTGGACCACCGTGGAATGTTCACAAATGTCATTGCCAAGTTCCCAGGGAGTGTGCATGATTCGTATATTTTCCAGCAGTCAGTTATCAACCAGCGCTTCCAGGATGGACAATATGGGAATGCAGTCCTAGTTGGTAAGTAGTAATCCAACATACCACTTCCATCTACAGCACATAGATGCATAACAGAAATGTACCAATTACAATGTCACCATATCACATACAAGGGGGCACATTTACAATTACTGGTGCATTCCTGTTAATCTGCAGGGATGCGTCAGTTACTGTGCGCCACAGCCCCAACATCATGGATGTGCCTCATTTACAAAGCCGTGCACCGTGGTGCAAAAACAGCACAGATGTGTGACGCAACGGTGCCGTCAAAGTGATGCATAGCTGGAATAAAGTCCACATTTGTAAAGCGCACAATCACCCGTAAGGGTCTCTAGGCGCTGGGGGCCGTCGGGAAGATTAAGCGAGCTATTGCCCAGAGTCACATGGTGCTGGGCTAACCTGCCGCCGGAGCCGGGGATCGAACCGTGGTCCCCAGATTCCAGCGTCAGTCGCCCTGAATAGCGTCACAAGCACCACGCAGCTCCTGCAATGCTCTGTGGGCCCCATCTAGTTAATGCTGCCTCAATCCTTGTACCTGCTTCAGCCAGGCACAGGGTTGTGACGCAGCATGGGCCTAAAAGTGACTGAGTGAAATCTTTTGGATTTCACTCCGCCACTTTTAGGAGGTGTCCCAGCCGCAGAAGGCCCCCCCTGCACAGGAACGCCTAGTTCAAGTTCAGAAATTTGTATAGCGCACTACTCACCCAGAGGGTCTCAAGGCGCTTGAGGGACGGAGGTGAATTTACTAATCGAATATCCAGGTATTTAGTTGCTTTCTGAAAGAGAGGTGGTTCAGAGTGAGGCGGAGGTGGGTGGGGAGAGAATTCCAGGTTTCAGCAGCTAAGTAGGAGAAGGATCTTCCCCCCCATGGTGGATCTGTGGATGCGCGGGTTAGCGGCGAAGGCTTGATTGACGATCGTAGTTGGCGGGAGGGGGTGTAGAAGGATAGACGCGTGTTGAGGCATTTGGGTCCTAGGTTGTAGAGGGCATTGTGTGCGTGGGTGAGGAGAGGGAACGTTATTCTCTTGTTGACAGGGAGCCAATGGAGGTCTTTCAGGTGGTCGGAAATGTGACCTTGCCGAGGGATGTCTAAAATTAGCCTGGCTGAGGCGTTTTGGATGTGTTGGAGCTATTTCTGTAGTTTGGCTGTGGTTCCGGCGTAGAGGGTGTTGCTGTAATCCAATCGGCTTGTGACCAGTGCCTGGGTGATTGTCTTTCTTGTTTTGGTGGGTATCCAACGGAAGAATCTTTTTTACCATTCGTAGGATATTGAAGCTAGATGACGAGATGGCGTTGACTTGTCTGCTCATCGAGAGGGAGTAGTCTAGGATGAAGCCCAGGTTACGTGCGTGGTCCGTAGGTATGGGTGCGGTTCCGAGGGCTGGTGCCCACCATGAGTTGTCCCAGGCAGAGGGGGATGGTCCTAAGATGAGGACTTCTGTTTTGTCCAAGTTTAGTTTTAAACGGCTGTTCTTCATCCATTCGGCTACTTCTTTCATTCCTTCGTGTGAGTTGATTGTGGCGGTGTTTGGGTCTTTTGTGAGGGAGAGGATCAGCTGGGTGTCTACTGCGTAGGAGATGATGTTGAGGTTGTGTAGGCGCGCGATGGATGCGAGGGGACTCGTGTATACGTTGAAGAGGGTGGGACTGAGTGAGGATCCTTGTGGTACACTGCAGAAGACTTCGGTGGCCTCTGATTTGAAAGGGGGGAGGCGGACTCTCTGGGTTCTTCTGGTGAGGAACAATATGATCCAGTCCAATGCCTTTCCTTGTACTCCGATGTTGCTGAGGCGTTGTATGAGGGTGCTATGACAGACTGTGTCAAAGGCTGCGGAGAGGTCAAGTAAGATGAGAGCAACTGTTTCTCCATTGTCCAGTAGTGTAAGGATGTCATCTGTTGCAGCGATGAGGGCGGTTGCGGTGCTGTCTTTGGCTCGGAAGCCTGATTGAGAGGAGTTGAGGGATTTGTTGGATTCTAGGAAGGCAGTGAGCTGACTGTTGACGGCTTACTCGATGACTTTGGCCTACATGTGGTGCAGGGCATTACAATGTTACGCATCTCCCAGATGCCTCAGGTTGTAAGTACTCCTGCACAAAAGTGATGCAACGATGTTGCAAATGAGACGCAAGGGGTGTTTAAATCTGCCCCAAGATGTCCAAAAACAACAGCCCACACCAGACACATTGACACCATGAACTGTGGTCATTGTTGCCAGATACATAGACCAAAATCACTGCAAGTTGTACATCTCTGTCCCCCTCCCCAAAGTTGCAAGATGTGTGAAACATGCATGTGTGACGGAGAAACATCACTCACAAGCAAACTTGCAACACAACTCTCACTGTGCATGTCCTGTGCTGGACAGGCATGATGAATACCACAGGAGAGACTGACATGTTGCTATTTAGTGTGCTAGTGTAGTACTGCTGCATGTCACTTACCGTCCGTGACCCAGTAGCACACTACAATGTGTGCATATTTGCCAAGGCTGTATGGAGTACGCCGACACATGTGAGGCAGATGCAGACTACCTGGTACACCTCTAGGTATATGGAGACTGAGCCTCAAATATGGATCTGATACAGGACTGTTGCCTCATTAAATAGTCAATTTACTTATTTACAACATAACACAGTAATACTGCACTCTACGGCAGTACATACTTGAAAAACAAGAGACGTCAGTGGATAATATAGCACGGGCATGCACAAAAACATAAGGTTCATACCTCATATTATTGCTTGCCTGATGATATAGGTGACGCATCAACCACTGTTGACTATTAACTATGGAAAGTATGACTCGTGGAAGAATGAATGGTGACACTTACAGGTGATGGAGGAGAAAGGCAACTCTGCAGTTGACCCCAGTTGTACTTGGGTTCTGACGTCCTTGCCAGTTCTACAGCATAAGTTGAGAGGGTCCCTACAGTAATCCAAGTCTTCCAGCCAGCACTCCATACCTGCCTACGCCCTACCATCCCATGTAAATAGGATGTGGCGTATATCCAGTCTGAGAGCAAATCTGACCAACCTGGCCACTGTCCCTTAATGTGCTGAGTATGATGAAGTAGTCAAACAGAGGTGTACACGGAAACTGCTAAGCCATCGTGGTTCTCAAGTATCTCAATACTACCTCCCAGCATAGGTGACCATGAATACAGACCCAGGACAAATTAATAAACACTGCCCCGGATTGTTCACAGCACTTGCAATGATCATTTCCCCTGAGAACCAATCTATGGAGCCCCACGGGTGGGTGGCATGTTTGGTGCCCAGTTTGTAAAGTAATGATCAGAAAGCTGACATTGGGGGTGAGGCAGCTTGTCCGATGGCACACTTTGGCGGTGCTAGTGCCTCCGGGGTTGTCATTCCCCATGCTGCCACCCGTGCCACACAGCACCCTGGATGCCATTGGCTGACCTTGGCTCACGCCTCACGCCTCCCAGCTGACCCCTCCTCCCTTCATCCCCTTATTTCGCAGCTGCTGCGCAGTGGTGACAGCGACCCTTGACCCTTGGATAGGTCGGTTACCCACTGCTGCAGCTCTGTCTGCCCTGTCCGCTCTTCCAGCTTTGACCCTTCCTCAGATCGACGCTGATTCGCCTGTGTCATTGCTGCATGGCCCCCCTTGAGTGCCTGTGCCCCTTGCCTTCTGGGTCCCTGTGTGCCTGCTCTCATCCCTTCTCATTTTGTACCTCGTGTGAGTGTTGAGTGGTATTATTCATCATACACTATTGCTCCATTGCTGTTGTGCAGCGGACGCACTGCTGTTGTGCCGAAGGGGCAACAAAGGTAGCCTGTCTGTGCCCGTCTGCGCATGGATGGTGCCCAGCGCCAGGACCCCTTGCCCTCAACAACACCAGGCCACCGGTCTGAACAACGATGCCACCACCCTCCACACACTCAACGCCAACTTGAACAACACCTGCCACCAAGCCAGCCCAAAATGCACACACGGACCCTTCACCTGGCAACCCAGCAAGTTCACCTGCCTCTGGACCAGCACCGCACCCGCCTGGCCAGGCCACAGAAACAACCACCTCAAGTGCATCCTGCTCAACACCCGCTCTGTCCACAGGCACACTGTTGAACTCTGGAACCTCCTGGACACAACATCACCAGATGTTGCCATGCTCACATTAAAATGGATGAATGCCTCCTCTGCCCCCCACATCGCCATACACATTCTGGATGGCCCCAACACCACCCTAAGAGGCACTCTCATCTACAGACCCCTGTGACCACGCACACAATTCTGCAAACCCATCGCAGACTTTGTCAGCTCGCTGGGCCAAACACCCTCAGAGTACAACCTCCTTGGGTACATCAACTTCCACCTGGTGAACAACAATGCCAAAAACACCACCACCACCCTGCTGGCCAACCTCGCCAACCCCAGACTCAAGCAACTGGTGAAAACCCCCAACCACTATGCGGGCCACACGATTGACCCCTTCTTCTCCTCCAACAAGCACATCCCCTTCAACCACTCCACCGTACTACATTGGACAGATCACAGATGCTTCCACTCTACTTCAGGAGAACCACGACTCACCACCACCTGCAACAGGTACCCCATAGAAGCTGGAGCAAGATCACTTCTGACCAGCTCACCACCTCCCTTAGCTAGAACCCTCCCACCAACACGACGGACACCAAATAATCTGACCCAAACCTCACACAGTGGATCAACAACTTAGCAAATGAGCTTGCACAGATGAAGTATCCTCCCAGCAGACCTGGCAGTAACAAATCCTCATTGTACTACTAAATCTGATTCCAAAGATAACCTGCAGCCCCCTCAAGAAAGCCTTGCGCCATGACCAGTCAACAGGAAACATGAGTCAATGACAGCCCTCAAGAACGCCGCCCGCAAACAACACCAGCTTATCACAAACACCAAAAGGACAAGAGTCAGAGAACTACGGGGCATATTACCAACCAATAGAGATAATTTTTGTCTCTAACTTGTTTAGAGACAAAAATTATCGCCGCACATCGGCGATTTTTATCGCAGATAAACCTTGCTATTAGCAAGGTTTATCGCAAATGCGATAAAAAACGGCCGCAATGCATGAATATCGCTGAAAAGTCAGCGATATTCATGCATTATCGAGCAAATGCTCTTAGCCATGTTATCCACTTCCCATTGGTTAACATGGCTAAGAACTGCTCAGGGCAGGTGTTAGCTTTTGGAGATATTCGCGCTTAGCGCGAATATCTCCAAAAGTTGGTAATAGGAGATAGCGATGTTAGCGACTGTTTCCAGTCGCTAACATCTTGGCACGCCCACTTTGCATGTCATTAGTGATAAATATCACTGACATGCAAAGCGGGGCCCAAGATGGTCGCTATCTCCTATTAGCTGTCGCTAACTGGTGTTAGCGACAGCTTGGTAATAGGGAGATAATTTTATCTCCGCTTTCTTGGCTTTTAAAGCCAAAAAAGCGGAGATAAACCCCCTTGATAATATGCCCCTACTAGACAACAACAACCACACCAGCAGGGAACTCTTCAGCATCGTCAAAGAGGTCTCATACCATTACGCCTGCAACAATGACATCACACACTCGCAAGACCTCAGCGCCTCACTTGCCTCGTTCTTCCACCACAAGATTGCCGACATACACAACAGCATCAGCACACAGACAACACAGCAAACCACAAAACCTGCCCCACCCCCACCACCCTCTGCACCTGGACCTCGGTCAGCTCAGAAGACACCACCCGCATGATTAACACCATCCACTCCGGCTCGGCAACGGACCCCTGTCCACAACACATCTTCAACAAAGCCTACTCCATCATGGCACCCCAACTCCGGGACATCATTAACAGCTCCCTCGCATCCGCCACCTTCCCGGAGACTGAGGGTGATTAATAAGCTTTATCACTTATAGCATACTTGTCCAGTCTTAACTTGGAAAGCGTATGGCCTTAATTCATAAAGGCCCTTAGTTTTGTTTAGTATGGTGTTAAGATTAACTAAAAGTCTTATTAGTAAAAGATCAGAAACATAAAAGATGTGACATAGCAACATTGATAATGTCTGTTGAGCACTCATGTCATTTGGTTTTGAGTCCAAGACAGGAAGGAGCACACAGTACAGGTAGTGGATGGTGTAGCACATGCTGGAGTTGATGTTGTTGTTGAACCTAACAAGGGCCCAATGGTCCATGCATGTAACGGGTAGCTGCCTGGTGATTTGTTTCAGACCATGACGGTTCAGACCATGATGTTCTACAGCACGATTGCTGTATGCTGCCGCACAGTAGGTCAAGTGTGTGTTGTGTGTAATCTTGCCACCTACACAGCTAAGGTAAATTACAGTGCAGTAGGTGGATCACTGTCTGTTGCAGATGGGAAAAGAGCCACACATGCAACTCATCTGCACACTAAAATGATGTTGGATGGAGTCACAGCAGTGAGCCTTGATCACATGCTAACATGCACTACAGAATCCAGCTTAAACAGATGGGCAACTTGATATACAACTTGACATCCATCCCAACACACAAATCCATGCTCATCAACAACACATCCAGCACAACCAAATACTAATTCCGCTTTCCCTTGTATGTCACAGGGGACCAAGGATATGCACTGGGAGCATGGATGATGACACCAGTACGAAACCCCACCACCCCTGGCCAGAGGCAGTACAATGCGGCACAGATACGCACACGGTCCATTGTAGAGCGGACATTTGGTGTCTTGAAGTCCAGGTTCCGGTGCTTGGATATCACAGGTGGCAGCCTGCGGTACAGTCCCGAAATGGTGAACAAAATTATCATGGCATGTTGTGTGTTGCACAACATATGTGTCCGTACCAAAGCACCATGGATCCAAGTGCCAGACCCACCTGATGAGGATGAGGAAGAAGAAGAGGCTGGTGCTGTACACCCCACACCAAATGCTGCAGGACTTGCACGGAGGAACCGCATCATCAACAATTATTTTGTCTGAGTCTGTCACGTGGTGTCTGTTAAATAAAATAGTCAAATAAATAACATGTTCATGTGTTAGTGTCTGGCATGGGCACTGTACCCATTAAACAGTTACGTGTCCCAATGAGTGGTCAGATGAGACAAATTTCAATAGAGTTTAGGAATGTGTACACAGTACAGTTATGCCCTGCACTGTGTCTAATGTATCACACTCTACTTGTCAAGGTACTACGTAGGCTACACTATGTCATATGGTTGTGTCACATGCTTCAAATACTAGCAAACCAGGGTGCTGTGTGTGATGAGGATTTCATTCCTATTCTGAGTCCATTTCCCCAATCCATGTATGATGGATTGGGTATGTTGTGTCAATCACACAAATTTGGAGTGTGTGAAATGGTGTACAGGATGCCAATAGTCATAGCAACATCCCAATACACAATGGTGCCAATCATCAAGACACATGTCCAAACCATGTCCGTCGTAGCAGCCGTAAATTGACCCTTAAGATGTGAACTATGTTCCGGATTACCAGCAAATTTCTTTTCCCATTGTAGCAGCCACAAGAAGTGCCGTATAAATAACCAGGGCCCGTAGAACTTACATATCCAGAATATTACCAAGCTCATTGTTGATGTATAATGTCAAGTACATATCTGCACAGATGGCCATACTGTCAATGAGGTTCATGAACATATGCCTCAAAGATCCATGTGTGGAATGTGATAAGAGCTGCTATAAGGGTATGTAATGGCCAGAAATGTAGCTATGGCCGGTGAAAAGTGGCGCCATATGAACAGGGGAAAGGGCCTATGAATTAGACCACTTTAAAAGTAATGGGACAAATTAGAGTAACAAGTTGATTTTGCGTCTCATGTGGGTACAACATTAGGTTGTCTGTCACAAGACCTCAGCCTGGAAACAACTACCAGCTACAGATCCACAAGGCCATACATCACTATGCTGACCAGATACTTTGCTGAATCGATGGACCATTACCATCACCATGACATGCATAACTGCAACATCCAAAATATTTTACATGGCTTGGTGAAGACACCTCCTACAGCTGGACAGACTAGTATATGGTATACACACCGGGGCATATAATCAACACAGGCGATAAAATTATCGCTGCTTTTATCGGCAGAAAACTGCAGCAAAAGCGGCTTTAGCAGCAGTTTTCTGCCGCTAAAGCGGCTTTAGCGGCAGTTTTCTGCCGATAAAAGCAGCGATAATTTTATCGCCTGTGTTGATTATATGCCCCACAGACCCCTGGGTCATTCATAGATACCAGTTCGACACTTCTGCAATTGCATTTCAACCACTACGTGACATCGTAACATCAACATCTGACATTACACATGCAGGTGCACACACCACAATGTTTAATGGAAGTGATGACCCTATGTCACGTGTCCACCATGGGGGAGTAGCACATGTTAGACGAGGCTATCATCACTCATGGAGCACTTGTGAGCAATGGCAACATGACGTGGCATGTGTGGTGGCTAAGTGTACAAATAGTACTGACGTGCTTGGGGCTGCCTGGAGCTACCTTCCTAATTGTACCTACACCTGTAGGATGCAGAGCTGCTGCCCATGTTGGTAAGTTGTGGCCCAACTACACACCTGCTGCAACCCTTCCACAAATGTGATGTTGATGAAAGGCATGCTCATTGCACCTAAGGGCCACAGACTCATGATTCACAGACTACACACATAACAGTGTGACGGCAGGGAATACTCAGTGTATGCAGGAGAGGAACTAATATTCTTTCAGACAGTGTGTATCCTTTCTAATGTATGATGCCAATATGGAGGTCAACCAGTGGTATGTAGCAGTGCATGGCAAACAAGACATGAGGACAGTAGTACTTGCCTTGCTGCATCCAAACATGGGCCAGGGGGCGTTCTCCTATCACAATTATCAAATGTATGTTCACTGGCATGTCCCAATAGATGACCTTACCTGATGGCCCATTTACATTGTGACAATGTCATAGCATAGCATTGGTGCAATGTTGGCTCCACATGTTTACACATCTCAACATTAGTTTCCACCCTCTCAGGATCTGTATCAACATGTACACAGCTCGTATTGACATTGTTGTACATTCCTAAGGTATCAGTCTCTTGACCCTAAAAAGCTAGTTAAATCCTTAGCAACATATGACCAAAACACGTATTAAACTGAAAATATATATTTATTTACAGTATTTACACATGGTGAGCATATAGGGCTAGTGCAGAGGGTGCCCGTTGGATGGCCAGACAGAGACAATTGATGTTATCAGGTCCAAGGGAAGAGGCATAGTTCACTCCACAGGCTGGTTGAAGTGGCAAGGAATGGGTTCATATGGCAGTCCATGGGGGGGGTCCAAGGATGTTCCGGGGGACAGTGAAAGTGAGTGAAAGAAGTTCATGGGTGGCACGAATCCGAGTGCAGCAAAACATAAGAAACTGGGGCTTTGGCACAGAGGGATACTACCGCTTTCTCCTCAGCAGAAATCCGCTGTCATCCTCATCTCCATCATCATCGGTGTCATGTGCCTCACAGGTGTCAGTGGGTGTTGTGGCAGCAGCCATGTGAGGCACTGACACACCTGGTGTTGGAGCTGAGGATGTGGAGGCTGCAGCAGCATCCATCTGCGCCAAACCCTGTGGCAGTAAGGAGGCAACAAGAAGGTGCAGGGCAGTGTAGACCCCAGTAACCTGGCGCATGTGTTCAGCCCTGGCAGCCAGATGTTGGGCCTGCATCTGCCCCATGGTCTCCAGGGTCTTCTTGATGTCGTGAATATCCTTGCTGACACTGCTGGTATCACCCTGAGCAGACAAAGCCTGCTGCCTCTGGATCATGACTCCAGCAATGTCAGCCATGGACTGGTGGAGACCATGGAGGGGGCCGTGGGTGTCAGTAAGCCACCCACGTAGGCCTGCAACTTCAGCTACCAATTGCTCCACCCTATCCCCCAACCGTTCCTGGAGCTCTATGATCCGCAGTTGGAATGGATCTGGCCCCAGGGTGGTGGGTGGGGTGGTGGATGCCTGCTGCTCGTTGGTGTGAGCAGGGTGTGGGCTCTGCGGAGGGCTACTGGGTTCCCCTGCACCGGAGGCTGGGGAGGCAATTACATTGAACAGGAGTTGCAGGTCGTCAATGTTGATGGTAGGATAGACGTCTGTGTCATCAGTGGGTGCCAAGCCAGGTTGCTCTTCAGGAGGTGCTGTCTCGACCTCTGCAATGTGACATGGGAGATGAATTACATCACTGTTTGTCACATACAATCATGCATTTGTTCATTACACCTTGATACAGCATGACATTGTCTGATCATACTTGTCTAGAGGTAAGGACTTGTGTTTGACAAATGGCAAATGATCGGAGAAGATGTCACATGAGAAGTAGTAGTGGTACATGGTGGTCTCACAGTGCCCTATTTTCAATGGGACATACAAAAATGGCTCTGCCTTTGCACTAGGAAATAGACTAATGAGTGTGGAGTGTATGTTAACACAATGCTTGATTATTTGGACTGTGATGCATATATACACTGGCTATCTGGCAGCCCTTGTGGGACTTCATCTCATATGCTCATCATTCCACACAATACTGTCACTGACATCACCTCCCCCTTAGTGGGTGGCTCATCTTAGTTCTGCTTTTATTTCATGCTGTGTGTCATTTGGATAAAAGATACCTATCTCGACGCACCAGACACATCCTTAGTGTGGACAGAGTAATGGAAGGCTGATACATGTCCTGGTGTGATAATGAATTACTGCAAACCTACCACCCATTCTAAAATCTGTATTCCAATAGGGGAGTTGCTATGTGTCCAGCTAGCCACAATGGCCATGCCATGCTTGGCTGCATAACGTTATGGCGTACCACATGTCGCCTATGTCCCACAGTGTCCGACAATGAGGTCCAGAATTCCAAAACCTGTTGGCTCCCTGCATGTCTGCAGGGATGCCACAGTAATTGGGCAGAACACAACATCCAGCATGGATGTGATGCGTATTTAATGTTCTGCAGCCTGGTCCGTAAAATAACAGTATGTGTGAGCCATCTATGCCGTAAATGTGTGGCATTGCTGGAGTGTGTTTGCAAGTGCAAGTCAGCCAGGTACAGATGCAAGTGGTAGTACGTGCAGGGTGTTGACATATGCAGGTTGGGGAGTAGTATTGTCGGTGACTCTATGCAAATGAACATTACTCGGAGTCATAGCCCTCCACGTACCAGTCCTTACAATTGTGCAGATAGCTAAACAAGATTTTGATTGACACATTAGCAAAACAGACAGAAGCAGTACAAGCAGCAAGTTACGCAAGCATTAAACAACACAGCGTTCCCAAAGCCAGGAAACACAGTCCCACACATCACCCTATGTCCACATGACATTAGAGTGTGCTGAGAACACCCAACGGCATCCATGCACAACCTGCCCAGGGAATCCCTCCAGAAGCAAGCACAATGATCTGCCACACCCAACGCAAGCAACCTCCAAATGGCCCATGTGCCAACACACCACAAGGCCAAACACAGGCCCCACAGCCAACACAGCCACTGATGGAGAGTAGGCACAGAATACCACAGTTAATGACCAGCCAGGCCAAAGGGAACCAAAAGGGATAACCACCCTACAACAAAGGCACAGCATGAATGAGGCACACCTCCAGAGGGTGCACAAACGCCAAACTGAGCACCTGCACATACACATCAGTAAGCAGTACACGACAGACCAATATTACAACCATATACTCTGACAATGTGCAAAGGAAGTAAAATCCTGCCCCAGGAGGAATTTACTCAAGGTCCATCGGGACAACAAGGGGCTCACATACTCAACCCACAAACCGGCAAAGGGCCATCCGGCCACATACAGAGCTTGCAGGGAGGACAGAGCCCAACCCTAGTTGAAGCCAAACACCACGTAATCCTACACACATCCCGGATTCTAATGCGGACACACCCTGTGTCGGACAGCACTCCAGGTAAAATGACCACACGACTGGCATGGGACCCGAGGGGCCAAGGGCTACCAAACCCAGGTCCTAACTCACCCATAGTAGGAGGACAGGCTAATGCAAGGAGGTCCAGACACACCACAGCCACCCCACAAGCAGAGCAGACACCCCGAGATGTGAAACAACAAGGGACCTCCGGCAAGCCGCTGCAAGCAGGGCCAGACTGGGAACCAAAACTGGGCCAGGCAAAGTGCTTGGCTGCCCCACTTGGGGAGGTTGGGGGTGCAACAGAGCTCCTTTCCAGGGCCGGTATTCGTCCAAAATCCTTACAGGGAGGAGTGTGCAGCTATGCTGCATCAACAGCCCTGTAGCTAAAACGGACCCCAGGGGCCCTAAACCGGCCACTACCCTAGCGGCGCACTGGGGGATTGGCCGGTGCCCACAACGGTCAGTCCGGGCCTGGCAGCAAGGCCCCACTGCCAAACACAATGTAGGGAGTCAGACCCGCCCCAAACAAACTCGATGCCTCCCCACGTAGCAGGCTCGAGCCAGTCCAACCTGCAGCAAGATCCACAAAACATGTGCAATTTGTGGTAACGCACACATATGGCATTTCACACCACCATCACACAGTGTGACCGGAACATCAACATCCTCAGGAGGTACAAAGGCAGTAAGAGCCCAGAGCAAACTAAGCAACCATGGGATATACATGAGGCCTCGGCTACAATCACACACTAGACCAGTGCGAGCCTGCGCCACCAGAGGCCCAAGACATGTACATTACCACACGGATATCAATGACTGCACCATGTGACCCCACAACCGCCCTGCATGAAGCATCACGCATGCTGAAAGCAAGTGCAGGGATAGGACGCAGCATTGGTCCAAGAGTGAGTGGCTGGTATCATTCTATATTACATTAGCCAATGGAATGACGCATAGCAACGCCAGTACACTACCTCCTGTGCATTTGTGCCACCCCCGGTGGCATCCATTAGTGATGTCACATCTCTTTATGAGGCAAGACCTTGAGGATTTGCCGCAGCATTGGGTATCATTTGCACCATATATGCCGCACATGGATTGCGCCACAGCAGCTGCACTAAAAGTTACTCTGATGCTAACTTTCAGGGGTGCAAGGAACTAGTAACTCTGCACCATGATGTATGATTTGTGGTGTGCTGATCTCCCCTATTGTGTGTTGCCTTTCTACGTCTGCATGATGGCATTTCACTTATCACGCAATGCATGACATGTAGAGGCAAAACAAAGATTTGGACCATTCCCGTCTATTTAAATGCATTTTGACGTGAATCATTGAACGTCCTGCCATAGTTTTCCACAGAACCATGATGAAACAGTATTGTAGCATTATTTGTTAATATTTTGCCTGTAGGAAATCTGTGCATGATCACGTTCCCTGACCCCTATATCTTGTGTATATTTATTTTTCTAATTTATTAAATATTCTCATTTGTGGTTACACCTATTAATCATACAAAATTTTTTGGTTGTGTTAAAAATAATGTCAATTTTTTTCCTGTTTTCTGCTATTTATTTATATATTTAGCATGAAATCCATGACTTTTATAATTGCAGATTTCCAATATTATTATTTTGTTGCTTAGCGACATTTAGCGAGTATATTTTCGTCGCTATTTAAAAAAACTACTCGCATTTCGATGGATTTTGTATATAAATACCATAGCGATGTGTAATGTCACGCTATTCGTCGCTAACGCGATTAATTCTGTCGCTAAGGCGGGATTTTTTGCAGCAAACACAGGAAGTGGTGTATTACTGCTTCCTGTCACATGGGTGTGGTTTTTACTTTCACTTTCTCTTTTCAGCACATTGCTGGTGCATGGGCTGAGTGAAGGAGGTGTATGGTAGTTGGTGTGTTGAAAGTTGGTTTTAGAGAGTGGTGCTGTGTGCTGTGTCCTGTCTGAAGTGTCTTTTAATAGTTGTTGTTGTATTTTATACTGTTTGTGTGTCTACTGTCCTCTGGTTTGTCTGCAGTGTCTGTTAGTTGTATTTGTAGTATTTTACACAGTTTGAGTGTCTAGTGTCCTGTGTTTTGTAGAGTTTATTTAGGGGTTAGCGGATCCTGCAGGGGTATGCTGTGGGGGCACGGAATGTGCGCTGGGAGCGTGTGAGGCTCCAAATGGAGCACTACTTTGAAATTGTACGCTCCGTGCACCAGTGGAAGCACCGCTGGCAGGACATGACTGCGCGGGAGGCCGACCTCCTGGATTACACCGGAGTGATGGCAGGCATCCAGGGTGGTAAGTCTCAAAGCCATTATTTCACTTTAATATTCAAATGTAATGTAAGTTACGTGTGTGACATGTGAGTATGGCATGTACATGCTGACTCTTTACTGTGATACTGTAACTAAGTGTTGATGACAATGTCATTTCCCTATGGGCCATGTGATTGAAGCCAAAATGTGTTCGGTAACGCAGACATTCGCTGATTTCCGGCGTCAGCGAACACTTTTTCGCTAAATGGTATTTATGAGACATTTTTGGTGCAAAGTAAGGCTTCACTAATTTTTACTTTCCTTATTTAGCAATAGCATTTGAGGAATAGCTACTTTAGCAATTCCTTACATGCAATGTGTCAAGGCTAATAACATTCCTAATAGCCATTAAGGTTTCACAAATTTCCACCTACTTCTAGTTGGTGGTAATTAGCAAAATATTAGAATGTAGGTTTTTGGTAATCATCAAAAGGTGCCATGTGACGCTCATACATGCCCTTAGGGCATGTATGTGCGCCATATACGCACACATGTAATTTTCACTGGTGCAGCAGGGTGTACTTATGACACACCTGCACCCTTGAAAATATTCACAAATAGCAAATAGCAATTTGCTATTCGCTAATTTTCCATTAATTCCTATGGGCCTCCTGCCACATAGAAATGATTGCGAAGTTTGAGATTAGCAATTTGCTAATCGCAATTATGGAATATTAATGGATCCCTAACAAAAAGCTTTTTCCTACATACTTTGCATTTAGCTTTTGCAAATTAGCAAATCCTTCTAAATCGCTATTTAGTAATCGCTAAACGGAATGTTGATACATTGGTCCCAATGTGATTTGCACATGATTCGCTTCAGTTAAGATTAATTTGGGCTCCCACTTCCAGGCACATTTTAGCAGATTTACAAGCCACTTGGGGTTATGTTGCGGCGCAGTTGCATTACTTATGTGTCAAAGCGTCAGTGCAGGTTTTGCGCCATGGTGCAGGGTATGTACAATATCACTATTCTGGGAGAATCCTCACATTGTAAAGCTCTGCACCTTTAGGGTGCGTTCTGGCGCAGGGGAGGGCATTCATGCACAGGAACACCTCTGTAATGTGACAGAGTGAAATATATCAAGTTTCTGTCATTCACTGTCATGGCAATGCTGCGTCTTCACTCTTGCCCTGCCTGAAGCAGGCATGAGGATTGACGCAACATTGCCAAGATAGGGCCAACAGGAGCATTGCTGGAGCTGCGCCGCACATGCGTCGCAACTCCTGCATTGCATTGCATTTACAGCACAGATGCCTGAAGCATAAGTGCCATTTTTGCCGCATGGTGCACAGCATGGGAAATGCAGCTCATCATGTGAGTTGGCCCATGGTGCACTTTTACTCTTGCTAAACAAGGGACCACTGTAACTTAATCCAGAGGTCCTGGGGGATATGAGAGGGTATATGGAGTACGTCCTCCCAGCGAATAGGTTACTACTAAAAATACTCCAAAGGAAACCTACAGAGAGAACTGATAGTTCAGTGTAGGTAGCGCACATAGATAAATGACCTATGTGTAGTGTGGGATTAAACACTAACACACTAGGGATGTGTTTGAGATGCTTACCATATCTATGTGTATGGGGGGGGCAACACTAGTTGTTTTTAGTTACCCTCACACACCCTAGTGGTGTAATGCTTCATCATTGGTTCCCCCCAACTCATATAGGTCGGGGTGGGCTCAACCACAGTGTTGGGAAGCTCTTATGATAGTGAAGGCAAAGGGGTATATATGAGAAACCTCAATCGGACCCCTGGTATTCCTTTATTCATGGGTGTGGTTGGGTTGTAAATGAAGGAGTGAAAAATGTGGTCAATTAGAATTGTTATGGTCCTATTACCCTAGTGAAGTGCCAACATGTTTCAGTCCTTGTATGGCCATGAAGCTCCCAGACTTTCTTCATGGCAAGATTCAGTGACCCCCTTATGTGTGGGGATGCTAAAGAGGGGGAGTTCCCTACTCTATCAATATGTCGAGGGAAGAGTAGCTTCTCCTCGTGTATGTGTGGTAATATTGGTGAGAAATGCCAGGCTCCATAAAAATTATGTTGGGCGCAGGCACCTCAGTAAGCGGGACGCTGGGCATACTCTGTTATTTGGAGGACGCTCACTACCGGAATTAACAGTCTCGCTTCCCGGATTGTGGCTGCTTTGCCTTCACTATCATGAGAGCTTCCCAACACTGTGGTTGAGCCCACCCCGACCTGTAGGAGTCGGGGGTGACCCAGTGATGAAGCATGACACCACTAGGGTGTGTGAGGTTAACTGAAAACAAATAGTGTTGCCCCCCCCCCCCATACACATAGATATGGTTAGCATGTCAAACACATCCCTAGTGTGTTAGTGTTTAATCCCACCCTACGCATAGGTATTTTTTCCAATGTGCACATTTACTCTTGCCTCCATGCTTTTTTTGTGGGATGCACCATTACCTGTAATACTGTCCCTTGGTGTGCTACAGTACAGTAGGTGTGTGAGTAGTCAATGCTAATGCGCCGGTTTGTATAGCTCCATGATTTGACAGTTGGAGTGAGTAGTCACATTATCATTGAGGTGTGAATACATATTAGCTGTATGCAGACCAGATGTGGGAAAGAGGTTTTCTGTGTGTCACTTTCATTCACATTACTATGTGATGGTGAATGACCACATGGCAGTAAGGGTGGCAAGGCACAGAGGATGTTTGCATTTAGGAGACCATCACGGCTGTAGTCAGTCAGAGATGTGAGCAGTGACTGTGTGCAGGATGATGTGTGTGTGGCCAGTATGTGTAACTGTACATATCTGAGCAGCGCCTGTGTGTGTGTGACCTATGTGCAGGACAGTACACAGTATGACAGATGCTCAAATCCATGAGCAGCAGGACTGTATCTACACGGTCCTTGTACATGGGTCATGTGTAGATATATCCTTGCCAGGTGATTATGCAATGTGTGAGTTTGCCAGCTGCACAGTGTTTTACATCGCAATGGACTGTGTATCTGCCTCTTACTAAATGCATAGTTACCATCATACGCAGGACTACTTCTACATGATGCCTGTGTGGACATGGGTCTTAGAAATGGCATAATCCAAATGTTATGTGCATGTATGACCGTGGTAATGTTATGTTTGCCCACCACTGCATTAGCTAGCCCATGTGTGCATGCCAATCAAAGTGCACAGAGTCATTAGTTCAATGTGTGAATCCCCTACAAAGTGATGTAGCATTTCCTGAGACAGAAAAGTTGTTCATCATGTGTATGTAACGTTTCTGGATGCCATGCAATGACACATATTTTATTTGCCTTCAGCTGCAGATGGTCGGCGACCCCTCACACAGGGTGACGTGGATCGATTCAGGGACCCAAATGCCACTGGTGAGTAATTGTTATGTAAATTGCCATGTGTGATGTAAAGGATGTCATTAACTAATGCAACACACGCTCGTTTTGCAATGCTGGTGTGTTTGGCCTGTCACGGGGCCACAAGGTGCAGAGTATTGTTCGGTTATCATTCAGAAAATATGTATAAGAGTGTGGTTAGACGCTTATCTATCTAAGTAGTGACTTTGTCCATGAAGGGACAATGCAACAGCTCTGATTTCCTGTGCATGACATCCAGCACTGATTATAGCTAAATAGGCAATGAGCCAGGGATCATTACAGGATTCTCACACATGGCTACATATTATCAATACCAGCCAGAAGAGGTATCCACGCTTCATCTGCAGTACACTGGCAGTGAAGCGGACATAGAGGTTTACTAATATGCCCTGGACATTCCCATATCATGCCAGGTTAAGGTCATGTCATGTGTAAGGTATAAATCTATCACATATCATCCACACAAGGTTTGAAGGTCCTTTAGCAGTGTAAATCAAATGAAACTGTGCCATAGAGGTTCCAGGCAATGTTGCACCACATATTGGGAACAGTCAAGTTTACCAACTTTCACAGGAGAGTTTGTGTTGATAGATGGATAATGGTTGAGGGGGAAGTTCATTACACCGCCAAGGGGCTGGAGCAGTTAACTAGCGTAGCCATGTTGAGAGGGTCTAACAAAAGACTGGGTCATGAATGTTTTATACCAGGATCTAAGGGGTCTATTTGGCCCATCCCAGTTCTTCTCTTTTAGGAGGTCTTTAGGTCCAGGGTTAGACAGGATGTCATGAATGCAACTCTGATTGTTACACTGCCTTTTCTGCCGCATGATGAGCATGTGGTGTATTTTCTATGTAGGTGTGGAAGGGGTTATAGGCGAGAGGTTGTGAGTCAGTGTGTCTGCCAAATTCAGCAGGGTCTGCTGTTTAACACACATTTTTGTTTTTACTAATGAAATCTGAGGATTGCTGTCATCGGTGTGGCTGATGGGCACGCCCTGCAGCAAAGGGTTCCTTGCTTCAATAGGGTGGCATTTGAAGACATTCCATATTTTACACATGAACCCGTAGCAGGTGGCAATTACCTGGCAGACGACCTCTGTCCAGGACAGGGAATGTAGGGGCATATTACCAAGCAATTGCGATAATTATCGCTATAGCTTGGTTAGCGGGAAAATATTTTCGCTGAGCACCGAGGTTTTTTTACAGCTGAGATACCTTCATATTATCAAGGTTTATCTCTGAAGCCGTAAAAATCCAGCAAAATGCATGAATTTCGCAGCAAAATCAGCAATATTCATGCTTTATCGTGACAATGCTCTTAGCCATGTTATCCACCTTCCATTGGATAACATGGCTAAGAACAGCTTTTAGCAGGCGTTAGCTTTTGGAGATATTCGCGCTTAGCGCGAATATTTCCAAAAGTTGTTAATAGGAGTTAGAGATGTTAGCGACTGTTTTCAGTCGCTAACATCTTGGCACGCCCACTTAGCATGTCATTAGCGATATTTATCGCTGACATGCAAAGTGGGCCCCTAAATGCCCGCTATCGCCTACAAGCTGTCGCTAACTGGTGATAGCGACTGCTTGGTGATAGGGCGAGATAATTATCGCCGCATTAGCGGGGAAAAATCCCGCTAATGCGGCGATAATGCCCTTGGTAATATGCCCCGTAGTTTTGTTATTCGTATGTCTAAGATCACATGTTTGCAAGGGGGACTGGAGCACAGTTCCAGCTGCCACCTTTCAGGTGACCAAGATACCTCAGGGCTGCCAAACTGAATGATGTCTGTTTCACAACTGTTTAGTTAGAGTTTGTTGATGCCCTTCTAGTTGCTAATGTAAAACATGCTGTTTGTACAACAGAGACATGTGTCAGTGTTGTTTGTCCCACACGTACTCAGTTACTGGTTATTGCCAGCATACAATACGCTTACATGAGCCGTACTATTTCCCAACTTTGCCCAACAGGCTCAAGTATACATTGAACAGCATTGGACTTAGGACAGATCCTTAACCCCATGACCAGGACAGCTATGTGATTTCTCAGGTGCATATTGTCAAGGATTTCATAGCGTGTTTTGCATCTGTTTCCTGCCGATGTACGCTGCAATATTGTGGAGTACTTTCTTGATATTCTTGACACCTGTTGTTGGTAGGGGTGTCCTGGTCTTCTTCCCGTGCATGTAGGCTGAGCTTCTATTCACTTGCCATTGGCATATACATACAGCCACACTGGCAACCATGTAAAAGGGTGCCAGTCTTGTCAGTGACTACATGAACTGTACAGATTTTCAGATAGACACACATGTCTGCACATGTGCAATGTACAGCAGTAGCAGCAGTGTGTCACTGGGTCAGATGAGGGTGGTGCTGCCCATGGAGGGGTAGTGCCACACTACTGATGTTAATTGGACTACTTGCACACTCTCAGGATGCACAATGGTGACATGTTATCACTGTCTCATTTGGCATCTATTTGTTCATTACGTCACACCTGCCATGGCCTGTCATGTCACGTCCCAGGGCCTGTGTTGTGGAAAGTAGGGCTTGTCAATGATGTGTTCAGGTCACTTTGAGACGTTACAGGATGTCACATGTGTGTTGCCTCCCATGTGGTATGTGATTAGTGCCAAGTAATATGATGATAGGCAAATGACCCAGTGTCCTTGTTTTGGGATTGACATTTCCATTTTTTTCCAGACAACATGAATGCAGAGGAGACCCATGCGTTCAATGTGGCCAAGGAACGGTGGGTTCACATCCGCCGGGTGAAGAAGGGTTACCGAGCCATGGCACGTAAATACGCGGCAGCTCGACAGGATGGGACCTGGCGCGCAATGCCAGAGATTGTGGGGGACAAGACACCAGCTAAGAGCTCCAAGGCTGCTGGCAAGGCTGGCCGAGTCAGGCACACAGCCACAATGGCCTCACCTGTTCCGGTCCAATCCACAGCAGCTACTCCAGGTACAAGCAGCCAGGGGCCGGGTCAAGCTGCACCCAGCCAGGGACCAGCCCTGGCCACTCCAAGCCAGGATCTGGGGGCAACCACCACAACACCGGCAATGGCAGACACTCTCAACAACATCCTCATGGAGCTGGGCAGGAACAACAACTTGCTCCTGGATCTCAGGAATGATTATCTGAACCTGAGCCGGCGGGTAAATGAAATTGGACAGAAACTAGGCATTCCATGAAGCTGGACTTCTTCTGCCCCACACCCCTCTTCTGCCTTCCCTCCTTGTTATGACTTGTTTTGTTGTTGATAGTTGTATTATAGTATTTTGATGTAGATTAGTGTTAGATTATGTATAGTTAGTTTAGTGTAGTGAGATGTTGTTAGGTTAAGATAGTGTTGGGGGTAAGTTTATTTTCTCTTTGGGTGGGGGGTTGATGTAGTTTTTTAGTTTGTGTAGTAGGGTTTAGGTAGTATTACATGTGTAGTTTAGTTTTATATGTGTGTAGGGATTTTAGATATAGTGTTAGTTTTAGTGTTTAGTGTAGTTTTAGATAGGTAATTTGTTATAAAATAAATATTTTGGAATTTGTTACTACTTGCATTGGTGTCAGGTTGGTTGCTGAGTGTGTGTCTTCACACATAGTATGTTTTTCAGGTCATCAGTGTTGTGATCCCTGTATGTGTGACTTTGGATGCAACCGGTTACTGGGATGCATGTATAGTGTTAAGTAAACCTTAGCTGTGGTATCTGTTGACTTGCATGGTTGACAGATTACATAGAATTATTTGTGTATGGGCCAAATCTGCTACTTACCAATCTGCTATTTAGCACTAGATGGCAAGACAGTCCACATGTTAGCAAATTTGCTGGCGTACTTGTGTAGCTATTTGATAAAATATGTGCCCGCATGTGGCTGTCACTTTGGCAGCACACCATAATGCAACGAGGTCCCTTTAGTGAACTGGACGTTATAGTGGGGACGGCCGACAAGATGTTTCATACTGCTAGTGTGTGGTGGAGTTTGCCAAACAGGGAGAGCTTCTATGGGAGTTCACATGCATCTTGTTTAGGAGGGGTCAGAGACCAAGCAGAGCATCAGGTGCGGAGAGTGCAGGCACCTTGTCACAGGAGCTTCACAGGGATGGCGCTTGGGAAAGTAATGGATGCTAATATAAATTTGGTCTGGACCCCAGAATCCTTCGGATGTCCAAGATTGCTCTGCTGCACGTGTTGGTACCTAGCCATTCTGATCCTGCTCAGTGTGTTCATGCGCATGCAGCTGCTGCTGGACAATATCCCATCTCATACTTAAATGCCCCATACAGGACTATGCTGGCGCTGGGCAGTAGGGTGCAGTGGCATGCAGGTGCTGCACACATGGTACATGCACATACTTGTGCCAAGGGGGACAGATGTTTATTGGTGCTGTGTAGGTCGTTGTGACTTAACATTTTGACTGGACTGACGGTGGTACCACCTACACAGATATGGAGTATCCAGCCACAAGACTTCATGGTGCAAGAACATGATCGTGCTGTGCGTTACAGGTATATATGTACTGGGGGCAGGGGGTACCTTGGCACAATATGTGCTCACACCCTGAGGGCTTACCCGCAATTGTGCTAAATAATATAATCACACTGGGAGGGCTCAGGGGCAGTTCTGCTGCAAGGGGCTCAGACACACAGGTCTCCCAGGCAGTTTAGCTGCACCACCCTCTGGTTCCTCACAGCACCCTCAGGTTCACACCTGGCACCATTTTTTTCTTCACACCACCCTCTGGTTCAACTGTGCCACACTCTACTTCACCACTGCCACCCTCAGGGTCACCACTGCCACTCTCAAGCTCACCACCCACACAGATTTATTCCTCAACACTGCCACACATCTCCACTTCCAGATCCACACCGACCCCAATACCACCCTCAGACGTACACTCATGTCCAGCACCCCCAGACCACATTGTCAATTCAGCAAATCCCTCACCTACGTCGCCTGCAACCATGCAGTCACCTCCACAGACTACATCCTCCTCGTGGAGCTGACATTCCAGCTCAGGAACAATAACAACACCAACACCAACTCCAGAACCCTGTCGGCCACACTAGCCAACCTCTGCCTCAGCCAACTCGTCACCCCCCCAAACCCACCCTTCCACCCACGCCGCTGGTCACACATTGGACACCACCTTCTACACAGGCACCCATGTAACTTCTGTACACACCACCTGTTTCCACAGGACAGTACCGTGCTGCATCCATTCCCCCTTCAATGTACAGTCCACAGACCACCACACACCACGGGTAACTCACCACTGCTGGAGGAGAGTGACTGTAGACCAGCTACTCACCACCCTTACCCACAGGCCACACAACAACTCCACCAACTCCAACGCTGCAGGCCGCCACCTCAGGCAGTGTATGTGCAACTGTGACAACACACTTATGCCACTCAAGGAACCCTGTAACCCCCACACCAGCAGGCCAGCTGCCACCTTCACCAATGTGCTGGTGTGTATCCAGAGTTGGATGTCGGAAACAGGAGTGGATATTGGTCACCATATGCACTCCAGACTACCACGCAGACCACAGGGATGCCATACACATACATCTCCACCTCTTGTGATTGGCCAAGGGTTTCTCCTTGAAAGCCTAACTGGAAGACAACACACACGGGAGCAAGGGTCTCTTCTGCATCGTAAGGGATCTTTCGGACTCCAGCACCAACACCAACAACATGACTCCCTGAGTAGAACAGTGCTACTCACTAGCCATCTTCTTCCACTGCTAGCTCGCTGATATCCATGACAGCTTCAACACGACACCCACCCAAACTATGCCAGGGCCCCCCTCCCCTGTGTACACCAGCAGCGCATGCCACCTGACCTCCCAGGCCAATGTCAACAGCAACAAGATACACAAGGTTATGTACTCCATCCACTCACACTCCCTGTCACACCTATTCCCACACCACGTATATAACATGGCAGATGCTGCTATCTGAGCTGACTACAGTACAACAACATTTCCATGGTGCTTGGAACACAACTAAATCTACACCCTCCTCAACTAGCCGAAGCCAGGTCACAAGGACCTCATGTGCTTCCAGCGTTTTTCCCTGCTCCTGTTTCCAGGGCAGATCACTGGGAATTGCTCAACATGCAACTGGCCCAACACCTGGTAGATAACAACATCATGTACCCATCCCAGGCCTGAATCATACAAGTCCACAGGACCCTGCCAGAACTCATGTCCGCCAGTGACGACATCATGAGCCAACTGTGCAACAGCGACACTTCTGCCCTCATCCTCCTGGTGATGTGTCCCTATGCCAGCATGACCAGGGCTCTCCAGGACTTGTTGTACAGTACATGAGGGTATGCAATGTCATGACTTGCATGGTACATGAGTGCCACTGTGCCCATCCACCAGCCCGGCCGGTGGTAGGTGTAACTGCAGGGCTGTGACGTAGGGAGGGGGAGGGGCAGGGTGGGGGGTAGTAATGTATAGATTACGGACTTTGACAGGTAAGTAAACATATAAAATTAATTAACGAATTTCGTTGTGTGCACTGCATCACCAAATGTGATGCAGTGCGCGCAACAAAAATAGTTTTATTAATTTATATGTTTACTTACCTGTCAAAGTCCGTAATCCATACTTTATGACCCCCCACCCTGCACCTCCACCTCCCTACGTCACCGCCCTGCAGTTACACCTGCCACCGGCCGTGGCTGCCATCCACCCACTTCCACCTGTTCCTTTTTGACACTCACCCTGGTGTTGTTGTGTGACTTCCAGTACAGCAGAATCCTGGCCTGTGACTCCTACAACAGTCTCCTCACTGATGACATTCGCCACCTGCGCCTCCAGCTCATCCAGCTCCTCCTGTGGAGCTGGTCCACCGCCTCCCGTCGCACTTGCTGCCCTTAGGTTTGCCCCCAGTTTCTTTTTTGTTTTGCTTTTCGTATCGTGCCACCGCTTCTTACACTCCTCCACTGTCCTCTTGCGCTCCCCCACGGCATTGACCTTGGACATGATGTCCTGCCATATGTCCCTTTTCCTTGCCATGGTGACGGTGGAACTCACAAAGAGTTCCTGCTGGTGTTGCGTCACCATTTCAACCAGTACCTGGTTCTCATCTGGAGTGAACTTTGGGTTCCTCTTCCTCTTGCCTTTTCCCTGGGTGTCTGCCTGGCCTTCCTGGGTGTTGTTTGTGCCCTCTGCACTAGTCCCTGGCTGCTCACCATCATTTTCATTATTTTACATTCTTAGCAACGATTTTCGGTTTAGCGGGCATTTTTTCGTCCCGCTAACGTGTTATATGGTAGCCTTGGGCCTATTGGTTTAGCGATAATCATCGCTGATAGGCCCAACGTGAATTTTTTTCACGTTAGCGTGCATCGGGTTAGCGTCGTCACGCTAGTTTAACCGCATGCTTTTATCGCATATAGGGGGAAATATCGCCGCCTTGCGGGGTATTGGTAATACCTCGCTACGGCGGCGATATTTCCAGGCGATGCTTGGCGATAAAAATGTTCCCGCTAAATATCGATAGCGATATTTTTCGCCAGTTATTGGTAATATACCCCATAGATCTTGGACCAGGGCATTACCACTAGCCTAATGTGAGAGTATGAGGGCTTGAGCTACAGTTCTGAAGTAACTTTCTGTGTTGTTTAAAAATACTTTCTTTAGAAGAAAGAGCTGGTACCAGACATTCATTGTTATCCTGGTAATGTGTTCCTTGATGGTGAGGGTGGTGTCTAGAGTGAATCAAAGTGACTTGCCATTTGGTGGAAGTTGGGGATCGAGGCCATCGATGTGCATGTCATTGAGCTAGGTTTCTACCATTTGTTCCTTGTTCTGTGCAAATTACAGGAATTCTGTATTGGTTGGGTTGAACTTCAAATTCATGCAGGACATCCAAGTCTGGTTGAGGTGCAAGTAGCATTTGAGGCATTGAATATACATAGCAAAACAGACTTTCAAGTAGAGTTACGTATCGTCTGCATTTTGTTGAATCTTGATGGGGCTGTTATCCATGAGTAGAGTCCCAAGGGGCTTCTTGTGGAGTTTGATCCCATATACCATATTTAATTATTTAACTCATAGATGGGTTGTATTTTGAAAACAATAATTTTTTGTTTATGTTATAGTGAGGACTCAAAATACAAGCCAACCGTATTGACTTTGCCAAATGCTTGTTGGCAATCAGTGGCCAGTTAAACTACTTCATAATAAATCACGCCTCTAGAACAGTGTTTCCCAAATTGTGGGTCCCCGATTGTTGATGGGTCATTGTGAGAAGGCGGTTCTGACCATCTGAGCTGCCCGGATTTTTCGCTATTTGAACACATAGGATAGCCTCATAAGCTGGGACTCACCCACTCGTGGAGAAGTGTGGCTCACTGGTTAGAGGAGGTAGACCTGGAAGCAGAGGTCAGCCCGGGACCAGGGTTCAATTCCCGGCTCGGCGGGGTCTTGAGTCCTAAAATGTCCATGGACTCGACAATTCTCGCTCGGGTGCCTACTCGATTCATGGGTTCACACTCTGCGACTCTGGGCAATAGCTTGCTTAATCTCCACAACGGCACCTCGCGGCGGGATGCCTGGCTTTCACCTTGCGGATACCCTGCCAGGGTTATCCCACAGGGGAATACCAGGACGGGTTCCCTAAGCAAGCGCTTAGAAACCGCTTGGTGATTTGCGATATATAAATTCCTGTACATTTACATTTACATTTACCTACAGTGAGCTCATGATGAAATTGACTTCATGTGGATTTCACTGCCTTGTGAAAGAAGGCAGCTGCACTGCAGCCAAGGTAAGGGGCACCAGACTGGTTATATGTGGTAACGTGTGCACACGCATGTGCACCCGTGTAAGAGCTGTACGGGGAGATTCCTGTCAGGAGCAGGTACAGATAGAATGGTGTGACAGGAGTTATGCAGAGTTGGGTGGTGACATGGAATAGGCTTTATAATGTGGGGAGAAACATGTAGGGGAAAGTCAGTGTGCTTTGTTGTTTCACTGTAGGAACACACCAGTACTCTCCTTGGAAGACAGAGACCACAAGGGGTAGTTTCACTTCCCTAGGGCCTACACATTCCGTACCAAAGTACACTGTATGTTGTGTAAAATGAAGTATTCTGCTGAGTCCAAAGCTATATCTGTACTGCTGATGGGTCATCCAGAAATGTCATATTCCTTTGACTCAACTCAAAACCAGAGTCCGGCCGGGTATGACCGTGTCAGGCTGGATTAATTACCTTCCTTTTCAAGCTGTAGCATCAGAGGCCTAGCCCTTCACTGCAAGGATTCCCAGGAGGGAGAGATGGGGATGAAGCTGCAGATCATCCATCAGCAACTGTAACCCAGTGCCAGACACCAGGCATGCTCCAGGAGGGGCCATATAGTCAGCAAGGGGAGAAGGGGGCTTTTCAGAGACCATGTGGCATTTTGAAGTATCCCAGAGGACTGTGCAGTAAGGAGGGAGCAGGGGCAGAGAGGTGATGTGTCGCTGCAGGATAGGGCAGAGTGTGTTCCTGCCAGCCCCTCCAATTTCTTTTAAATGGTCTTGCACAGGAAGTGGAGCTCTCTCTGCGGTGTGGTCTGGCTGAGGAAGACTGGTGCTGGAGCCTGTCGCCATGGGCAGTTGGAAGGAGGAACCCCTTGACTGTCTCAGGACTCTGGGCTGTGCCTTTGATGGAGTCCAGGGCCAGTGAGAAGAAGCCTGGGCCTCTGCGCAAGGAGAAGAGAGGCCCAGAAGGAGATCCAGGTGAAATTCTGGCGCAAGGAGCCAATGAAGACAGCTCCTTGTAGAGTCACCCTCTTGGAGGCAAGAAGGGTGGCGAAAAGTGCGCCAGGTGCCTAGTGCTGGCCTCCGGGAGCAAGAATCCCCCGGCGGCTGGGATATGCCCAGTAGGTAGGCGACCTTTGACCTCTGAGCAGACCGGCGACGAAGCGAGTTAAGCTCTGCCGCCGGTCTTGGATGTGCCCCCAGGGTGTGTCAGGCCCCGGGGGCTGGTCCGGAAGTAAGTGAAGCTGGGGGGCGTGATAGCAAGGCCCAGGCTCTCCACCCTGGGCCCTTCTCGAAGTAAAGTCAGGAAGCGCCATTGCGCTCCACGTGAAATAGCACCCCCGGGGGTGCCAGGAGCCCACCCTGGACCCCAACAAGAATGGAGACAGAGTAGCACCATTGCGTCCCCCTGGAAATGGTGCAAAGGGCCCTGGACCTCCACCTCTGGGCCCCACAGAAGTCGGGAAGCACCGTCATGCCCCCTGTGAAGACGGAAGCCAGGGAGCGCCGCCGTGCTCCCTGTGAGGATAGCCCTGGGGCCCAAGACCCCCAACTCCAGGCCCGATGAAAGTGGAAGTTGGGGAGCATCATCGCACTCCCTGTGAAGAATTCCCTGGGGCCCGGGACCACCAACTCTGGTCCCAAACGAAAAGTGTAAGTCAGGGAACACTGTTGCGCTCCCCATGAAGATTTCCCTGGCAGCCCGGGATACCCATCTCCAAGCCCCGGTGTGAGGGGAGAGGTGGGGGGTGTGCCGCCGCACTCCCCTGCAGCAAGAGAAAGGAGGGGGGAGTTTTGCTGCACTCCCCCAAGGCCCCGCCCAACCAGCAGCATCATACGTGTCTGCGGCAGGAGTGAGCAGTCCCGAATGAAGAGACAGCTCCCATGGCAGCAAGTGAGGGTCTGGCCAGTTGGGGAGCCAGCGAGAGCAGCCGGGAGTGGGCTCCCTGAGCTGCTTTCCAACTCACTTGCTTTCCAACTCACATGTATGGGGAAACAACCTTTACAACGCAACTTTTACAACGCACTACCATTACAACAAAACTTTTACAACGTAACATCCAACACATCGCATGCCATTACAATGCAACCATTACAATGCTTGACACTGCAACGCATACCACTACAACGCATGTCATTACAACGCATACCATTACAACGCATAACATTAGAACGCATAGTACCCTTAAACTTTCCAACACTTAACCTAATGTTGCACCCCGTGGAGTTAGAATGGTAATTTTTGCCCCTACACTATCCAACACTTACCCTACTGTTGCACCCCCCTGGAGTTAGAATAGTAATTTTTACCCCTACACTATCCAATACTTACCATACTTACCATACATGCAATGTAATGTAATGCGTTGTAATGGCATGCGTTGTAACGGATGTTGCGTTGTAAAAAATGCGTTGTAAAGGTATGGGTTGTAAAAGTATGCGTTGTAACGTCATACATCCCATGGATGCGGGGTAGCCAGGTGGGACCCGGCCCCAAGAAGTTGTGAAGTGGCAAGAAGCCACCACCGCAGGTAGAGCCGCTCTCCCCAGAGCCGCTGCTCAGATATTCACGTGCAGAGGCGAAGTGCCCCATAATGCCTTGCGGGGCATGACAAGCCTGCAGAAAATCCTGCATGTTTTGGTGCATGGTGGCCCCAGGAGGATGGAGCCATCCCCATTTGTTTGAAAAGGGGGAGGGGGAGCTGCAGGAGTAATGCATACTCACTCAGCCCGAAGGTGGTAAGTCCCCACCCTAAGTCTCTGGGGACTTATAGGAAACAACCCGTCAAGGGTTGCAGCCATGCTGCAAAACCCAGCTTTGGCTGGAACTTGTTTTGCAGCTCGGTGTAGGTGGTTGGGACTGCACCAAGGTGTGAAGAGTTGAACTGGGGATGTCTTTGGAGAGACATCTCCTTGAGATGCAATGACACAAGTGGTGCATTTACATGATGTTGTTCCTTATGGGGACTGGAAGGCACATTTAATATGTGAAATGCTAAATAAATTGGAAATTTGGTGCCTGGTTGTAATTGCATAATTCTGTGATTATAAATGGGATTCCTTTTATGGGCTGTGATTGACTTGCATTATACCTGTTACCAGATATGATAAGTAGTGTCATTCTAAGTGATGCCTAGAAATGTATTCTTGCTACTGCTTTAGTTGAACACCCCAACTGTCAGCCACTGTGATTTCAGTGAGTATACTGTATGGTCAGAATGAGATGCTCAGTCAGGGTTATGTGTCACTATGGCAGGTGTTCCCATTATAAATGCTTGTTAAAATAATGGGCTGGGCCGCCACTAGGATGGTGCCGGAGGGAAGGGCCCTTGCTCCAGGTTATCGCCAACCCAGTGCATTTGGGGCAAGATGATGTTTACATATGTGAGTGGTGGGGCTAGATCCCCCTGCGGGAGGGGTGGGGATGTTATGTGATGTCAAGAAGTATTTCCAACAGCTTATGTATATTTATGAATTGATGCTAAGTATTGAGTGGTGTGTGTAATAAATGTACTCTTCCTTTTTATAAGGCAAAGTACAGACTGGACAATCAATTATTGAGTGTTATTTCTGCATACCTGTAAATGCTGATTACTAGCCCACACCATTTCCCTTGAGTAAGCCTTTGACAGCTCTGCAATGCTACCCTCTGAGAGTCAAGCGCTACAATGGGGTGTTTGGTTCCCAGTGAAGGACAATTGTAGACATATTGTTTGTGCTGGCCTCATAAATAATGCCTAATTTTCCAACAGTCATGAAAGTCCAAACAATAAATAAAGATGCTTTTAAATTCTGTATTTATTGTGTCACATTTGCTGGCTTCAAAGAAAGATGAAGGTCAAATGTCAGGCTATGTCTTCTGACTAATTGGGGATTGGTGTTTACAAACAACTCTCACTTTGCAGTCAGAGAAAGAAAAGTAAAGTGAAATATGTAAAAAATCTCGGTGGGGTACAAGAAGTTTAAAGGAATGGCTGTAAGATATCATTGTTCTTGTAGCACACAACAAAATATAAGTACCTGTGAATGAACTGCACACATTCAGCAGTTAGGAAAACAAAAATAAAGCAATTTCTTTTCAATTCTGAAATCTGATGGAAACAAATATTTTCATAGGATCAAAACAAATCAAGACACTTTACTTAGTAATTAACAAATAATAAATAAACACTGACACCTTATTTCCTCACATTATCATGTGTGCTCAATATAGTTTTATCAGGAAAACTGTATGTTTGTGCGAATATAGTGGCCACTTCAATAGAAAATGTGCTGTCTCTACCTAATGATGCTTTGGTTACATTAAAAAATGCTTGCCTCATGTCCATTAAAGCTAAGTGGGTCTTGAAAGTTTGTAATTCTAAAAATTGGGTTTTGGTTCTAAAAAGTTTATGAAACACTGCTCTAGTCAGAGTATTATGATTGGTTGAGTAAACTAAGGCTCTTGCTTATTTCTACAAGGTTTAGCTTTCCAACCCACGGATCACTGAACTCAGTTGCCCCGATGTAAGGACTATGCAATGCCATTGCAGCCCATTGATGCCGACGAATCTCCACAAAAGGATATTGACTCGTCGAACACAGCCCTCAAACTGCCGCTGTGTGATGCATCTCCACACAAGGACATTGCCTCTTGCTTTGCAGCTCCCAGGAACCACTGCTGCGCAACGCATCTCCTTGCCCAGATCTCGCATTGCCTCTGCTGCACTGCGCATCCCCAACACAAGACTCTGCATCTCTTTGCAACCAGGATTTAGCTTCTGTGTTCAGCTGGCCTAACTGGGTCCCTGTAGATCGCCTTGGCTCCATCATGGTCGGCCTGAACCTGTGATTTTGCAGTAGTTTGGACTGACCAGATAAACATAGTTGCCACTTTGTGCTTTTAGGCGCTATTTTTGCCTAAATCTTTATACTTGCATATCTCCAGTTTTACTGATTGGACCCCATTTATTTAAATTCACTCTATTTATTTTAATTTGTGTGGGACTTTCCTTATGTCATCTTTTTACTTCTGACTTTGTAGCATAGGTAACAGGGAACTTGTCTCAGACGTTGGGGGCCTCATTTACAAGAAAGTGCTGCAGGGCTGCCCCGCAAGCCCTTTGATTGTGCCATGCTGCAGCACTTTCAGAGTACAGGGATGCGCCATATTTACAATAAATTGTTGCATTCCTGTGCTCTCCCCTGCGCTGGTGTGCAATGGGCTGCCATGCATTGATGCAGGCACCCTTGCACCATCAAGCGGATGAATATTTGTGTGCTGGAAGGGCCCTTCCTGCACATAAACAATCAGTAATTGCATTTTACAACTTTTATGTGTGCTGTATTATCACATATAGAACTTTATAACACCTTCCTGTACATAAACAATCACCAGAGGTGATTTCCTTGTTCTATGTGTAGAGGAAAGAAATGAAGAGAAATAAATAAATTTCTCCTTGTTGCACCTCCCTACGCCTCCTCTGGGAATGTGTAGCATTCAGACGCATTTCCAGGTTTACGATTACTCGGATAACTGGAAATGTGTCAGGTTCCATGGGAACATCCACAGCAACACCCATGGAATCCCCCTTTCAAGAAAAGTGCTGCATGAGAAGGGGCCGTATTTACAAGGACAGGAAAAGCCACGGAGGGTGGCTCTTCCTGTCCTTGTAAATATGGGGCCGGAAAATGTGCCACTTGTGCTTCACAAAAAGTGACGAACCGGTGGCGCAAGGGGCTTGTAAATCTGACCCTATGTGTTTGTCAAGGTCATTGTCTGGATGATTTAAATTTTTATGAGCTCAAAAGATGAGGACATGCAGTGCCCCGTCACAGGTAGAGAAGCTAATTTAAAAGTCGTGCACCAAATGAAGCCTGGCCTTTGGGTCTTTACTACAGATTTGTGTGGATGATAAACTTTCACGAAAGTAGCGACATGGATACTGATTTACAGTGTGGCATGGTTTCACAGTGTGATACATCAGAGTCGCCATCTTCACGTGCTGGGGAGAGTCAGCCGATGAACATAATTCTCACCCTCCATATGTTAGAAAGTAAGCCTTCACACTGGTTGCATTGGTTACTATTCAACATGGATGGCGGGAAGTGGCTAGTCCATTCATGAACTTGCAGTGAACTTCCTTGCAAGGTCATCGTAGGGCCTCTCCTCTGAAAATCTTTTTTCATTCCCATTCCTGGTGGCTCTCAAGTCAATGAGGGTGCAACTATGACTTCCGTGTGCCAGGCTGCCCTATCATGGACGGCACTTAACCAGTACAAATACACCTGAACACATACTTGTCTTTTAATTTAAGACACTGCACAGAAAAAAAGCATGATACAGCCATGACCCATCCCTAACCAGTGCAAACGTGCAATCCCTTCCCATAGCTCAACTGTGCATGTATAGCATAAACAACACACGTTGCCTTACAGCTTCATTATTATGAAGTACTTTTACATATGCGCGCACCAAATTCAAGCCTCAAAAATCTTTTGAGCCAACTCCTGAATTTGTACCACTGGACAATTTCCACATGTGACTGTAGGTTTGATGATCTGGCCACAGTCACATTTTTAGTGCTTCTCAAAAACAGGTTTGATATCTAGATGTTCATGCTAGACAGGCCAGGTGATGTATCCTTGCTCGTAATCATCCTTACACGTAGGAGGCTACGGGTATTTTGGATTCAGATGTTCACAGACTCATACTATTGGTTGAAATGTCATTCATTATGCCTAATAGATTTAACATTTGGACATTTTTGTAGTTGTTTTATCGATTTCCATCACCCTACTAAGCACATAGGGGTCGGTTCCCAAAGGCACTTTGGAGTAGGTAAAGGTAGTCCAACTGTAGTATTCTTTCACATACTCTTACATGTCTTTTGTGAATTGCTACTGGAACATCTAAAATGGCAATATTCAGGGAATATTCATATACAATTAGTACAAAGAGAGAGGACTACGGTTGATGCACAAAAGCAATTTTGAGGAGAGTAAACAGTACTACAGGAGTATTATTTGACATACTCTTTCATCCCTTTGTGAAACAGCCCTGAAATGTCTAACACCCTATTGCAGAGGTCTTCAATCTGTGAGGTACGACCCCCGGGGTTCGGGGGGTCGTACTAAAAATACACAAGTCACTATTTTCCACTGCACCAATAAAATGTTAATTCTGGGGCTCTCTGGTTACACACAGACCCATGCAGTGCATTAAATAATAGAGGGTATGTAATGCACTGTATAGTGAGTGCATTCACCATTGAGTAACAACTTTTTAAATGTATTTTTCATTTAAGCTACCCATTATTTTGTATGTAGCTACCTGATGGTGAAAGACCTAAAAATGAACAAAATATATTAGGGCTGATTTATGAGAGGCTTGCGCCACTGAAGCGTCAATTTCTTTTAGCTTCAACGGCACAAGCATCTAAATCATATCTATGAGGCAAGGCAAAGCCTCCCGGCATGGCTTTGCATGGCCTCATAGATATGGAGTAAGACAAAACAGCGCAAGTCGCTGCATTGCCTTACTCTATGTCGAGTAGGCGTTCCATAGGCAGTGCGATGGGTGTTCCCACACAACGCCCATGGATTTTGACGCTGCCCCAGATTTAAAAAAACATGTAAACCTAGGGCAGTGCCAAACCTTACTCCTCCCTACAGCAGGAGTGACGAGGAGAAATGTTTTAATTTCTCCTTGTTTTTCCTCTTTCCATGTGTGCTGCATTCTGCAGCACACATGGAAAGAGGAAACCCCCTCTTAGGATTGTTTTTGTGCAGGAAGGTGCCCCTTCCTGCACAAAACCATCTCTGTTGGCGCTAAGCAGCAATTTGTGTGCCAACATAGGGGGAAATTTCATAAATAAGGAGCATTCCTACCCATTCACATTGGTGTAGGGTAGCGCTGGAAGGCATGGCTTGGCAGTTCGGGCTGGACTGTTCCCATGAGGCACAGAGTCAGACTGATTTGCATATGGCCATGTCTGAACTGGGATGGCAGAGTGGGCTAAAGAACAGTGATGGATTAAACCCAGATCAGTTGACTGGGGGTGAGTGCTTGTATTGTCAACGCTCCATCCATCACCACCTTCGGTTTTGCAAGAAGACTTGCGGCGCCGCCCTACGCCAGTGCCTCATAAATGAGGCCCTTTGTTTTTAGTCACAGCTTTGACCATTCCCCAACCACTGACCTTTGGTTTGCTAAACACAGTTTAATTTATTTCCCCAATGAATAAATGATTTGCTGGGGAAATTAGAGGCGTTTATGGTTGTTGATAGTTAACAATAAAGAGGAGACTCAAGTTCTAAACACATTTTCATAAGGAAGGGGGCCTAACGCCTAAAAGTTTTTGACAGGGGGGTCTCGGCATCAGAAAGTTTGAAGACCTCTGCCTTATTGTAAGAGTGCAAAGAGAACACAGACCAGGAATATTCCAATATTACATGCTTTGGGGCCAAGTCACGAAGGTCAGGGAGTATGTAAAAGATACTCTGAAATGCCATTGTGACTAGAGAAGATTCACCAGTGTGGAGCAGATCTTTTTATAGGGTTAGATGTCAGGCTCCATCCCAGCGCTGTTCATAGGGTAGGAGCAGGGTTTTAAGTGGGATACAAAACCGGGGTGTGTGGGGGTCTCTCAAAGGGGCATGGCCATTGTAATTAAGGGTGTTCCTTCAAAAACATGTAAGCTAAAACTCTGTGCTTTGCATCTAGATGTCAGATCCAGATGTCATTGCATCCAGATATATGAAACCGCAAGTAACATCATACCTACAAGAAGTCACGACTATTGGCTTTATCAATGGTTGTTCATTGCAAAAGATAAATAAGCAGAAACTATGACTTGTATATAAAATTGAAAAAGATTCGACTTAAAGCCCTGCTGACACCATGACAATGTTGCTGCTCTTGAGTTTCAAAAAGAGAAGGGAAATCCAGAGAGAAAATGACTCTCTTTAAAGAATTTCCGTTCCCCTACAACGCTCGCCTGGCATGACGTCATGCCATAACTTCTCCACTAATGAGAAGTGAACAGTGTGAGCAGCGCACATGGATGTGCCTGCTCTACTGCAGTCCGGGGAAAAAATGGACCGCCTGTGCCAAGGCACAAAACAGAGCCGGCTAGAGAGCAGTTTCGAGGCCCCCTTTAACCCCTTCGATGCTGATGACAAAGCCAGCTCGTCGTCAACGTTACCTGCGGTGCGCAGATGACGAGCTGGCTTTGTCACGATCAAGCCATTTTTTAAATTCCCGCGTACACAAAACTGCAGGCCAACTTAAAGCACTGGGTAGGAGAAATGTGCATGTACAGTGAGCAGCAGTTTAAATTACAACATAAGGAAGCGCGAGAGACGAGTGTGAGTAGGAATTATGTTAAATGAGGGGATGTAAGGTCACCTTAACATATGTGCTCAATGATTCATTAATAGCTTCAGAATGTGTCTGCTCGCAGAGCATCTGGCTGCTCGTCCCACCGCCCTTATGCTTGAAACCTGCCTTCAAGTAGTTCCATTTTACACATTTCTTGCTTTGATTAATCAAGGTTTCGTTTTTTTTAACACATGCAAAGTACATGTCTGGGAATTTCATTAGGCGCTTGGCATAATTCAGTCCAATATTTAAGTAAAACGATTTTACTAAGTGATGTCATGTAATAATCTTTAAGTCGGAAACCCATGCAAGCCAACAAAAACGGGATGAAACAAAAGCCATAGTGAACTAATACAATATGCAACCGAAAGATGAATAACAGGGTACAGTATTTGGCAAATTCTCTCTGCCTGCCTTCCATTCGAAGTGTCTGATTCGTAATGATAAGAATGAATAAACGTAATATGGTATACTCACAGAATAGAAGGAGCGTCAAAGTAAGCAATAATATTCAGCATAATCAAGTAATGCAATTTAAAAAGAATCTAACAGAGGTGAATCAAAAAAGGTCCATATAAACTTCCTTCAGGTTTTTAGTTCAGTTCTTTTATTTTGGTATGTCATTCTTTTAGATGAAGATATCCACCTAGAAGTTATTCAAACAATTTGTGCAAAAAAGTATCGTACAACCAATAAATATTCAACAGCCTATGCGTTTCGTCCCATCCAGGACATCATCAGGGCTGTAAATAAGAAAAAAAGTAAAAATTACCATCATAAAACTGAACAAAACATCAGGTCTCTACAAATACATAATCAACTGCAATTTTGACACCTGCCTATATACCATTCTAAGCATACCAAAATACAACAAAGCGTAACCTACCTATATAACAATCTATATGCTATTAGTTGCCAACCAACAAGATACACATTTCAATGGTGGTTTCGAGAATCACTCTTTGCAATTAATACGTGTGCTTAAAAATTCAAAGTCACAGTATGGATTGCAAGGTTAGGCTCCATAGGACTGTTCAGTCATTTGTAGGGCATTGTGAGTCTTTAAAGTAACAGGACAATGACACCATCCTAGAATCAAATCAATATCAAAGTATGCAGGTTCTGGGCCTTCTAGGAAAGTGAGTTTGCTGGGGGTTTCTCAGGTTTTACCTACTTAGACCATTGGTTGTGGTATTGACCAAACATGGTTGTTAGGGTGAGTGGTGAAATTGAAGGTCTCATGGTGGATGGTTAGTTGAACGCTAGCTTGTCTTGTCTTATTACCCTCACTTGTCAGGTTTGGAGTTGAGCTCGTGAAGTTAAAGTTGGCTATGCCAGAATTTTGTATCTTGTTCGTCTCACTAGTAAACATTACAATCAATTGCAGGATAGAGTACACCAGCACTTTGCCTAAAATTACAGTCATGAGATCTTTCCCTGTTACAAATGCCAAAAAGTGCATTTGTGAAAGAAATTGCAAATTACCACCAACTTGAAGTTGGTGGTAATTTGCGATTCTTTAAGGCCATATTGCACTTTTTTGGTGCTTCTTACATTGCATTTAAGGAATCGCAATGCAATTGCAAAATAAGGAATCGACAAATTTGCGATTCCCTATTTTGCCTTTAATACATACCATTTGGCAAAATTGCATTCTCAAACGCCGAAATTCTGCGAATTTTGGCGATTGCGAATGCAATTTTGCTTGATACATATGCCCTTTGTCATGTGGTTAGGTTCTATAGCCTTCCATTGAGAAACAGCACGTATAAACTAGTCTAAATGTTATGTATTTTAGCATTATGTTCTACTTAAATTCATCTAGCGAGAGCACTGGTCATTTAAAATCATAATTGTTTTTAAATCTTTTTCTGTGTTCGCTATTTTGCATTAAATGCTAGTTTGACTTTAGGCTCCCCTATGTGTTGTGTTTTCTGTTTAACAGAAAGGATGTCCACCAAATTTAACTGAATGGTCTGGCAAATGTTATGTTATGTTACTAGATTTATAAAGTGCGCAGCTGTGCCAGCAACGGGGAGTCCCAGCGCTAAACCAGTAATAACATTGCAGGGTGGAGAAAATAAGAGGCAACGACTGGACCAGGAAAAGTCAGGTATTTAAGACCCTTCTGAAAGCCGCATGATTCTGCATACTCCTGATGGTCACAGGTAGAGAGTTCCGTAGGGCTGATGCCAGTGCCCCATAAGAACGCCACCCCGCTCTTGCTCTTTGAACTTAAGGGACGCAAGCTAAATGCTAATCTGCGGAACGCAGCGTGCAGCGTGGTGTTTAAGGGAAGAGAAGATCTGATAGAATATGGGGCGCTTGGTAGATGAAGATCTTGTGCGCAATGCATAGAGTCTTGAAATTAATTCTCTTGACCACCTGCAGCCAGTGTAATTGAGTTTCAATACTGAGCAAGGTTTAGGGAGCGCAAAAAGGGTGTGTGCTGCCACATTTTTTACCCTCTGCAAACGCTGTATCCCAGATTTGTTTGTGCCTAAATACAAGGAATTGCAATAGTCTAATAGGGACAGGATCGTAGCTTTCATTATGATCTTGCGTGTTTGTGGGTCGAAAAACCCTAACAGAGGCTTAAGTCCACGTATAAACCCAGAAATTAGCCCCTTGCCACTTCTTTCCTTTGGGCTTCGAAGTACAAGGCGCTGTGCACCCATACGTCCAAGTTTTTCACCACCTCCTTAGGTGAGGGTGCGGACCCCAACACGTCCAGCCAACACTGGTCTGTCCATAATTGCGTGTCTTTTCCTAACAAAAACATTTCGGACCTGTTGGCATTAAGCTGTAGACAATTGGCTGATGTCCATTCTGCTACAGCCAGGATATCATCCGGGAATTTAATTAAGTTATTGTTAGATTGCTGGAAAAGGAAATAACCAGCTGGGAGTCATCAGCATAAGATACTAATGACAATCCTCTGCTCTTGGCCACCACCGGAAGGGGTTGTGTGTAGATTTTAAAAAGCGTGGGACTCAGCGTCAATCCCTGTGAAACTCCATGAATAACCGCGTATTACTGAGAGCAGTAAGGGGGTGCAGTAACCTGAAATGATCTGCCATTCAAAAATTATGTGACCCAGGCAAGTACAACACCACCAACACCTATATCCTGCAAGCGTCGCAATAGGATCTCGTAAGATAACGTGTCAAACACGATGCTGAGGTCGAGAAGGATTAAGGCTATAGAATTTCCTTCTAAAGAGCTCCGTACATGTTCCGTGACCGCCAACAAGACGGATTCTGTGCTATGGCTGCTCCCATCAATCTCCATTAGGGGGCTCCATTAATACCCAATAGAATGTGTCAGCACACGTTTTACCTTAAAAATAATAATAATAATAATAATGAAAGACATTTATAAAGCGCTTAGCTACCTCACATGAGGTGTCCCAGCACTAACTTGTATAACATTGCAGCCATGCTAGCAGAGAACTAGTCTCTGCATCTAAACAGCCAGGTCTTCAAGGCCTTTCTAAACTCCTGCTCAGAGGTCCTCATACATAGTTGGAGGGGTAGGTCATATTAGCATTTAGAGGTTCCTACCTCGAAAGTTCTGCCCCCCATCTCACTTTAACAAAAAGGGAGATGCATAACCCATGATAGGTAGCGTTTAAAATTGGACCTCAGTGATCTGCCCTGCTGGTAGGGACGAAGTCTCATCCTCAGATACTTAAGGCCTCTTTTCTGGTTGGCCCGGAAGACAAATGTGAGGGCCTTAAATTCAACTCTGTTGGCCATAGGGAGCCAATAGAGTTGCCTGAGGTGGGGGGGAAATATGATATAGGATAGGGACCTTGCAGACCAGCTTAGCTGCCGTATTTTGCACTGTCTGCAGTCTATGGATCAAGCTGTGGGGCTGCCCAAAATGGAGACCATTGGCGCAGTCGAGATGGTAAATGATTAAAGCATGCACCACAGTTTTACGCGCTATCTCTGGTAAAAAGTTGATGAATTTTCTAATAATTTCCATCTTCCCAAAGCAGACTGCTGAGACATGCTGGAGATGCACGGAAAAGGATCAGTCATTGTCCCAACAGACACCAAGATTCTTGACCAAGTCCTTAAGAGTGGGAGCCATACCCATTTCACCTGGCCACCACAAGGCCACTGGAGGAGAGACTGCTTGGTTAAAAATCAGAACCTCCGTCTTGTCGGTATTGAGCTTTAAAAAATTGCAGATCTTCCAGACTGAGAAATTTTTAAGACACTCTCTAAAAGAGTCAAAGGTGGATGCCAACACTTCACTAAAGGAGAACATCAGAAGGGTGTTGTTGGAAATGGGATCCCTGGCTGGCCAGGGCTTTCGCCAAAGTCAGTCAGAGACCACCACTCCCAAGTCAGGGCAAGGGAGTTACACGCCAAGAGAACCCCTGCTCACCCTCTAGGTAACGTGGCGCGAGCAGCAAGGCTAAACTTGGAGGCGATGTAAGTTAAGTATTTGCGCACGTACCCCAGCAACAACACCCAGGACCCACCACAAAGGAAACTCCACACAAGGTTATATAAAAATAGCCTTTGTATTACACCAAAACACATTAGATAAAACACACACTTTACAATGTGCCAGGGGCACGGGCAAGATTTACAAGGGATTATGTACAAGACAGGGCCACCTGGACCACTGTCAGGAATCAGAAGTAACACTTTCAGAAATAGCACTTAGAATGTAAAACATAGAATGTAAAAGCACTTTTAGCACACGACCAGTAACTACTGGTAACCAGGATCTCACTAGCACCACCTGCACTAGGGAGAAAACAACCACCTCAGTATCACAATACAAGTAGGGGTATAGACCTGGGGACAAAACACATGATGCAATGCATACATTCAGAGGTGTAAGGAAGGAGGCACATGACGCATGATCAACACATTCAGAGGTGCAGCGCAGGAGAACACATGATGAATAATCTACCCATTCAGAGGTGTAAGAGAAACACATGACGCATCAACACACATTCAGCGGTGTAAGGAACAAGGCACATGATGCATCCACAACACATTCAGAGGTGCAGAACACAGGGTGCGCAAAACATACTACACATTGTACATTTCCTAACACCCAAAAGCAATAGGACATAGATCATAACAGCATCTAAACCTCAGTTAGCGCATAAATCACCTTTAGCGCAGAACTCACAAAGTCCAGGTTGCGCCACTGCGCCAAGACCTAAACATAGCAGCTGCCCACTACTTGCTGGGCAGCTGAGGGACAGAACAGGGGGCCTAAACGCTGCAGCTGGCACTAAGTGCTGCGCAGCTGGGAAAAGGCCAGGGATGAAGGAGTGCGCCTCACTCCTAAGTCCATAGAACATGTCCCTAGAAAAGAAAGACCTGAACGGTGCAGCTGCCCACTACTTGCTGGGCAGCTGTAGAATAGCAAAAACTGCGCCAGGGCTCTCACTAGCCCTCTGGAACCCAAAGCTGCTCAAACTGGGAGCCCTCTAGGCTCTGGAAACAAATATGCAAAAGGTGGAGCCTCTCAGGGCTCGATAGATCACTATGCCCCTGGGGAGCGCACTGGCTCCTGAAACCATCATGCCCCAAGGATACTGTGCTTTTAAAATAACTGGGCCACCTTGGGAGCCATGCACAGGCTCTTGGAGATAATAGGCTGTACTGAGCCATCTGGCTCTTAAAGGAATCATGTTTCCAAATGTTGGGGCGGCCCTCTCGCCAGCGGGGCCACCCAGGCGCCTACCATGCGCCTCAATGGGGCCCCCCGACACGGGGACCTCAGGACCCCCATGGGTCCTCTAAACAACTCAGGACAGCAGCCCCCTCTTTACTCACCGGGGCTCTGGACGCGGTGTGTCTCTGCTTCGCCTCGTTCCCTCTTCTGGGAAAGGGGCTCAGGTTGAGGAGCCCTCGCGGCTCAGCGGCAATCTTCTTCCGGGGCTCCCTCCTGGGCCTGGGAGCCCCGCAACCCTTTGGGCGGCTTCCTCCTGGTCCACCGGTGCTCCCAACAGCTCACTGGAGCCCGGGCAGCATGCAGCCATCTTTCTCTGCCGGCGGCGGAGCGGGCAGCCAATCACGATGCAGCGGCGGGCGGGACTTCCCCGCAAAACCGGAAGTCCCGCCCCGAGTCAGGCACCGTAGTGCCTGGCTTCCTGTTTTGCGGGGCTCGGGCCGCGGCGGTGAATCTCGGGGGCATTTAAGAGGGGTGGCACCCTCGAGATTAATTAAAAACCAAAACAGCGAGGTGGGCACTCGCTGGGGCCCAGGGGCCCTTCTCAGAATGGGGCAAATGCCGGGTGGGCACCGGCTCGTATACAGCACTCCCAAGCGCTTGTGGGCATGAAAAACGTTCTCCAGCGCTAGGGGGTCAAGGGACAGCGCTCCCAGCGCTATAAGTGGAAAGTAAAGCGCTCTCAAGCGCCAGGGCAGAGATGAAGCGCTCCCAAGCGCTAAGAACACGAAGAGCCACAAAGTCCTTCAGAAATCCAGCATCTCAGCAGTCCAGGGGCTGGGCAGGGCTCAGGGAGGCAAGCCTTCCCCTGAGCCCCAGAAGCAGCACGCCCCTGTTAGATTCAAGTTGGGAACAAGAACATTTTTCAAGAGGTCACAGCCTCTTTTTATACAGACAAATCCTTTGTCTTTGGGCAGGGTGGGGGCAGAACCAGCCGCAGCTGGTCTGTGAGCACTGCTGATGGGCTCAACCACCCTCTCTATTCACTGGCTGGGCTAGGGTCATCAGACACACCACAGGGGGGCGGAGCCAGCATTGTGTGGGGAAAACCCAGCCCATCCAGGACACAGGTACACTCCTCCCACACATCACTCATGCTAATCTCACACTCACCACCGGGCAGACCCATCCAGACTTCCTGGAGCCTGGCATGCCAGCCAGCTCCAGCCAATCATGCTCCAGCACCTTCACTGCACACACACAGCCATGTCTAGAAGTGGCCCTTCCCCACTAGACACATACAAGCCGCACATACCGTTGCGCAGCATTCACTCCCACGAGTTTACACATACCAAACTCGAGCCTGCACTCACCACGCATCAGGAACTACCAGGGACACATACATTCCCCATGCATTCCTATGGGAGGGCAGGCCTACCTCACACACGCACTCAGGGAGCGCACGCACTTTACACTGCGCCACAGTGTCAAAGTGCGCAAAGACCAGAAATCACTATAATTCCAGGCAAAAAGTTCAGGGGTGAACCTGCCAAACGGGCCAAGTCCAACACAACCCCCTTCCAGTCAAAACGCAGGGTAGGCCAATCACCACCGTGATGGACTTCTCTGCTTGGGGCGACAGAACACGGACGAGGGCCCGCACTGCAGGGACACCCTCCGGTTCTACGCCACGTTGATCCATAAGACAAGCACATACTCAAAAAAAACAGGCCCAACTAGGCTACCCCACTGGTACTCCTTAGTTGTCCACGGCTAGGACCAGGCCCTAGGCCACCCAGATACCACTGGTCCATGCCCATCCACAGAGTGGGCGGTTGTAACCCCTGGCCTGCACTAGCCATTCTCCACTCCCTCTCAGTGTAGTTCCAAACTACCACTGATCCTTCAACCTAGGGTCCGCACCCTCAGGCTGACCAGAGGTCACGGGCAAGATTGCCCCACCCTACCTCTACTTCTGAAGCACCCTCCAGAACACAACTCTCCCACCAGTTTAGGACCTTACTTCCTCAGCAGCAGTGACCACGGTCAGACCACCACCAGAACGGTGTAGCGAGGCGTTGCACGTTGCGGTGCCCTCCAGTTGCGGTGCAGCCTATGGCTCGTTGACAGCGTCAAGACGGCGTTGGTGAGCGCAGAGGCGGCGTTGCTCGAGGGGGACGTTGCTCAGTGCGGTGCCTACAGGACACCAGGGTGGTCATGACCGAGTCACAGCTCCCTTAACTGGTTTACCACCTGGGATTCAAATTCACCTGATGCACTGGGGTCAGACTCCCTCTGACCCCCTTCCAGAGTTCTGCACCCTCCCACTGTAGAACAGGGTCCCTCCACTTAAGGTAGGCCCCACCTGCTCTCAGGGTAGTACCACAACACTCCGCCAAGAACCCTAAAGATCCCTGCTAGGCCTGTACCACCCCTTCTGGGAAACACAGGGTCTCTTCACTTAAGATGAGCCCCACCTGTGTTCACAGGGGTACCCCTAGAAGACAAACCGGCCAGGACACTGGCTACAGTCGCCCTGCCGTCCAGGACAGGCAACACCTGAACCTGGCTCCCTAACCTAGGGACGCTACCCTTTGGTTAGATGCCTGGCGCACCAGGACTTCTACAAGTTGAAAACAAAAATCTAAGACTTTCTCTCCTCCTTCAGCAGCAAGGCAACCACTGCAGGTCAATCCCCCATACAGCTTACCCTGTTCCTTCTCTTCAGGCAGGAGTTCCTACTTGTAACTTCAGGACACATACATACAGTTGCCCTTACGTCCAGATCCGGAAACACCGGCTACTGGCTCCCCAACCGAGGGACGTACCCCTTTGGTCAGATGCCTGGCACACCAGGACTTCCTTGAGGGTGACACAACTAATGTGTCGTGTACAAGTCTGCCTGACACTCAGGACAGAAGTGGCATCACCATGGTCACTCCCTGGCGACACAACCCTTCTGGCTGGCCCCTGACCCACTGGTTCTTCCACTGGGGAACCTATCCCCCTCGCACCCCTCCATCTGGACTTCGGCACCCTCCCAACTGGAGCGATACTGCCAGACACCAGAACTACTGGAACCCTGGTTACAGAGGTTCCACGTTCTCCAGACACTCTGGAAGATCCTCCTCAAATGACCTATTGGTACAGCCTAGGCCCCCGACCTGATGTTCCCTTCAGAAACATTCCAGGCCCTGACACTGGGTTTCGGGCACCTGGAGACATGCAGTCCCACCCACTCCTTCTCCTCTTGAGACAGGACGTGAGCCCCTACACCGAGACCTAGCTGGGCTACACTGAACCTCTTCCACCACGCTGGGCTGGAAGACACCTCAGACACTCCTTTTGGAATCACTCCATCCCCTATGCCTCTCTCCTCCCAGAACATTACCAACTCCAAAATTCTGTCTCTCAACAGACCACAGAAATCAAAAAGCAGGCTCCACTGTCTGCAGACGTTCTTGGGAAAAGTTCAACACACAGGACTTAGGTATCTGAGCAAAACAAGAGTACACAAGCATTCAGCAAGCTCCCCATCCAGAGAACTCACACACACGTCCAGTGCCATACACCATTCATCCACACACACCCCTCCCCAGACTGGTAAGGCAGTTTCTACCACCCCTGACTTCTCAACCTGACCACACTTGACACAGGTACCATTACTCCAGGGCAGGGACGGGGGACACATGCACTGGACACACTTATGCTGCCACCACTGGATCCCACCCTTCTGGTGAATCCAGAAAACACACTGCTCTTAGGGGGATGATCTACCCTCCCGAGCTAGGGACACCTAACTCAAAGTGCACAAGAAACACATTTCCACAGAAATGACATTTTCAGCAACCTTACACAATAATCCCCAAAATGTGGTTATCTAAAATGCAGAGTTTTGTAGTGCGGCCAGTTGCCACTTTGGTACAACGCAAACACAAATCCTTATCCTCACCGCTGCGTCCAATGTTGGAAATGGGATCCCTGGCTGGCCAGGGCTTTTGCCAAAGTCAGTCAGAGACCACCACTCCCAAGTCAGGGCAAGGGAGTTACACGCCAAGAGAACCCCTGCTCACCCTCTAGGTAACGTGGCGCGAGCAACCAGGCTAAACTTGGAGCCGATGTAAGTTAAGTATTTGCGCACGCACCCCAGCAACAACACCCAGGACCCACCACAAAGGAAACTCCACAAAAGGTTATATAAAAATAGCCTTTGTATTACACCAAAACACATTAGATAAAACACACACTTTACAATGTGCCAGGGGCACGGGCAAGATTTACAAGGGATTATGTACAAGACAGGGCCACCTGGACCACTGTCAGGAATCAGAAGTAACACTTTCAGAAATAGCACTTAGAATGTAAAACATAGAATGTAAAAGCACTTTTAGCACACGACCAGTAACTACTGGTAACCAGGATCTCACTAGCACCACCTGCACTAGGGAGAAAACAACCACCTCAGTATCACAATACAAGTAGGGGTATAGACCTGGGGACAAAACACATGATGCAATGCATACATTCAGAGGTGTAAGGAAGGAGGCACATGACGCATGATCAACACATTCAGAGGTGCAGCGCAGGAGAACACATGATGAATAATCTACCCATTCAGAGGTGTAAGAGAAACACATGACGCATCAACACACATTCAGCGGTGTAAGGAACAAGGCACATGATGCATCCACAACACATTCAGAGGTGCAGAACACAGGGTGCGCAAAACATACTACACATTGTACATTTCCTAACACCCAAAAGCAATAGGACATAGATCATAACAGCATCTAAACCTCAGTTAGCGCATAAATCACCTTTAGCGCAGAACTCACAAAGTCCAGGTTGCGCCACTGCGCCAAGACCTAAACATAGCAGCTGCCCACTACTTGCTGGGCAGCTGAGGGACAGAACAGGGGGCCTAAACGCTGCAGCTGGCACTAAGTGCTGCGCAGCTGGGAAAAGGCCAGGGATGAAGGAGTGCGCCTCACTCCTAAGTCCATAGAACATGTCCCTAGAAAAGAAAGACCTGAACGGTGCAGCTGCCCACTACTTGCTGGGCAGCTGTAGAATAGCAAAAACTGCGCCAGGGCTCTCACTAGCCCTCTGGAACCCAAAGCTGCTCAAACTGGGAGCCCTCTAGGCTCTGGAAACAAATATGCAAAAGGTGGAGCCTCTCAGGGCTCGATAGATCACTATGCCCCTGGGGAGCGCACTGGCTCCTGAAACCATCATGCCCCAAGGATACTGTGCTTTTAAAATAACTGGGCCACCTTGGGAGCCATGCACAGGCTCTTGGAGATAATAGGCTGTACTGAGCCATCTGGCTCTTAAAGGAATCATGTTTCCAAATGTTGGGGCGGCCCTCTCGCCAGCGGGGCCGCCCAGGCGCCTACCATGCGCCTCAATGGGGCCCCCCGACACGGGGACCTCAGGACCCCCATGGGTCCTCTAAACAACTCAGGACAGCAGCCCCCTCTTTACTCACCGGGGCTCTGGACGCGGTGTGTCTCTGCTTCGCCTCGTTCCCTCTTCTGGGAAAGGGGCTCAGGTTGAGGAGCCCTCGCGGCTCAGCGGCAATCTTCTTCCGGGGCTCCCTCCTGGGCCTGGGAGCCCCGCAACCCTTTGGGCGGCTTCCTCCTGGTCCACCGGTGCTCCCAACAGCTCACTGGAGCCCGGGCAGCATGCAGCCATCTTTCTCTGCCGGCGGCGGAGCGGGCAGCCAATCACGATGCAGCGGCGGGCGGGACTTCCCCGCAAAACCGGAAGTCCCGCCCCGAGTCAGGCACCGTAGTGCCTGGCTTCCTGTTTTGCGGGGCTCGGGCCGCGGCGGTGAATCTCGGGGGCATTTAAGAGGGATGGCACCCTCGAGATTAATTAAAAACCAAAACAGCGAGGTGGGCACTCGCTGGGGCCCAGGGGCCCTTCTCAGAATGGGGCAAATGCCGGGTGGGCACCGGCTCGTATACAGCACTCCCAAGCGCTTGTGGGCATGAAAAACGTTCTCCAGCGCTAGGGGGTCAAGGGACAGCGCTCCCAGCGCTATAAGTGGAAAGTAAAGCGCTCTCAAGCGCCAGGGCAGAGATGAAGCGCTCCCAAGCGCTAAGAACACGAAGAGCCACAAAGTCCTTCAGAAATCCAGCATCTCAGCAGTCCAGGGGCTGGGCAGGGCTCAGGGAGGCAAGCCTTCCCCTGAGCCCCAGAAGCAGCACGCCCCTGTTAGATTCAAGTTGGGAACAAGAACATTTTTCAAGAGGTCACAGCCTCTTTTTATACAGACAAATCCTTTGTCTTTGGGCAGGGTGGGGGCAGAACCAGCCGCAGCTGGTCTGTGAGCACTGCTGATGGGCTCAACCACCCTCTCTATTCACTGGCTGGGCTAGGGTCATCAGACACACCACAGGGGGGCGGAGCCAGCATTGTGTGGGGAAAACCCAGCCCATCCAGGACACAGGTACACTCCTCCCACACATCACTCATGCTAATCTCACACTCACCACCGGGCAGACCCATCCAGACTTCCTGGAGCCTGGCATGCCAGCCAGCTCCAGCCAATCATGCTCCAGCACCTTCACTGCACACACACAGCCATGTCTAGAAGTGGCCCTTCCCCACTAGACACATACAAGCCGCACATACCGTTGCGCAGCATTCACTCCCACGAGTTTACACATACCAAACTCGAGCCTGCACTCACCACGCATCAGGAACTACCAGGGACACATACATTCCCCATGCATTCCTATGGGAGGGCAGGCCTACCTCACACACGCACTCAGGGAGCGCACGCACTTTACACTGCGCCACAGTGTCAAAGTGCGCAAAGACCAGAAATCACTATAATTCCAGGCAAAAAGTTCAGGGGTGAACCTGCCAAACGGGCCAAGTCCAACACAACCCCCTTCCAGTCAAAACGCAGGGTAGGCCAATCACCACCGTGATGGACTTCTCTGCTTGGGGCGACAGAACACGGACGAGGGCCCGCACTGCAGGGACACCCTCCGGTTCTACGCCACGTTGATCCATAAGACAAGCACATACTCAAAAAAAACAGGCCCAACTAGGCTACCCCACTGGTACTCCTTAGTTGTCCACGGCTAGGACCAGGCCCTAGGCCACCCAGATACCACTGGTCCATGCCCATCCACAGAGTGGGCGGTTGTAACCCCTGGCCTGCACTAGCCATTCTCCACTCCCTCTCAGTGTAGTTCCAAACTACCACTGATCCTTCAACCTAGGGTCCGCACCCTCAGGCTGACCAGAGGTCACGGGCAAGATTGCCCCACCCTACCTCTACTTCTGAAGCACCCTCCAGAACACAACTCTCCCACCAGTTTAGGACCTTACTTCCTCAGCAGCAGTGACCACGGTCAGACCACCACCAGAACGGTGTAGCGAGGCGTTGCACGTTGCGGTGCCCTCCAGTTGCGGTGCAGCCTATGGCTCGTTGACAGCGTCAAGACGGCGTTGGTGAGCGCAGAGGCGGCGTTGCTCGAGGGAGACGTTGCTCAGTGCGGTGCCTACAGGACACCAGGGTGGTCATGACCGAGTCACAGCTCCCTTAACTGGTTTACCACCTGGGATTCAAATTCACCTGATGCACTGGGGTCAGACTCCCTCTGACCCCCTTCCAGAGTTCTGCACCCTCCCACTGTAGAACAGGGTCCCTCCACTTAAGGTAGGCCCCACCTGCTCTCAGGGTAGTACCACAACACTCCGCCAAGAACCCTAAAGATCCCTGCTAGGCCTGTACCACCCCTTCTGGGAAACACAGGGTCTCTTCACTTAAGATGAGCCCCACCTGTGTTCACAGGGGTACCCCTAGAAGACAAACCGGCCAGGACACTGGCTACAGTCGCCCTGCCGTCCAGGACAGGCAACACCTGAACCTGGCTCCCTAACCTAGGGACGCTACCCTTTGGTTAGATGCCTGGCGCACCAGGACTTCTACAAGTTGAAAACAAAAATCTAAGACTTTCTCTCCTCCTTCAGCAGCAAGGCAACCACTGCAGGTCAATCCCCCATACAGCTTACCCTGTTCCTTCTCTTCAGGCAGGAGTTCCTACTTGTAACTTCAGGACACATACATACAGTTGCCCTTACGTCCAGATCCGGAAACACCGGCTACTGGCTCCCCAACCGAGGGACGTACCCCTTTGGTCAGATGCCTGGCACACCAGGACTTCCTTGAGGGTGACACAACTAATGTGTCGTGTACAAGTCTGCCTGACACTCAGGACAGAAGTGGCATCACCATGGTCACTCCCTGGCGACACAACCCTTCTGGCTGGCCCCTGACCCACTGGTTCTTCCACTGGGGAACCTATCCCCCTCGCACCCCTCCATCTGGACTTCGGCACCCTCCCAACTGGAGCGATACTGCCAGACACCAGAACTACTGGAACCCTGGTTACAGAGGTTCCACGTTCTCCAGACACTCTGGAAGATCCTCCTCAAATGACCTATTGGTACAGCCTAGGCCCCCGACCTGATGTTCCCTTCAGAAACATTCCAGGCCCTGACACTGGGTTTCGGGCACCTGGAGACATGCAGTCCCACCCACTCCTTCTCCTCTTGAGACAGGACGTGAGCCCCTACACCGAGACCTAGCTGGGCTACACTGAACCTCTTCCACCACGCTGGGCTGGAAGACACCTCAGACACTCCTTTTGGAATCACTCCATCCCCTATGCCTCTCTCCTCCCAGAACATTACCAACTCCAAAATTCTGTCTCTCAACAGACCACAGAAATCAAAAAGCAGGCTCCACTGTCTGCAGACGTTCTTGGGAAAAGTTCAACACACAGGACTTAGGTATCTGAGCAAAACAAGAGTACACAAGCATTCAGCAAGCTCCCCATCCAGAGAACTCACACACACGTCCAGTGCCATACACCATTCATCCACACACACCCCTCCCCAGACTGGTAAGGCAGTTTCTACCACCCCTGACTTCTCAACCTGACCACACTTGACACAGGTACCATTACTCCAGGGCAGGGACGGGGGACACATGCACTGGACACACTTATGCTGCCACCACTGGATCCCACCCTTCTGGTGAATCCAGAAAACACACTGCTCTTAGGGGGATGATCTACCCTCCCGAGCTAGGGACACCTAACTCAAAGTGCACAAGAAACACATTTCCACAGAAATGACATTTTCAGCAACCTTACACAATAATCCCCAAAATGTGGTTATCTAAAATGCAGAGTTTTGTAGTGCGGCCAGTTGCCACTTTGGTACAACGCAAACACAAATCCTTATCCTCACCGCTGCGTCCAATGTTGGAAATGGGATCCCTGGCTGGCCAGGGCTTTTGCCAAAGTCAGTCAGAGACCACCACTCCCAAGTCAGGGCAAGGGAGTTACACGCCAAGAGAACCCCTGCTCACCCTCTAGGTAACGTGGCGCGAGCAACCAGGCTAAACTTGGAGCCGATGTAAGTTAAGTATTTGCGCACGCACCCCAGCAACAACACCCAGGACCCACCACAAAGGAAACTCCACAAAAGGTTATATAAAAATAGCCTTTGTATTACACCAAAACACATTAGATAAAACACACACTTTACAATGTGCCAGGGGCACGGGCAAGATTTACAAGGGATTATGTACAAGACAGGGCCACCTGGACCACTGTCAGGAATCAGAAGTAACACTTTCAGAAATAGCACTTAGAATGTAAAACATAGAATGTAAAAGCACTTTTAGCACACAACCAGTAACTACTGGTAACCAGGATCTCACTAGCACCACCTGCACTAGGGAGAAAACAACCACCTCAGTATCACAATACAAGTAGGGGTATAGACCTGGGGACAAAACACATGATGCAATGCATACATTCAGAGGTGTAAGGAAGGAGGCACATGACGCATGATCAACACATTCAGAGGTGCAGCGCAGGAGAGCACATGATGAATAATCTACCCATTCAGAGGTGTAAGAGAAACACATGACGCATCAACACACGTTCAGCGGTGTAAGGAACAAGGCACATGATGCATCCACAACACATTCAGAGGTGCAGAACACAGGGCGCACAAAACATACTACACATTGTACATTTCCTAACACCCAAAAGCAATAGGACATAGATCATAACAGCATCTAAATCTCAGTTAGCGCATAAATCACCTTTAGCGCAGAACTCACAAAGTCCAGGTTGCGCCACTGCGCCAAGACCTAAACGTAGCAGCTGCCCACTACTTGCTGGGCAGCTGAGGGACAGAACAGGGGGCCTAAACGCTGCAGCTGGCACTAAGTGCTGCGCAGCTGGGAAAAGGCCAGGGATGAAGGAGTGCGCCTCACTCCTACGTCCATAGAACATGTCCCTAGAAAAGAAAGACCTGAACGGTGCAGCTGCCCACTACTTGCTGGGCAGCTGTAGATCAGCAAAAACTGCGCCAGGGCTCTCACTAGCCCTCTGGAACCCAAAGCTGCTCAAACTGGGAGCCCTCTAGGCTCTGGAAACAAATATGCAAAAGGTGGAGCCTCTCAGGGCTCGATAGATCACTCTGCCCCTGGGGAGCGCACTGGCTCCTGAAACCATCATGCCCCAAGGATACTGTGCTTTTAAAATAACTGGGCCACCCTGGGAGCCAGGCACAGGCTCTTGGTGATAATAGGCTGTACTGAGCCATCTGGCTCTTAAAGGAATCATGTTTCCAAATGTTGGGGCGGCCCTCTCGCCAGCGGGGCCGCCCAGGCGCCTACCATGCGCCTCAATGGGGCCCCCCCGACACGGGGACCTCAGGACCCCCATGGGTCCTCTAAACAACTCAGGACAGCAGCCCCCTCTTTACTCACCGGGGCTCTGGACGCGGTGTGTCTCTGCTTCGCCTCGTTCCCTCTTCTGGGACCGGGGCTCAGGTTGAGGAGCCCTCGCGGCTCGGCGGCAATCTTCTTCCGGGGCTCCCTCCTGGGCCTGGGAGCCCCGCAACCCTTCGGGCGGCTTCCTCCTGGTCCACCGGTGCTCCCAACAGCTCACGGGAGCCCGGGCAGCATGCAGCCATCTTTCTCTGCCGGCGGCGGAGCGGGCAGCCAATCACGATGCAGCGGCGGGCGGGACTTCCCCGCAAAACCGGAAGTCCCGCCCCGAGTCAGGCACCGTAGTGCCTGGCTTCCTGTTTTGCGGCGCTCGGGCCGCGGCGGTGAATCTCGGGGGCATTTAAGAGGGGTGGCACCCTCGAGATTAATTAAAAACCAAAACAGCAAGGTGGGCACTCGCTGGGGCCCAGGGGCCCTTCTCAGAACGGGGCAAATGCCGGGTGGGCACCGGCTCGAATAAACAGCGCTCCCAAGCGCTTGTGGGCATGAAAAACGCTCTCCAGCGCTAGGGGGGTCAAGGAACAGCGCTCCCAGCGCTATAAGTGGAAAGTAAAGCACTCTCAAGCGCTAGGGCAAAGATGAAGCGCTCCCAATCGCTAAGAACACGAAGAGCCACAAAGTCCTTCAGAAATCCAGCATCTCAGCAGTCCAGGGGCTGGGCAGGGCTCAGGGAGGCAAGCCTTCCCCTGAGCCCCAGAAGCAGCACGCCCGTTAGATTCAAGTTGGGAACAAGAACATTTTTCAAGAGGTCACAGCCTCTTTTTATACAGACAAATCCTTTGTCTTTGGGCAGGGTGGGGGCAGAACCAGTCGCAGCTGGTCTGTGAGCACTGCTGATGGGCTCAACCACCCTCTCTATTCACTGGCTGGGCTAGGGTCATCAGACACACCACAGGGGGGCGGAGCCAGCATTGTGTGGGGAAAACCCAGCCCATCCAGGACACAGGTACACTCCTCCCACACATCACTCATGCTAATCTCACACTCACCACCGGGCAGACCCATCCAGACTTCCTGGAGCCTGGCATGCCAGCCAGCTCCAGCCAATCACGCTCCAGCACCCTCACTGCACACACACAGCCATGTCTAGAAGTGGCCCTTCCCCACTAGACACATACAAGCCGCACATACCGTTGCGCAGCATTCACTCCCACGGGTTTACACATACCAAACTCGAGCCTGCACTCCCCACGCATCAGGAACTACCAGGGACACATACATTCCCCATGCATTCCTATGGGAGGGCTGGCCTACCTCACACACGCACTCAGGGAGCGCACGCACTTTACACTGCGCCACAGTGTCAAAGTGCGCAAAGACCAGAAATCACTATAATTCCAGGCAAAAACTTCAGGGGTGAACCTGCCAAACGGGCCAAGTCCAACACATGTCATCCGCGTAGGATATCACCTTGATCCCAGTACTAGCAATGAGTTCAGCCAATAGTGCCAGATAGATATTAAATAGAAGTGGACTCAAGGCACTCTCCATCTTAGTGGCTTGGACACGGAAGAAAAAGGGTGGAGAAATACCTATTGGTCTCAGCCATGAAGGTAAGACGTGATCCAGTCCAGCGCCGTCCCCCGGATGCCAATTTGCTTAAGGCGATCAAGCAAGATGGAATGGGACACCATGTCAAACTTCGCTGACAGGCAAAGAAGTACCAACATGGACACCGCACCCCCATCCACTGCCAATCGAATGGCATCAGTCATCTCAATCAGAGCGGATTCGGTGCTGTAACCGGAGCGAAAGCCGGACTGAGAATAATGCAGAAGCCCATTAGATTCAACAAAGGCAGCCAAATGCTGATGCATAAATTTCTCTAAGATTTTCGCTGGGGCCGGTAGAAGAGAGATGGGCCAAGTGTTACTGGCGATATCCGGGTCAGCATTAGTTTCCTTTGGTATGGAGAGGAGAAACACATGTTTCCAGGGGGGATTAAGCCAATCTGACAGCGCTCTGTAGCATCTAGCTGGCCAAGGATCACTAGGGGCCAGATGTATCAAGATACACTTTTGCGATTCTCAAATAGCGATTTTTAAGGAATCGCTATTTGAGAATTGCAAAATGGTATGTATGTTGAAATTCGCTATTTTTTAGCGATTTCTTAAAATTCCTTAATTGCGATTAGCAAATTGCTAATCGCAATTAAGGAATAATTTCCCATTCATTTATGAATGTGAAATTATTCTCAATTTGCGATTCGCAATTTGCTAATCGCAAATTGAGAATAATTTCAAGGTTGCAGGGGTGTCCAAAGGACACCCTGTAAGCATGGGTGCACATGTGGTGCACATACATGCCCTAAGGGCATGTATGTGCATCACATGGCACTTTGAAAAATGCTAAAAATTGGCATTTTTCAAGAAATTCGCAAATTACCACCAACTTGAAGTTGGTAGTAATTTGCGATTCCTTAGGGACAATTAGCAATTTTTTTTGCATCATACATTGCATTTAAGGAATCGCAAATTTTGAGATTCCTTAAATGCAATCGCAAAATAAGGAATCGCAAATTTGCGATTCCTTATTTTGCACTGTAATTTGCTACATACATACCATTTTGCTCAAATGAGTTCGCAAATGCCGAAATTCTGCGAATTTTGGCATTTGCGAACCCATTTGAGCTTCATACATCTGGCCCTAGGTGACCCAGATTAGCATTTTTGCATTTAACCAGGGAGACCTCGATCAGAATCGTGATGAAAATACTGGCCGGTACTGGCCACAGATTGCTTCCTCCCTTATAGGGTGATAATCTACAGGGAACAAGGCATAGATCTGTGCTATTTTCTTCTCAAAGAAATATGAAAGATTGTTGCACATCCCCACCAAAGAAACCACCGTATGCGGAAGGGCGGAAGGGTTGGTGAAAGAATTCACCACCTTAACAACATCCCTAGAGGAATTCCTAGCACTAGCAATCTGATCGGCTAAAAAAATCTCTTTTCTTAACAATGAGAAGTTTGCGGTATTCTTTTAGAGCTGCTCTATTCCCAATTTTATCCTCCATAGCGTATGATTTTCTCCACTTACGTTCCCGTCTTTTACAGTCGCGTATTTTCGCACTAACGTCCTTGGTGAACCACGGAGGGGGTTGCTCTGTATAAACATAAAAGCTTCAGAGGTGCAATTTTATCTAGGGTCTTTGTAAGCCAGGCATCTAAATTTACAATGGTGGAGAAGTGTGGCTCAATGGTTAGAGCGGCAGACCCTGATGCAGAGGTCTGGCCCGGGACCAGGGTTCAGTTCCCGCCTCGGCGGGTCTTGGGCTCAATTTCCTCGGACCTGATAATTCTCGCCTTGTTGCCTCTTCTAATCATGGGTCCCACTCTGCAACTCTTGGCAATAGCTTGCTTAATCTCCACAACGGCCCCATCAGCGCTGGGATGCCTGGCTTCACCTTGGGGATGCCCAGGAGTGGGCATTTCACAGGGAAAAGCCAGGAAGGGTTCCACAGCGGTATGCGTACAGCGCCAAGAAACCCCCATGGGGTAAAAGTGCGCTTTACAAGTACGAATTCATTTAATTTAATTTCATTTCATTATTAGTAGGGAGAGCTTGGAATCCTTAAGAATAGGGGTTAAGGACTCCACAGAGACCCTACTCCAGTTCCTCCGCAGTTCCTTAGGGCGAGAGGTAGCCCTCGCCCTAGCTTTCAGGTGTAATTGGAAGGGGATCAGGAAATGATCCGACCAAATCACTGGGGAGGGCATAGTCACTGTAACCTACTGTAGATTGGAGCAGATAAGGTCCAGTATATGGCCCGCTTTGTGGGTTGGATAGGAGAGCAGTTGGGTCAGGTTAAAACCTGTCAGTGGTGATATAAAATGTGCACTATGAGCGCAGGCGGGATCATCAACATGAAGGTTGTGGTCGCCTAAAACTGTGAAATTAGAGTAGAGGGAGCAAGCCTGGGCGTTGTAGTCTGCCAAAATGGGAGTGTAACCATGGCAACAGCCCGGGGGCCTGTAGAGAAGGAGCCCCGCAAAGGATTCTGAAGAAGACAGGTTAATGCAAAAGGGGAGTCCTTCGATACTGCCTATGGTATGTAACCTTTACAACGAAACTTTTACAACGACCTACCATTACAACGCAACTTTTACAACGCAAACTATTACAACGCATTGCTCTGGGGGGCGCTCTAGGATAGGGAATAGGTTAATTTACTATCCAATAACCTTCCCTACTATCCACGGGGACTGGAGTTGGAATAGTAAATTAAACTATTCACTATCCAGCACCCCAAAGCGCTATGCGTTGTAATAGTATGCGTGGTAAAAACCGCGCTGTAAAGGTAGGCGTTGTAAAAGTATGCGTTGTAACGTCATACATCCACTGCCTATCTGCCCAAAGTGAGGAGTTGACGTCACCCAGATGTCTTTGTGGATGATCACCAGGCCATCCCCTGGTCTGTTATCTCGTCTGTTTGCACAGACTATACGATAGCCCTGAAGAATAGCCAAGGCCACCGCCGGGTTTGAGTCTTCACACAGCTCTGTCTCCATCAGGAACATAAGGTCCCAATTAGTATCCACTAGGGATTGGTGTATGTCTAATGCGTGTTTTGGCAGCGACCTGCAATTAATAAGGCAGGCTTTTAAGTCCCAGGGCATAAGGAATTTAGGGGGGAAAGGGAAGGGGATCATAATGTCAAATTTGGTCATGGTGACTAATTTTTTTTTTTACTTATGTTGCTCAACCAAATTACATGTGTTGTGCAGTTGGTGCTGGACCGGCCTCCTTGTGAGCATCAAGTAACCTGGACTCCAATCTTGGTGCCAAGAGAAATAAAGCAAAGAGAAATAAAAAAATCAGTTAGAAACAAAAATAAACACACTAAATTAATGTTTCTGTTTAGGTTTTTATTATAAATTGAAGATAGGGTCCACACACAGCGTAGTCTTCAAGTAGGATTTATTATCACAGAGAAGAACAGCTTTACAACCACCAACTGCCCACACCGGCAGTCCAGCTCCAACTGACCGGAGCTGAGCGGAACATTCTGAATTCCAGAAGCTCGCGTGCTGGGGCGCACGCAAGCAGCATATAACACACCTCCCCCCCTAAACACAAAAAAACCCAAAAAAAACTAAGAACAAACATAATCTTTCAATTTTGCAGGTGGACGCGAAACACGTGCACTCCTTCTGAGTACCGCATCTTCAGTTCTTTGCACAAACTCACCTTGAACCGCAGGTTCCAAATCAATGACATTCCCCAAACAATCAGAGTCACTGAGATTCTCCTGCGGACCAAGAGTAGTAACAACAGGCACATCAGAATTGACAGGCAAAGACACCTGTGAGTTTTGCATAGTGTTGAACTCATCCAAAAACAATTGTTCATTATCTTCAACATAGGCATGAGAAACACTTTTCCTATGATTCACCAACCATTTCTCAGATCTAACCACAGATACACGTCTGAAGTTCCAAATTTTCCCCCCTTCGACACGTACAGCCTTACTAAAAACTTCAATCACTCTGAGAGGATCCGACCACTTAGCCCATTTCCTGGCAGATGAACTTCCAAATTTCACACGCACAAAGTCGCCCACTTTAACCTTGTGACGTGAACCACTTTCCGTAGAACCTTTACCCATTTTCTCTTGATAAATCCTGACCCGTTCACCCATTTCCCTGGCATTGGAAGCAGACACAACGGGACCATTGGATTTCAACCACCAAGGTAACAACTTAGAACCAGGTTTGCGACCTCTTAATAATTCGAAAGGGGAACACCCCGTCACCGAATTGGGTGACGTGCGATATGTAAGCAAGGTGGCACTTAAAGCTTTCCTCCAATTCAACTCATTCCTGACCGCTAGCTGAATAGACTCTTTGACCACTCTATTAAAGCGCTCGGTCTGGCCATTGGCTTGAGGATTATAATTGGAAACTCTCTTGTGAGATATACCGTGATCTTTAAAAAATGTTTCCATCTCACTGCTGGTAAACTGCGTTCCATTATCTGAAATAACCTCTGAAGGTAGACCCTCCCGACTAAAAACATTGTTAAGGAAATCAATGACCTGCCTGGAGGTGATTCTTTCCACAATTTTGACCTCCGGCCATTTTGAAAAATAGTCTATTAGGACTATACCGTATACCTCCTTGCAACCAGGCAAATTCAAAGGACCAATGATATCGATCCCTAACCTCCTCCACGGCCCTTCGGCATACTCAATAGGAGTGATTGAGGAGGACAGTGGTTTCACACTTTTGTCACTATTGGAGCAAGACACACAATTCCTGACCCATCTATCTACAAAGGCATCTAAAGAAGGCCACCAATAGTACTCCCTTAACCTCCTCTTGGTGGTGGACATGCCCATATGACCCTCGTGAGCAATTTTAATCAATTTCTCCCTAACCGACATAGGGGGAATGATCTTGTCACCCCTAGTGATGATGTTGTTAATACACATGAGCTCATCCTTAACCTTAAAAAATGAACTTAAATCACCTGACAACTTCCTTTCTTCAGGCCAACCATGCTCAAGATAAGTGTTGACCAAACCTAAAATGTTATCCTCAGACATTGCTTCCGCCCACAGATTTTCACTGATGACCTCTGAATCATCCACATTGATGTCTTTCATAGTGTAAGCTACGTCACACTCATCAGTGTGTTCAACATCGTGATGGGGTAAAGCTAACCTTGACATGCAATCGGCATGCACATTGAGTCTACCAGGAATATACTCCACTGTACATCGATACTCCTGTAGTTTGGCCGCCAGTCTGGCCAAACGGGCTGTAAGAATCCTTCCACCACCCGCAGCCAACATACTTACTAGCGGCTTGTGGTCGGTTCTAAGCACAAAATTTGTACCCCACAAAAACTGCCGGAAATGCTGGGCTGCCCAGGTGCACGCTAAAAGCTCTTTTTCAATCGTCGAATAGTTACTTTCAGCACCTTTCAATGTCCTTGAAGCATACGAAACAATACTTTCTTCACCCACATCTTTCTGCATCAGAACTGCACCTAACCCAGTGTTACATGCATCAATAGAAACAATACATTCTTGACCCACAACAAATGGTTTCAAAAAAGGAGCAGAACAAATTTCCTTTTTTAACATATCAAATTGCAGTTGCTGTTCGTTTCCCCATACAAATGTTGCACCTTTCTTCAATAACAGTCGAAGAGCAGCCACTTTGGAAGCATAGTTCTTCACGAACTTGCTAAAATATTCAGTTAACCCAAGGAAAGAAAACAATTGATCCCTATTGGTAGGAGAAGGAGCCTTTGAAATACTGGAAATGTGATCAAATTTGGGTCTTATTCCTTCCTTGGAAATCTCATGTCCCAAATAATCTACCTTCTCCTGTCTGAATTTGCACTTAGCCAACTTGAGGGTCAAACCTTTAGATTGTATCCCTCCTAACACAGCTTTGAGATTCTTATCATGTTCCAGAACATTGCTGCCAAACACCAGGATGTCGTCCTGGAATGCTATAGCCCCTTCGCATTCATTCAACACCTCCTTCATTAAGCGCTGAAATACTGATGCAGCACTGGCAAGGCCAAACGGCATCCGTAAGTAGCGAAACATACCCTCAGGCGTGACAAAGGCTGTCAGATTCCTAGAATCCTCATGCAAGACCACCTGGTGGTATGCACTAGCAAGATCTAAAGTAGAGAATACACTCGCACCAGAAAGGGTGGAAATAAGCTCATTGATTTTGGGTAGGGGATGCATGTCAGACCAAATCTCTTTATGGAGGCTTCTTAGGTCCACACATAGGCGGAGCTCGCCATTGGCCTTTAGTGATAAAACAATAGGGGAAACCCAAGGAGAAGACTCTATAGGTTCAATGATGTTGGATTTAACAAGATCATCCAGAATCCCTTTCATTTTACTACGGTAGGCTAAAGGTACATTCCTAACCCTATGCCTTACCGGTACCGCATTGTCCTTAAGAATGATCTTATGTTTGAATTGGGCATACTCGCCCAGCTTCTCATTAAATACTTTTGGGAATTCATTCTTGATACTATCTACAAATTCACTATCATTAGGGGCTACCATGCGAACAGGCCATGGAATAGTTGGATCAATATACACAGGGGGAGAGGCATTCGGATCTAATTTAATGCCCATCTCTTTTTGATGAGGCCATCCTAAAAGCGATTCCCCTTTATTGGCAATATATATTTTAGCTTGAGTGAACCTGTCTTTAAATTCAACCTTTGCCCAAAAGAAACCCATTAACTCTATCTTGTGACCAGAATAGCTGCCGGGTTTGATATCAGGACTCGTAAATTCTCTTTTTACATTTTACACAGATCTTATTTAAAGCAGGACAACTTTTAAAATTCCCCACATGCTCAAAACTTCCACATCTGTAGCAGATTATGAAAGAGCGTCTATTGCTGAACCTATTTTCTTTCGAGAAACTTTCATTAAACCTATTGTCCCTCGTAAAGCCTTCCCTTTTAAAATTTGAAACAACAGGTTTCTTTTGAAATGCTTGACCTCTGACCACGGAAACTTCAGGTACGGCCTCTTGGATCTTTACTGACATTCCTTGACTCTGACC